>NC_059125.1:14028456-14331183 GCF_020740685.1 Jaculus jaculus | reverse complement strand
CCAGACAACAGAAGCAGGAGAGTGTGCTAAACACTGGCAAGGGGAAGCTGGATGTAATACCTAACCCCAACGGTTAAGGATCCATTTCCCAAATTGCAAACATCTGGGAATCAAACATTCAGAACACATAAGATTATGGGAGTCACCTGATCCAAACCACTACATGCTATATCCAGATACTCAGTGGCCTCCATCTCTCATGCATGTAGTTCCCCCATCTGTCTATGTGTAATCTTTAAGACCATTATATTTGGCACACACTTTAAAATCCTATTAAAGGAGAGTATTCAATATATACATGTATGAAAATGTCCTTATGTAACAAAATACCATGTATAACTTTTTCAAATTAAATTTTATTATTTTAAAGGTTATGCACTTATTTTCCCTCTCCTTGTCCCCATTCCACTGAGGGCCCTCCTCTCTGGGGTCATTGATATTTTTTGTGGGGTCCTGAAGGCTTCAGGCAGTTTGTGGAGAGGGGATCATACCTCAGGCTAATTGTATCCACCCTGTGGCATTTACAATCTTTGTCTCTCCTTTTACCATGTTCTCTGAGCCTTGCTGTGCATGTTAGAAACCTGATTAAGTGTTCAGGGCTGGAGAGATGGATTAGTGATTAAGTGTGTACCTGTGAAGCCTAAGAACCCCAGTTCAAGGCTTGAATCCTCAAGACCCACGTAAGCCAGATGTACAAGGTGTCACATGCATCTGGAGCTCCTTTGCAGTGGCTGGAGGCCTTGGCACACACATTTTTTCTTTCTGTCCCTCTCTGCCTCTTTTTCTGTCTGTCTGTCCCTCTTAATTAAAGAAATAAAAATAAACAAGAAAATTCTTTTTAAAAAGGAAATCTTATTAAGTGTTGAATTCTTTGTAGCCTCTGGATTCTGTTTATGAGATTTGACTGACTGTAGTGTCTGTTGCTATTTCCCTGTGACAGATTTTTAGCCTTGCAGTGAGAGCAGTACTTATGTCAATGTTCCTTTTACAATGGCTTCTGGGCTCTAGCAGATGTGGTAGAGTTAACCTATCATGTGGTAGGCATTTTGTAATCTTTCTTGTTGTATTTATGGATACTGGATCCCCAGCAATCTCTGCCATTTGTAAATTAAAATGGATTCTCCAACCAGAAGTGAGAGCAGCTTGGTTTAAAGGGGATCAGTATAGCTAATTGAGAGACGTTTGGATAGGTGTGCCTACACTTTTTAACTAAGGAGCAGTGAAGATTCTATCTGAAGTCTATGAGTTTCCTGTCCTTGGGCTTCTGACTTGGTTTCCTGCACTAGGTATAGGTATAAGTTCTCTCCAACTGATTGGGTCTCACACCCAATCAGAGAACAGTTGATTACCTGCATAGACTATGTGCTACTATTGTACAGGCATGTATTTTTTTAAACTTTTTTATTAACAACTTCCATGATTATAAAAAATACCCCATGGTAATACCATCTGTTGCAGTCCGGTTCGCATTGCTGTTAGAAATCACACAACCAAGAGTAGCTTCTGGGAAAAAGAGATTTATTTTGGCTTACGGGCTCGAGGGGAAGCTTCATGATGGCAGGGGAAAACGATGGCATGAGCAGAGGGTGGACATCACCCTCTGGCCAACATAAGGTGGACTACAGCAACAGGAGGGTGTGCCAAACACTGGCATGGGGAAACTGGCTATAAAGCCCTTAAGCCCGCCACCAACAATACACTCCCTCCAGGAGGCATTAATTCCCAAATCTCCATCAGCTGGGAACCTAGCATTCAGAACACCTAAGTTTATGGGGCACACCTGAATCAAACCACCACATTCCGCCCCTGGCCCCCATAAACTGATATCCATACATGATGTAAAATATAATGCTTTCAGTCTGACTTTTAAAGTCCCCATAGTTTTTATCAATCTCAATGATGTTCATACATCCCCATAGTTCGAGATCTTTTAACTGAGCCATAATACCAAAATATAACCTCAAAAAACCCATAATGACACAGAATAAATATTCACACTGCAAAAGATGGCATTGGGCATAGCAAAGAAACATTCAACCAATACAAGATTTAAAACAACCAGGGCAAACATCAAACTCTGTAGCTTCAACTCCAGCAACTCTAGCCAGTGACAAATCTTCAATTCCGATAATTCTAACCAGCAGCAAGTCTCTGGCATTCCAATTCCGCCCCTCCAGCTAGGCTACTCACAGTCCTGGAAAACTTCATCGGGGCCGGCAGCTCCTCGGCAGCCATCTCATGGTCCCGGCATCTCCACTGGGTCTCCACTGCAAGCCACGGTTCATCCTCATGGCCCCATGGGGTCTCTATGCAGGCAACCAGCAAACCCGCTTCACACTGCCCATGGCCATTTCCAAAACACAAGACCGTGTTGCAAACTCAATGACCCTCTTTCCAGCATTTCTTATACTCCATGATACCAGGTAGGGTGCCAGTTTGTTAATCCAGGGGGGAATAAAGCAGACTTTGAAGAACAGGACTCCTTGAGTACTCAGACCCCTTCAAAAGAGTGTACATTCTTCTTGTTGCCCCAGCGCAGGTCAGCTAGCCCAGTCTCAAAGGTTGTAATCGCTCAGTTGCAGCTGAACGGGCAAGAGTTCACCCAAAGATTTTTCTTTCTGTGCCATATCCCTCTGCTCACACCAGTTCATTTCTACGCAAAGCAACCCTGCACAACTTCTCAGGACATGGGCACAAGAGCAAGCTTCTCACACAAACTGCTAGCCCAGTCCAAGCAAAGCTCTTTCTCGTCCTCATAAGCCAAACCTCACAGTCCATAGTTCTTACTGCATTCAGGTCTTAGAGCTCAGATCAGAATAGTCCATCAAGCTGTACTTACAGCACTGCAA
Organism: Jaculus jaculus; assembly: GCF_020740685.1. Taxonomy (NCBI): domain Eukaryota; kingdom Metazoa; phylum Chordata; class Mammalia; order Rodentia; family Dipodidae; genus Jaculus; species Jaculus jaculus. The sequence continues at coordinate 14,328,334 of NC_059125.1, read as the reverse complement.
GACATCTCTTAGGCCAAGGTTTCAACTCCTTCCACTTTCCTCTTGAAAATCTGCTACAAAAGGCTGAAGCCACATAGTCAGGTGTCTAGCAGCAACCCCACTTCTGGTACCACTTTACTGTTGCAGTCCGGTTCGCATTGCTGTTAGAAATCACCCAACCAAGAGTAGCTTCTGGGAAAAAGAGATTTATTTTGGCTTACGGGCTCGAGGGGAAGCTTCATGATGGCAGGGGAAAACGATGGCATGAGCAGAGGGTGGACATCACCCTCTGGCCAACATAAGGTGGACTACAGCAACAGGAGGGTGTGCCAAACACTGGCATGGGGAAACTGGCTATAAAGCCCTTAAGCCTGCCCCCAACAATACACTCCCTCCAGGAGGCATTAATTCCCAAATCTCCATCAGCTGGGAACCTAGCATTCAGAACACCTAAGTTTATGGGGCACACCTGAATCAAACCACCACACCATCCCTCCCCCCACTTACCCCTTTGAAACTCCACTCTCCGTCATACCCCTTCCCCATCTCAATCAGTCTCTCTTTTACTTTTGATGTCTTGATCTTTTCCTCCTTGTATGATGGTCTTATGCAGGTAGTGTCAGGCACTGTGAGGCCATGGATATCCAGGCCATTTTGTATCTGGAGGGAGCATGTTGTATAGAGTCCTGCCCTTCCTTTGGCTCTTACATTCTTTCAACCACGTCTTTCACATTAGACCCCGAGCCTCGGAAGGTGTGATACAGATATTGCAGTACTGAGCACTGCGGTCATTTCTTTCCATCACCGCGATACCTTCTGAGTTGTTCCAAGGTCACTCAGGCATGTATCTTTTGCTCGACTGGTTGAGTTTGTAACTTGCGGGATCTGATTATTCATGCTGTGCTTAACTATTGTTCCCCACCAGCTTCCATAGCACTTTTCAGGGCTGAAGACTAGCCAGGAGGAAACTGGTTTCCCTCTCAGTTCCAGCATGATATCTCAATATCCTGTGACCACCAGCTGTGGTGTCTTCATCAAGTTCTGTTAACAAAATGCTTTGGCAATGGCTTTCATCATTTTGGGGATCTCATATGTCTCCCAAACTTTCAGTTCACTGTGGAGGGCAGCACAATTCTTACCCTTGGATTTCTAGTCAAAGCCCATATTCTTAGGGTCAAGCTTTCTCCACCTTATATGTGGCATTTCTGTCTGAGATCCTCCCCCTTATTGAGGGTTATAGCTTGTAGAATGTTATCCAGGGGGAAGGCTTCTATGGGACTGACTCATGTCATCATAGTTATTATTATTATTATTATTATTATTATTATTATTATTATTATTCATTTATTTATTTGAGAGCAACAGACAGAAAAAGAGGCAGAGAGAGAGAGAGAGAATGGGCACGCCAGGGCTTCCAGCCACTGCTGATGAATTCCAGATGTGCATCTGGCTAACATGGGTCCTGGGGAGTCAAGCTTTGAACTGGGGTCCTTAGGCTTCACAGGCAGGCACTTAACCACTAAGCCATCTCTCCAGCCCTCATCATAGTTTTGTGTATTTTCCTCCCACCCTCCCTTATCCTCCCCAGTAACCCTTGCACCTCCTTCCTTCCCTCCTTCCTTCCTTCCTTCCTTCCTTCCTTCCTTCCTTCCTTCCTTCCTTCCTTCCTTTTTCCCTCCCTTCCTTCTTCCCTTCCTCCATCTCTCTCTTTCTTTCTTTCTTCTTTCCTGACCCTCAGTTTGCCAAGTGATCCTCCTCCTCTACCTTCCTATTTCTCCCTTTTTCCTAAGTTCATTCTAATTCAATGTCAGTATTTCTGATACTTACTGCTGCTTACAATCAACTCAAGCTGTTCCAGGGTAGGAACCACATATGAGAGAGAACTTGTGGCATTTGTCTTTCTGAGCCTGTGTGAACTCTCTTAGTATGATTGATTTTTTTCAAGTCTATCCATTTTTCTGAAATTTTCATTATTCTATTTTTCCTTACTGCTGAGTAGCATTCCACTGTGTATATGTGTCACATTTTTATTATTCATTCATCTCTTAATGGGCATCTGGGCTGATTCTGGTTCTTAGCTATTGTGAATGTGATGAATGTGGCTAAGCAAGTGTCTCTGTAGAAAATAGGAGAGTCTTTAGGGTATATGCCCAAAAGAGGATAGCTGGATCTACTGGTCGATATGTTTTCAGCTTTTTGAGAAGTCTCCATGATGTACAACCACATGGATGTACTACCATAAGCAGTGGACAAGGGTTCCTCTTTCATCATACCCCTGCCATTTTATTTTTTGATGGTTGCCATTCTGACTGGAGTGAGATGGAATCTCATGGCTATTTTAATTTGCATTTTCCTGATAACTAAAGATGTTGAACACAACTTTAGGTTTTTATTACTCATTTGTACTTCTTCCTTTGAAAACTCTCTATTTACTACCCTTCCCCATTTATTGAATGGTTTGCTTGATTTTCTATTATTTAGTGTTTTGAGTTCTTTGTAGATTCTACATATTAAACCTCTGTCAGATGTATAGCTGACCAAGATTTTCTCCCATGTAGTAGGTTGTCTATTGACTCTGTTGATGCTTTGCTTATCTGCACAATAGCTTTTTAATTACATGATGTCCCAATTGCTGAGTGTCTAATTCTCTGTTCTACTGGGGTCTTATTCAGAAAATCTTACCCTATGCCTACATCTTGGATTGTTCTCCACACATTTTCTTCTAGTTGTTTTAGAGTTTCAGGTCTTATATTGAGGTCCTTGTTCCATTTAGGTTTTATTTATTTATTTACTTTTTGGACTTGATTTTTATATAAGGTGAGGGAAGAGAAAGAGGGTATAATTTTCATTCATTTACATGTGGTTATCCAGTTTCTCTAGCACCATTTATTGTTACTAGAACTTATACCTGGGTCTTTTGTTCTATTCCATTGATTTATGTACCTGTTTTTGTGCCAGTACCATGTTTGTTTGTTTTTTTTTTTTCTTTTCTTCTTTGAGGTAGGGTCTCATTCTAGCCCAGGTTCACCTGGAATTCACTATATAGTCTCAGGTTGGCTTCAAACTCACAGCAATCCTCCTACCTCTGCCTCCCAAGTACTTGAATTTAAAGCATGTGCCAACATGCCTGGCCCATGCTATTTTACTAATGGCTTTATAGTGTATATTTAAATCAGGTATGGTGAACTAGAGGTATTCCTTTTGATGAGGATATTTTTGCATATCTGAGGATTTTTTTTGCTTCCATATGAATTTTTGCAATTACTTTTCCTAACTCTGTGCAAATTATTGCTGTGATTTTAGATTGGAATTCCATTGAATATGAATACTGCTTTCGGTAGGACGGCCATTTTAATTATATTAATTTTTCCAATCCATGAGCATGGAAGGTCATTCCATTACCTCATGTTTTCCTCCAGTTCTTTCTTCAGTGTTTTTGTTTTCATTGTATAGGTCTTTAACTTCCTTAATTGGAGAAATTCCAAGATATTTAATTTTTGTAGCTATTGTAAATAAAACAGCTTTTCTGATGTCTTTTACCATATCTTTGTCATTGATATATATGAAAGCTATTGATTTTAGTATGCTGATTTTATATCCTGCCACTTTGATGAAAGCATTTATTACTTCTAGGAATCTTTTGGTGGAATACATTGGTGGAATTTTTTGCTTCTCTTATGTATAGGATCATGTCATCTGCATATAAGATTAGTATCAATTCTTCCTTTCCAATTTGTATCCTTTTTATTTATTTCTCTTGTTTTATTGCTTGATCTAAGACTTCAAGCACTATGTTGAAAAGTTATGGTGACAGTGGGCACCTTGTCTAGTACCAGACCTTAATGGGAGTGCTTCAAGTGTTTTCCCATTTAGCATTATATGTGCTTTAGGCCTATTGTTTATTACCTTTATTATGTTGAGACATGGTCCTTTCATCCCCAGCTTCTCCAGTGTTTTAATCATGAAGGGATGTTGTATTTTGTCAAAGGCCATTTTTTTTAATTTAAATTTAAATTTTAATTTATTTATTTGAAAGTGACAGATAGAGAAAGAGGCAGGGAGAGAGAGAGAGAGAGAGAGAGAGAGAGAGAGAGAGAGAGAGAGAGAGAGAGAGAGACTGGGCACGCCAGGGCTTCCAGCCACTGCAAACGAACTCCAGATGTGGGCGACCCCTTGTGCATCTGGCTAACATGGGTCCTGGGAATCGAGCCTTGAACCGGGGTCCTTAGGCTTCATAGGTAAGCGTTTAACCGCTAAGCCATCTCTCCAGCCCAAAGGCCATTTCTATATCTATTGAAATGATCATTTGATTTCTGCCTTTAAGTCTGTTTATGTGATGTATTACATTTATTGATTTCCACATATTGAAACACCCCTTTATTCCTGGAATGAAACCTACTTGTTTGAGATGGATGATAGTTTTGATATTCTTCGAATTCTATTTGCAAGAATTTAATTGAGAATAACTATGTCTAAGCTAATCAGAGATATTGGCTTGTAATTCTTGTTTTCTTGGTATATTTCTGCCTATTTCTAGTACTAATATAATGCTGGCTTTATAGAAAGAGTTAGGGAGTCTTCCTTCTTTTTCAGTTGTGTGAAATAACTTGAGAAATACTGGCTTTAATACTTCAATAAAGGTTAGGTAGAAGCCAAAAGTATATCCATCAGGGCCTAGATTTTTTTTGTTGTTGTTGTTGTTGGGAGGCTTTTAATTACATTTTCAATCCCATTTGATGTTATAGCTGTATTCAGGTAATTTGTCTCATCTAGGTTTAGATTTGGTAGGTAGTATGAGTCTAGGAAATAATCCATTTCTTCCATGTTGTCCAATTTTGTGGAATACAAGGTTTTGAAACATGTCTTGATGATTCTCCCAATTTCATTTGTCTGGTGTAACATCTCATTTTTCTTTTCTGATCTTATTGACTTGAGCCTTCCTTTTTTCCCCCTTGATCAAATTGGCTAGGGGTTTAACAATCTTGTTTATTTATTTATTTATTTTTTTGATAAACCTGCTCTTAGTTTTATCAATTTTAATTTTTTTGTTTAATTTCAAAATCATTGATTTCTGATCTTGATTATTTCTTTCTGCCTGATATTTTAGGTTTAGATTATTCTTATTTTTCCAATGCCTTCTGGTGGATGGTTAAGTTATTAAGAAAAGAACTCTCAATTTTTGTAATGTAAGCATTGAGAGATAAACATTTCCATTGTAGGACTGCCTTCCTTGTATCATATAAGTTTTGGTGTGTTGTGTTTTCATTATCATCCAGCTCTAAAAATGTATTGATTTCCCTGACTACCCATTTATTGTTTAATAGTGAGTTGTTCAGTCTCCATTATTAGCAAATTTTCTGTTGTTTCTCTTATTAATCACTAGCTTTATTGCATTGTGGTTTGATACAATGCAGTGAGTCATGTCACTTTTCTTGAATTTATGGAGACATGTTTTGTGCCCCAAGACATGATCTATTTTAGAAAATGTTCCATGAGCTCCAGAGAAAAACATCTACTCTGTGGAATTACAGTGAATGCTCTGTAAATATCTTTTAAACTCAATTGTTCTATGGTATCAGTTCCCTTATTTATCTGTTTATTTTCTAGTTAAATGATCTGTTTATTTAAAATAGCAGTTTATTAAAGTCTGCTACTATTTTTGTACTGGGAATTATTTCTGCTTTATTGTCTAATACATTTTGCTTTATAAAATTTGGTGTCTCTGTTTTTGGTGCATGTAGGTTTATGATTTTAATAACTTCTTGTATTGCTCCCTTAATGAGTATGAACTGTCTTTGTTTATCTCTTTTGATTACTTTTTGGTGTAAAGTTTATTTTGTCTGATATTGGTATAGTCATACCTACTTATTTTTCATTTCTCTTTGCTTGGAATATCTTTTGCCATCCTTTTGCCCTAAAATGCTGTCTAACATTATTGTTAAGGAAGGTTTCCTGTAGGCAGCAAATAGATAGGTCATGTTTCTGATCCAGCTTTTTATTCTGTGTCTATTGATTGGGGAGTTCAATCTATTCATGTTCAAAGTTATAGCTGTGAGCTGTGAGTTAATCACTGTGGAGTTGGAGGCTTTTGTAGAGTTTGGTGTGTGTGTGTGTGTGTGTGTGTTTTTGTCTGTTCCAGTGCTGAGTATTACACTTACCCTCCCTTAGCCTGTTGAATATGTTTGTTTATCTCTTCAATGTGGAGTATTCTATGTACAAGTCTCTGTAAGATTGGTTGAGTGCTAATATAATCATATAACTGGCTTTTATCATGGAAAGTTATTTTTTTTCTTTTCTACACACACACACACACACACACACACACACACACACACACACACACTATAGTCTTGTACCCCTTTGGTCCCTATTTCCCTGGGGGCTTTCCTCAGTAGGGTCCTCAGTATCCACTGTGGGTTAATTAGGGCCTCATAGTTTCTGAGGGTCTGTACCTCAGGGTATTTCTACTAAACTATGACTAGTACAATATTTCCACCCCTCTTTTGCAACAATTCATGAGCCTTGGGTGTGTTAGCAGATTAGTTTTAGTGTTTAGCTCTCTATAGTTTCTGTATTTCTTTTTTCTTTATTCTTTTTTTTTAAATTTTATTTATTTATTTATTTGAGAGAGACAGACACAGAGAGAAAGACAGATAGAGGGAGAGAGAGAGAATGGGCGCGCCAGGGCTTCCAGCCTCTGCAAACGAACTCCAGATGCGTGCGCCCCTTGTGCATCTGGCTAACGTGGGACCTGGGGAACCGAGCCTCGAACTGGGGTCCTTATGCTTCACAGGCAAGCGCTTAACCGCTAAGCCATCTCTCCAGCCCATCTTTTTTCTTTATTCTTATTATTTTGTTGTTGTTGTTTTTCGAGGTAAGGTGTCACTCTAGCTCAGTTTGACCTGGAATTCACTATGTAGTCTCAGGGTGGCCTCGAACTCATGGCGATCCTCCTACCTCTGCCTCCCAAGTGCTGTGATTAAAGGTGTGTGCCACCATGCTTGGCTAGTTTCTGTATTTCTGTTATGATGTGTTTAATTTTACCTCCATGTTTGTTGTTATCTCTATGGAAGCAGTTGTCAAGATAGCATTGGGAGCAATGCTCATGTTGCTGCTTCCTCTGTTTCCTCATGGACTCTGATAAATGTGGTAGAGGTGGCATGTTTCATGGTAAGCAGTTGGTTATCATTTCTTGTTGAATTGGTCAGTGTGGGAACTCCCAAGTGTTATTTGCCATCTGTAAAATAAAACCAATGCAAGGGTGAGAGGAGCTTTGATTAAGGGGCAATTTTATAATGTTGAGATCCATTTTGACAAGGATACTGACTCAATGTGTCCAGATAACAACGCAGGTATTTCTCAGAGGGTTGTTTCTTGCCTGTGGGGTGCTGACTTGGTTCCCAGCACATGTTATGAGCTCTCTTTCACTGAGGGGGTCTCATGTCCAATCAGAGGGTAGGGGTTATCCACATGTGTTATATGCCACTATTACACAAGTATATGCTTCTTTACTGTCTGGTGGGTTGCATAGTTTATAAGGTCTCTTGCTTATTTGTGCTGTTGGTGACCATTATCACACAACAGTTCCCATAGAATTTTCCAGTTCCATGAAGGTTTATCAGAAGACTGTCTTTCCTTAGTTCCCCTGTAGTCTCTTGGTGTCCTGGGATGGCAGCCTGTGGTGTTCTGTTGGGTAACCAAGGGCTTCACAAAGACCTACATTGCTTTGGGGACCTCATGGACTTTCCTGGCCAACTGATCACTGTAGGGGGTAACTCAGTTCTGGTCCTTGGATTTTCAATCCAGAGTCTGGTTTTAGGATTAAGGTTTTTCCCCCTTATACTGGAGATGTTGGTCAGGTCCATCCATCTCTCTTCACTGGGGGTTATTTCTTGCATTCTGGTATCCTGGAGGGTGGTTTATAATGTACTAACCAGTTTAGTTTTTACTTTTGTGTAGTTCCTATCCTCCCTCTCCCCACTGATATTCTTTTCCTCTATTAAATTTGTCTGTTTTCAGTTTTTCTTGTTCTCATTATAGTTATACAGCTATATTCATAATATAATGCTTACTGCTTTTTGCCCTCATCTTCAGGTAATATTTTAGGAGCCACATATGAAAGGCAACGTGTGGCATTTGACTTCCTTAGACTGTTTGATCTTGTTTAGGATGTTATTTTCCAAGCCCATCTATTTTCCTGAAAATTTCATTATTTTGTTTTTTCTTACTGCTGAATAGAATTTCATTGTACCACATCGTCCTTATCCATTCATCTGTTGATAGACATCTGGGCTGATTCAAATTCCTAGCTATTGTGAATAAGGCAGCAATACATATGGTTGAGCAAGTATGTCTGAAGTAAAGAGTGGAGTCTTTAGGGTAAATGCTCAAGAGTGGAATATCTGGGTCAGATGGTAGATCTATTTTCATCTTTTTCAGAATCCTCCATACTGATTTCCATAGTTGTTGGACAAGTTTGCACTTCCATCAGCAGTAAATAAGAGTTCCTCATTCCTCACTCCTCCCCAACATTTGTTGTCATTTGATTTTTTAAAATTGTTTATTTATTTATTTAAGAGAGAGAGAGAGAGAGAGAGAGAGAGAGAGAGAGAGAGGGAGAGAGGAGTCAAAGGAAGAGAGAGTGGGCACACCACAAACAAACCTGAGTCCTCAGGTCTTAATGGCAAGTTCCTTAACTGCTAAATCATCTCTCCATCCCACTCATTTGAATTTTTGGTGATTGCCATTGTCTCTGTAGTAAGATGGAATCTCAAAGTGTTTTAATTTGCATTTCACTGGTGGTTGGGGTGTTGATTATTTCCTTAAGTGAGTAGTGGCCATTTGTATTTCTTCCTGTGAGAATTCTCTGTTCAGTTCTCTGGCCCATTTTTTGAGTGGATTGTTTGATATTTTATTGCTTTCATTTTTTCAGTTTTTTGTAGAGTCTAGATATTTGGTCTCTATCAGAGGTATAGACGGTGAAGATTTTTCTCCCATTCTGTGGGCTGTCTGTTCGTTATGTTTACACTATGTTTACACTATCCCTGCCTGTACAAAAGCTTTCTAGTTCATGAGATCCCACTGGTTAAATGTTGGTTTAAGTTCTTTGAACTACTAGGGTATTATTTAAGAAGTGGAAAGTTTTTCCTTTTGATTTCTATTATTTGCTATAATTTTCCTGAGTATAGTATTTTGGGTTGGCAGCCATGGTCTTTTATTTTATTTTTTTGTTTATTTTTATTTATTTGAGAGCGAGAGTGAGAGCGAGAATGGGAGAGAGAGAGAAAGAGAGAGAAAGAGAGAGAGAGAGAGAGAGAGATAGAGAGAGAGAGAGAGAGAGAGAGAAGAGAGAATGGGCACGCCAGGGCTTCCAGCCACTGTAAACGAACTCCAGATGCATACACCCCCTTGTGCATCTGGCTAATGTGGGTCCTGGGGAATTGAGCCTCCAACTGGAGTCCTTAGGCTTCACAGGCAAGTGCTTAACCGCTAAGCCATCTCTCCAGCCCCATGGTCTTTTAGAATTTGAAATATTCCATTCCAAGCTCTTCTGGCTTTTAGTTTCCATTGAAATATTAGAGGTAGTTCTGCTGTGTTTACTTTTTTATGTAATGAGCTGTTTTTCTCTTGCAGGTTTTAGTACTCTTTGTTTTCAGTGTTGAGAGTTTTAACTATAATGTGGCACAGAGAATTTCTTCTCTGTTCCTGTTTGTTTGGTGTTCTCTGTGTCTCTTGGACTTTGATGGACCACTCTTTTGTGAAGTTAGAGAAACTTTCTTCACCAATTTGGTTGAAGATCTTTTCTATGTCACTGATCTGTATTTCTTCCCACTTTTTGTATGCCCATGATCTGAATATATTTAAGTTCTTTTAAGGTGCCCCACAATTCCCTCATATTTTGTTCACACATTTTTTTCAAACTTGCCATTGTTTTTGGAATGTGGGACTATTTCCTCTGTCTTGTCCTTGAGTTCTGATGGTTTACCCTCCATATAGTCTACTCTCCAGGTCAGGCTTGCTTGGAAAGCTTTTAAAAGAATTTTCCATTGTTTTTCTTCAGCATTGTCAACTCGGTTGATTTCCAATTTCATTTCCTTTTTAAATTTTTTTTTATGAGCCGGGTGTGGTGGCGCACGCCTTTAATCCCAGCACTCGGAAGGCAGAGGTAGGAGGATCTCTGAGAGTTCGAGGCCACCCTGAGACTACATAGTGAATTCCACGTCAGCCTGAGCCAGAGTGAGACCCTACCTCGAAAAACCAAAAAAAAAAAATTATTTTTATTTTTATTTATTTGAGAGCAAAAGACAGAGAGAGAAAGAGGGAGAGAGAGAGGGAGAATGGGTACACCAGGGCCTCCAGGTACTGGAAACGAAGTCCAGATGAGTGTGCCCCCTTGTGCATCTGGCTAACGTGGGTCCTGGGGAATCAAGCCTTGAACCAGGGTCCTGAGGCTTCACAGGCAAGTGCTTAACTGCTAAGCCATCTCTCCAACCATCATTTCTCTTTTAAAAATATTTTATTTATTTATTTGAGAGAGAGAGAGGAAGTGGGCAGAGAGGAGGAAGAGGCAGATAAAGAGAGAGAGAGAGAGAGAGGGAGAGAATGGGTATGCAAGAGCCCCCAGCCACTGCAAATGAACTCCATACACATGTACCACTTTGTGCATCTGGCTTACATGGGTACTGGGGAATCAAACCTAAATAGGCTTCACAGGCAAGTGGGCCCACCCCAAACATGCCAAGTGTGTAGATCAGGCATCTGCCCACTTGTGCATACCCTGAACACATGAGTGTGAGGATCACACAGCTTCCTGTTTGTTCACTCCTGAAAATGCCTTATGTTGGGATGAAACAGATGCTCTCTGGGTAAGCAGATCCACCACTTCTGCATGTACCTCAAACATGCCAAGTGTGTGGCTCAGAATTGTCCTGCCTGAATATGCTGAGTGTGCAAATTTCACCTGCACTTTGCTAGCAGGCAGATACCCTACTTGTGTGCATGCCCTAAACATGCTGAATGTGTGATTATGTTTGCACACACTCCAAACATATTGAGTGTGCCATCAGTTTTATATGTGACCTGAACACACTGAGTGTGGGGATAAGGCAGATCCCCAATTGCCCAGCCTGAGAACTTTGAATGTGTGGATCAGGCAGCTCCCCTCTTGTTTGGCCTGATCATCCATAGTGTGGGGTTTAGTCAGATTCCTGATTGTGCTCACTCCCTGATATGTTGCCTCCCTTTCCCCAGGTTTCTTTGGCATGGATCTTATCTGCCATCTTGAAGCCTTATTTTTTAAAGATATTATCCACTCAGGACTATTTTTAAAACAGTTTTAAAAATATTTTATTTTAATTTATTAATTTGAGAGAGAGAGAGAGAATGAGAATGGGCATGCCAGGGCCTCCAGCCACTGTAAATGAACTCCAGATGCGTGTGCCCCCTTGTGCATCTGACTTATATGGGTAGCGGGGAGTCGAACCTGGGTCCTTTGGCTTTGTAGGCAAATGCCTTAACTGCTAAGCCATCTCTCCAGCTCCCAGATTTATTTTTTAATTAATTAATTAATTAATTAATTAATTAATTAATATCTTTATTATTTTTTGGTTTTTGTTTTTTCAAGGTAGGGTCGCACTCTAGTTCAGGTTGACCTGGAAATCACTATGTAGTCTCAGGGTAACCTTGAACTCACAGCAATCCTCCTACCACTGCCTCCAAAGTGGTGAGTATACCACCACGTCTGGCCTCATCAGCTTTATTTTTAGCATGATCCTAACTTGGTGTGGGTTTGCTAATTTTCACATCAAAATGATAAGTAATTCCATTAATTAATTCTATTTAATTGGCAGAACATATATGTTTGAAGGATACAAAATGATGTTATGATATATCTAAATATGATACATGATAGAATATATATCTATGTATATAATATATAGATATATAACTTATATAAATATATATTTACATTGTAGAATGACTAAACCAAGCTAACATTCATCACTTTACATACTTATTTATTTATACCAAACAATTTTTTTTTGAAGCAGGGTCTTAATCTAGCATCTGGAACTCACACCATAGCCCAGGCTTGGCCTCAGACTTACAGTAATCCTCCTGTTTCACCCTCCCTAGGTGCTGAAATTAGATGCATGTTCCACCATGCTTGCCTTCATTTTTAAAATCTCTTTTAGCAATTCATAAGAATATAATATGGTATTTTCTTATAATCCTAGCTCTAGGGAAGCAGAGACAGATGTATTCCTGAGGCTTGCTGACCAGACAGCCTGGTCTATTTGGCAAGCTTCAGGACAATTAGAGACCCTTTCAAAAAAGGTAGTTGGCTTTTTAAGAAAACCGAGGTTACCCTCTGGCCTCCATGTATACCATATGAGTGCACACACCTTTTCACTCATACACCTACATCCTCACACATATGCATAAACACACAAGTTGATAACAGCCATGCATAATGGTACATGCCTGTAATCCCAGAACTCAGGAAGCAGAGGCAAGTGGAATTCAGTGAGGTCAAGGCCAGCTTGGTCTACATAGTGAGTGCCAGGTTACCCATGGCTGCATGGTGAGATCCTGTCTCAAAAAAAAAAAAAAAAAGGAGTGGTGTGTTGTGGTGTGGAGATTGCTCAGCAGTTAAAGGCACTTGCAAATATAAGAGGCAGGCTCAATTTCCCAGGGCCCACATAAAGCCAGAAAGAGAAAGTGGCACATATGTCTGATGTTCATTTGCAGCAGCAAGTGGCCCTGCCCATATTCTTTCTTTCTCTCTTTCTTTTTTTTTATGTTGAAAATGTAATTTTAATAGATAATTTTTCATCTTACATAGGAGCACAATAAAATACACCACATTCTGAAGAAACTCCAGAAGTTATGAGTCAATGAGGAATTCAGATGGGCTACAATATCCATAACTTTATACTGAAGGAGACAGATCCCAACCTGAGGTTTAACATTTACATGTTTATGATTTAAAAAATAATAAGAATCAAGAATTCCTAAAACATCAAATAGGAATTAGATGTGGAAACAGGTAGGTAAGTGGTTTGGTTTTGTGAGGAAAAACTCTGTCAATGAAGAACAAGTTAGTAATACCAAATTAAAGACAAAAGGAGTTCCCACAGCAAATACAAGAAGGATAAAGAACTCATTTAACTTCAGATTTGATGATATGGAAGAAACCTCCATGATGACACGCAAGCTGCCTGCTTGGGATTTACTCAATGGGTTTATAAAGAAGGCTCACAAATGCCTCAGCAAACCCAATGTTATCAACTTGCTGTTTTCCTCATAGCATAAACCAGTGGCCACACATGAAGTTTTCAAACAAGAACCAAGAAAAAGGTCATTTGAGGCAATAATGTGGCACAACATGTGAAAGTCCTACATGTCAGTCGCAACTGTTTTCATTGCTTTGACTGTCAGGTACAGTCATTTTTAAACATTATGGCAATACAGAGATCATCTAACTAATCAAAGAACACACACATTTATTTCAAATTCCCAGGGAGTAAAAAAAAAAAAAAAAAAAAGGGCAGGGAAGGGTTCAGATACCGATGCCTTATGCATGCTCAGGGCCAGCTTATAAATATTCCACTTAGTAACTTAACACAAACCTGCATCAGTGAAAAGAAAACAGTAAAATCCATCTCTTAACAATCACTTTGTCAGATGGCAAGGACCAAACAGAATGTTCCGTTTTAATTTTAAATAGGATTGTCACATTGGGAAAACGAAATAAACACAGTAAAATAAACTGTACAAAGGCAAAGTAGAATAACAAAAAATATTTTACTAATAAGATTTACAGAAGTTTCCAGACAAGCCATACAAAATGGTCACAAGCTTTTTTTTTTTTTTTTCCTTTTTTCTTTGAAGGGGGAAATCTACACTTGACAGCAAAGTCACAATGTTATTAGTGAGGGCTGTGGTATTTGTTTAATGTTCCCATTTCGGTTCACTCAAGCTTGTCCATCTACAGTGTCTAAATAAAGTTAGACTTGGCTAGAGAGCATATTCTAAAGAACTGGTCAGCTGCTTTTAACCAATGCAATTAGATCCCCATAAAAGTGGGGGAACGGAAGGAGCCCATAAAATTAAAACTACTTTCCTCCTAAAAAATAAAATACAAACACCCATACCCCTGCAGCTAACCCCGATAACTACCTTCATTCACAGTGCTTTTTACTTAAACCATGATGGGAGAAACAAACAAAAGATGATACTTCTAGCCTCTGCTCATGCTCATGCTTTACAACAGTGAATCAGGACAAGACATAGATTTGCTAATGTGCATTTAATCACTAAAGGACTGAAGATGCCTGGGCTTTATTCTGTAATGTTTGTTTCTAAGACTGTGTCCATTATATGCAAACAAAAAACAAGAGGAGGAAGTCTTGGCAGAACAGGAGAAGTGATGCACACTTGATGACCAGATCGACTTAAATATTGTTCATGGCATATAGCCTAGTCCATGCTCTTGCTGTTTCTATGGCTTGGGCTTCGTTGGTCTTCCACTGCTCCGCTACATCATTTGCTAACGGATCATCTGGATTAGGAGCACTTAACAGAGCCTGGATCGATAGCAGAACTGTGCGGATCTGCAGTGCTGGGGACCACTTATCTTTCAAAATATCTAAACATATTCTTCCCAACTTGTCTACATTAGGATGATAAATTTTGGTCATGAAACGTACTTTAGGTGCTGCCATTGGGTATTCTTCTGGAAGGAATAGTTCAAGTTTAAAAGTCCCTCCCTCAAAGGGGGAATCCTGGGGGCCACCAATGACCACATGAAAATAACGGGCGTTGCTTTCATCTGGTTCTGCTTTGATGTCAGGAACTGGTTCTGCCAGCAAACGCTGGGTTTCCTTAATGATCCTGCGGGGCAGCCCGGCCATCTTGTCAGATCCCGACTCCGGCCTCTGCTCTTGTCTCCGGCTCCGCTCGCCTCACGCACGACTGGAAGTCCTCTTTCTCTCTTTCTAAAAAAATAGTCAAAGTAAGCCAGGTGTGGTGGCGCATGCCTTTAATCCTAGCACTCAGGAGGCAGAGGTAGGAGGATGGCCGTGAGTTCAAGGCCACCCTGAGACTACACAGTGAATTCCAGGTCAGCCTGAGCCAGAGTGAGACCCTGCCTCGAAAAACCAACAACAAAAAAAATTAGTCAAAATACTTTAAAAACAGAGCGGAAAGGAAATATATCTTATATAGCTGTCACACTTTGTAGTAGATCACTAAAATTGATTATTCCCCTGTCCAACTGAAATTATATACTCTTTGATCATCACCTCCCCTATGTCCATCTGCTACCCTCAGCCCCCAGCACCCACTTTTTTATACTGTTTCTATGAATTTGATTGTATTTGAGATCATAATGTATTTTTCTTTTCATACCTGATTTTTTTCGTTTATCCTCCAAACTGTGCTCATGAAGCCCCATAACTCCCAGAGGAGCTTTTAGTAGTTGATAGTTGCAGCAGAAGGAGGATAGCCTCTAGTAAGCTTCTGTACTCATGCAAGCAACTCCAATTTAACTCAGTAGGGCATGCTCCAAAACTACATCAAAGTAGAAATGGAACTAGTTGGGAAGAAGTGGCACAGCAGTAGTAAACAAGAGTCAAGAGAGAGTAATGGCGGTAAATATGATCAATATATGTCTTATGCATGTATAAAAGCATAAAATAAAATAAAGTAGATGATATAAATTAGACTGGAAATATAGCACAGTGACGTAGCAATTGCTTAGCTTATATGAGGCCCAAGGTACAATTCCCAGCACTGCAAAATATATCTATATTTGCTAGGTATGGTACTACATAGCTGTAATCACAGAACATAGGAGGCAGAGTTAGCAGTCCTGGGTCAGCCTCTTTTATATAGTGAGCTTGACACTAGCCTGGGCAATATGAGACTATTCTCCAAAAAACCAAAAGGAAAGTAAAGGAGAGCATAGGGAAGAGAATGGTGTGCACTTTTAAAAAATTATTTATTAATTAAAAAAAAAACCCTATCCTTCAAATTCGTCCATGTTGTCACAGATGACAAAGTTTCCTTCTTTTTTTTTTTCATTATGGAAAATAGTGTGAAAATTCCTCAAAATATTAAAAAAAGAGTTAATTACCATTTTCCCCCTCAATCTTATTTCGGGGTATGTAGCCAGAGGACAGTGGTTTTGGGGTTCTGAAACCATATCTGATGCCCATGTCCATGTCCATTGCTTTTTTATTGATAAAAGTCAAAATAGAGAAGCAATGCATTGGTGCATAGGCATATGTGTGTATTCCGAATAGTCTTGCTTCTTCCCCTGTTGATTCTGAGTAGGGTGAAATATTGTGTTTTTCTTTCTGTGTAATATTCTAAACAAATAATACATGGTTATATAGAGGTAAAATATATTCATTTTCCAGAAAAAATTGGGAAATTTCTATCATATACTAGGTGTTCAATAAATACAGACTAGGAAACATCTGATTTTGTCTATTTCTTCAGTATATATTCTAATGTGTTTTGTGTACCTTGTATTCTGTCACTTATAATTTATGTCCCTTTGGAAAGGTAGATCTTGGCTCTAAATATATTATTAGCATTACTTGAAAACATCTGCTTTGTAAACATCTCATCAATTCTTCTATGGCATGTTTATGGTCAAATTGAAAGACTAGAAGAGGCAAGAAAAGGGGAATGAGGATGTTACAACTTTCTAAAACTTGGACTGGTGTTAATTGAAAATGAAGGAACTTTTATTTCCCTTGTCATTTTGATGTATCTCTGAATGTTTGTAAATGAATTTCTTTTAAGCTTCGGAGATTACAAGCTATGCAATATTCCACCTCAGCTGCTGTAATTGATTAGCCACACCTTCCATTTTAACAGTGCAGTGGCTAGCATGAAAAATAATTGATTATAGTTGCAGCCTTCTAAATTGAACTTTAATCTAGTGAGTTCTAGTTCAAGAAAGGCGAATTTTATTGGGGTGTCTAAGTTTTTTCTATGACAAAGCATTTTCAGGTCTGATGCATATTTCATTTTGTAGGGTGTGTTTTTCTTTTGGTCATGCTGGTTGAGATTGGCTATAACAAAGTTTAGTTCTCATACACATACCGAGTAGAAAATGAAAACAATGCATTTTTGGGCTGGATAGATGGCTTAGTGGTTAAGTGCTTGCCTGAGAAGCCTATTGACCCCAGTTCGAGGCTGGATTCCTCAGGACCCATGTTAGCCAGATGCACATGGGAGTGCACGCATCTGGAGTTCGGTTGCAGTGGCTAGAGGCCCTGGCGTGCCCATTCTCTCTCTCTCTATCTGCCTCTTTCTCTGTTGCTATCAAATAAATAAAAATTTTAAAAATGCATTAAAAAATTTCATTTCATTATGTTCATCCTTAGTTTTGGCATGTGTAATGTGTATGGTGAGGTGTATATACATGTATGTGCTGATGTATGTGCCTATACACATGGTGGGGCCAGAAGCAAATGTCAGGCATCCATCCTACATTGCTCAGATGTGTATTTTACTTTTGTCAAAAAAATGTATTTATTTATCTGTGAGAGAGAGGGAGGTGGATGGAGGTAGAAGTACAGGGGGAAGTGGAGAGAGAGAAAGAGAGAGAGAGAGAATTGGCACACCAGGGCCTCTTGCCTCTGCAAACAATCTCCATGTGCTACTTTGTGCATCTGGCTTTATGTGGGTACTGAGGAAGTGAACCCAGGCCATCAGGCTTTGCAAACAAGTTCCTTTAACTGCTGAACCATCTCTCCAGCCCTCATCTGGGTATTTTTTTATGACAACATCTTTCTCTGAACACAAAGCTGCAATTTCACCAGCACCAGTTAATCTCCTGTCTCTGCTCCCCATGGGACAGAGGTTTCAGATGTGTGTGGCCTTGCTCAACTATTCATGTGAGTCCTGAAGAAATGAACTTAGGTGGTTTCAAGCCCTCATCCTTGTAGCAAGCACTTACCTGATGAACTATCTCCCCAGTCAATTTATTATTATTATTACTACACATAGCACTTTTATGTTTACTAGTCAGAATTATTACATTCCTTCACAGTAGAGAAGTACTTCTTTGGTATTCAAAAAATTTTAATGTGAATTACATGTGAAAACAATACCCAATTATTTACAGAGAGAGATAACATTTTAATGACCATCTAATTGGATGCACTTTGAATTGTTTTTATTTTTCTTGCTTTTTTGATTTTTTAACAAGTTTTTTATTGACAATTTCCATAATTACAGACAATAAACCATGATAATTCTCTCTCCCTGTCCCCGTCAAAAATCCACTCTCCATCATATATCTTCCCTATCTCTATCTTTTTTTTTTTATTTTGATGTCATCATATCTTCCTCCTATTATGGGGATCCTGTGAAGGTAATGCTAGGCACTGCAAGTTCATGGATATCAAAGCCAATTTGTGTCTGAACAATTGAATTTAAGTTGGCCTATCCTTCCTTTGGGTCTTACATTCTTTCTGCCACCTCTTCTGCGATGGACACTGAACCCTCTGTCACTTCTTCTCAGCTCTATAGTGGCTTTTGGGTCATCCCAGTGGTCATTGCCATCTGAAAAGAGAAGCTTCTCTAACCAAAAGTGAGAGTTGCATTAATATATGGGTATGAACATTAAGAAAAGTGCTTATAGGGCAGTTCAGTGAACATAATATATACATTTAGCCAAACAAGAGCAGGTGTTATACTTCTAGGGATCATGACCTCCAAAATAATAGGCTTTCAGTATCAGGCATTTATTCCCTCCTGTGGGATGGGCCTCTGTTCCAATGAAAGATTGGTTGGTTTCCCCATAGCAGACATGCCACTATTACACCCATTGGCTCATGTGGCCTGGCTGGCCCAACTTACAGACTTACAGTGTACACTATTTTCACCACTGACGACTTCTTTGTCCCATAGGACTGCATGCAGTAGCTTTTTCCAGCTTTCTGTTAGCTGGTCTACATGGAGGAGATTTTCAGCTCAGCTCCAGCAGGATTTCTCAGTGGCCTTGCAGCTCAAGCATGCAGAGTCTTTAACAATATTATCTTATCAACTATTTCTGGTGGGAAACCAAGAGCATTGGCAATGACCTGTAGTGTTTTGGGGACATCAGGAACCTCTCTGGCCAACAACTCACTGGAAGGTATCCCATTCACTGGAAATTTTCTAGTAAGTTTATGGCTTCTGGGTGGTTTGTTTATTTATATATGTATTTATTTATTTATTTATTTATTAACTCAGGACCTCATATATCCCAAGCCAGCCTCAAACTCCCTTTATAGCCAAGGATGATCTTGAACTCCCGATCCTTCTGTTTCTACCTTCTGAATGCTGGCATTGCAGGCATGTGCCACTACATTATACTTTATGTGGTGTTTGGGATGGATCTCAGAGCCTTTCTTGCACAGGCTAAGCAATTGCTATACCAGCTGAGTTACATCCGTATTCTATGTTAACCTCCTTATTTTTTGGATAATTAGCTGAGGGTCAATATATGTATCAAAAAAGAAATATTTTTCTTTGATAATGGAAAAGTTCATTAGTTTCCTGATCCATGCCTTCATTATAAAAATATGTTGTTATCCAGTGATGACTATGTTAGTTAAATACAAAGAACTGATTTATAAATTTGAGATATCGATATGTTAATCTTTGAGATCTTCAATTATTTAGCATTCTCATCAAGGTAATATTACTTATTGAATGCTATTTCTTTTTAATATTTATTTATTTATTTGTTTATTTATTTATTTATGAGAAAGAGAGAGTATAGACATACCAAGGACAATAGTCACTGTAAATGAACTCCAGATTCATGTGCCACTTTGTGCATCTGGTTTATGTGGGTAATTGGTAATCAAACATGTGTCCTTAGGTTTAGCAGGCAAGTGCCTTAATCACTAAGTAAATATTCAGCACTTGAGTACTATTTTTTGTTGTGTTTTTGAGGTAGGGTTTCTCTGTTTTCCAGGCTGACCTGGAATTTACTATGTAGTCTCAGGGTGGCCCTGAAGTCAAGATGATCCTCCTACAGAGGAGCCTCCCAAGTGCTGGAATTAAAGGCATGTGCCACCACGCCTGGCTCTTGAGGACTATTTTCTTAACCTCCAAGGGACATCTGCACCCTTAGTAGTGAATGATGATGTATAGAAGGACAAGCCACCTGGGGAAGGGAAGGCAAGAGAGGGGAGGCAAGGGAGAGAGGATGAAGATGAAGGAGGAAATGAGTAGGGAAGGGATGAAATAAGGTGCGAAGGAAGGAAAAGGAAAGGACAGGGAGTGGGAGATGGGAAGCTAGGGAGAGAGGGGTGAGAGAAATGAAATCCAAGCCTTTCTTCTTTGGGTAACAGCTCAGTACTTGGACTGGAAGCTGGAATCTCTAGGGTGTAACATGCTGTAAACCAAATGGTCTATTAGGGCTCAGACCACAGAACAAACAACTGAGCCTTAAACATCTTGAATTTTCCTTTCAAATGGCAGGACCAATGGCTCAGAGCTAGGTAAAATAACATTTAAATACAGATAAGATTGGAATCGGGCACGGTGGTGCACGCCTTTAATCCCACCACTTGGGAGGCAGAGGTAAGAGGATCACTATTTATTTGAGGCCACCCTGAGACTACATAGTGAATTCCAGGTCAGTCTGGAAAAAAATAAAAAATAAAAAAAGATAGGACTGGAAGTTTAAGACACAGGACACTGGAGCTCTGTAAGAATAGCTCCTTGAATGTTTTTCTATTATCCTCCAATTCCAATTTGTGGACTTATGCCATGCCAGTACTCTAGAGAGGAGACTAAAAGTTTGAGAAGAGAGTACTCTCATGTGCTGTTCTAAAGCTTGTTAGGGTTGGCTGAGAGTATCACTGCAGACGCCAATGGTGTCACCCAGCTAAGAATATGGGCCTCTGGGCACAGATTCACACAGTGCAACTGCCCAGCAGTGATGAAAGAATGCAGACGAGCGAAGCCATGAGACAGAGAATAACTCTAGCCCAGGCTAGTCTCAGACTCAGCAGTCCTCTTTTACAAGCATAATTGCACCCGTTTATATCCCAAGCAGCAATATGAAAGAATTACTATTGCTTCACACTTTAGCTTACACTTGTTAATTCTCTCTTTTTAACTATTTTATTTGGTATATGTGAGTATCTCATTGTAGTATTATTTGGCATTTCCTAGTAACTAATGATACCAAGTATCTTTTCATGTTCTTATGAACTATCCATGACCTTTTTATGTGCAGTGTAGTTTTCAAGTCCTATTTCTAAAACTGAGATGTCCTTTTATTATTGTTGCATGCTTCTTTTTCTCTCCCCTTTCTTTTTTCCAGGTAGGGTCTTGTTCTAGCCGAGGCTGACCTGCGATTCACTATGCAGTCTCAGACTGGCTTGAACTCACAGTGATCCTCCTACTTCTGCCTCCCAAGTGCTAGGATTAAAGGCATGTACCACCATATGTGGCTTTATCATTTATTCATAATAGTTTCCTTTAATATCTGGCTTCTTGGTTTTTGTCATAGATTACATATAATAACTATGATCAGTTTGCAGTTTACCTTTTCACTTTCTTAATTGTGTCATTTTGTTAGCAGAATTTAAAATTTTTCATAAAGTCCAATTTATCACTATTGCTGCTTGGGTTCTGTCTTTATGTATAGCAAGGTCAAGATATATATTTTTTAGAGAACATTTATTGGGACTAACCAGCAATAGTCAGCAAGTGATAAATTTATTTTCGAAGAAGTAAATGTTCTCCCTGCAAATTCTGGACAGAAAAATTTCTATTTAAATAATCAGGATAAATCTGACATAGTCCCTTTATCACAGGGAGGGGAGGCCAGAGGTACTTGACAGGTTGGATACCTCTGGTTGAGTTTTTAAAAAATGTTTTATTGTATTCATTTATTTGAGAGAGAGAGAGAGGCAGATGAGGGGGAGAGAGAGAGAACAGGCTTGACAGGGCCTCTAGGAACTGCAAAGGAACTTCTCATACATGTGCCACCTTGTGGATCTAGCTTACATGGGTATTTGGGAATCAAACCTGGGTCCTTAGGCTTCACAGGGAAGCACCTTAACCACAAGATATTTTTCTATGATTTCCTCAATAAATACAGTTTTTGATTTTGTGGTTAGATCTATGATCCTATGAATAAAGTTTTTCTTTGCTCCTTGTATCAAAACTTGTCAGGGACAGGAAAAACAATTCATATAATAAAAACTGCTCTTTGTGAAAGTAATGGCATGCAAAACATATGTCCTAAAAATAAGTTATTCATAGTGGCCTATTAAATTGCAACCATGTATTAGTAAGCAAGTGATTTAGGAAATGGGAGAGCTTGTTAATGAATGTACAATTTGCTTTGTAATAATATGGTAAAGATTATCAAGCCAAATTCAGATTTTCTAACAAAAGAATGTGCAGGTTTTCACATGCATTTCATTTACACAGATGCTTTTCGCAATTTGAAATTACTTTTTATCAATGGTGTATTGTCTCTAGAAATAGTTACGGCTTTGGAAATCTCTTTCCTTGGCTTCTATGCAGAACAGCTCATCAGCCTTTTTCTTTTCTGAGTGGCATACGGTGAACCCTGCAGGAGATTATGTTTTTTTGGCGGGGGGCTTTAACAGCAGCAAGGCCAGCTGCTACAGATCTCCTACCTTTCTAGTTCCAAGAGGGAGGTGTAGACAATATCTGTTTTCGTATGAAAATTATTTTCATCATCAAAGGTTTATGATGTACCTGTGAGGTATACAGGGTAATACAAATAATCAGAGGAACCCATGAATACTTCCTGATCATTAAGTGAAATATTTTATTGATTTAAATGTGTGAATAAGTAACTATAGTCAGGATTCTCTAAGAGAAACAGAACCAAATATATGTGTATGTATGTATGTATGTATGTATGTATGTATATATGTATATATGTACATAGACATAGAGACTTATTTTACAGAATTGGCTCCCATTATTATAGGGTCTGTTAACTTTTAAACCTGTAGGACAAGCTGGAAAGCTGGGAGCTCAGACAGGGTTTTTGTTTTGTACAGTATCTTTCTTTCTTTCTTTCTTTCTTTCTTTCTTTCTTTCTTTCTTTCTTTCTTTCTTTCTTTTTCTTTTTCTTTTCTTTTCTTTTCTTTTTTTTTTTTTTTGAGGTAGGGTCTCCTTCTAGCCCAGGCTGACCTGGAATCCACTATGTAGTCTCAGGGTGGCCTCAACCTCACAGCGATCCTCCTACCTCTGCCTCCCGGGTGCTGGGATTAAAGGCGTGCACCACCACGCCCAGCTCTGTACAGTTTCTTTTAGAGACAGGATCTCACTATAACCCAAGATGCCTTGGAACTTACTCTGTAGTCAATGCTGGCCTCAAACTCATTATGCTCCTTCTACCTCAGCCTCCCTAGGGCTGGAGGATTTAAAACTATTTGGAATGGACAATTTTCATATCTATGTATAATGTATTTAAATCATAATGCCCTCCTGTTACTTTTTCTTGTGCCTTCTCCCCAATCCTCCTTCCACAGAATCTCTTCTCTAGCCAACTATTCCCTCTTCTATTTTTGATGACTTTTCCCCCTCCTCCACCATCTATGATGGACTGTTGGTGGGCCTAATATTGTACAGGTTTTGTGCAGTTAATTGAGGAAATAACTACAATAGCTACCTCATGTCCAGAATAGAGCATTGCAAATCCTTCCTCCCCAACATCTGGCTCTTACCTTCTTTCTGCCCCCTTTTCCACAATGTACCCTGGCCCTTGGAAGGCATGGTAGAGATGTCTGTCCAACTTAGTGTTAAGCACTCAATAGTCAATTCTCAAGACTTTGAGGAGGTTTGACTCTCCCCAATAGTCACTGCAAACTGCACAAAGAAGCTTAACTGAACAAAGGAAAGAGTAGCATGAATCTATTGGCACAAACATAAATATTTAGAGGGCAATTTGACAGCACAGCACATCCAGTTAGAAAGACAGGAGGAGAAGCTTCCCTTCTAGGGCCTATGACCTTCCCAGCCATAGGAGGAGGCTTCTAGCTCAGTTCTGGCTTGATTTCATAGTGTCCTGAAATTGAAGCAAGTGATGTTGTTGACAATAGGGTCTTGCCATCTAGTTCTGGTGAGTCTGAGGGGCCTTCCTGATTAGACAGGGTTTTGATGTTCAAAGACTTGAAACTATTGAAACTCTAGTGGCACAATTGATTAGCATGTGGTACTTTTTTTGTTTTTGGTTTTTGTTTTTCGAGATAGTGTCTGACTTTAGCCCAGGCCAACCTGGAATTCATTATGTATTCTCAGGGTGGCCTTCAACTCAAGATAATCCTCCTACCTCTGCCTCCTGATTGCTGGGATTAAAGGTGTGTGTCACCACACTGGGCATGCATGTGGTACTTTTAAGACTTGAGAAAAGGGCTGGAGAGATGGTGTATTGGTTAAGCACTTGCCTGTGAAGCCTAAGGACCCCGGTTCAAGGCTCGATTCCCAGGACCCAAGTTATCCAGATGCACAAGGGGGCACACGCATCTGGAGTTCGTTTGCCGTAGCTGGAGGCCCTGGTGCGCCCATTCTCTCTCTTGCTCTCTATCTGTCTCTTTCTCTCTCTGTCACTCTCAAATAAATAAATAAAAATCTTAAAAAAAAGACGAGGAAAAATTCCCTTTATCTCTGAACATAATTAGCTTTAGCTCTTATGGCCGTCAGTTGGATTGGAGAGGGCCAACTCAATTTTGGAAAGTAGGATTTGCTACTTAAAGACAACTGGTGGTAGATGTTAATAACATGTACAAAGTATTTTCACTGTAACAGTTACACTAACATTGGCCAAATGAATAATCATAGCCTAGATAAGTTGCCATATGAAATTTAATCACCACAGTAGCATACAGGGAATCCTTAATAACTAGGTTATTTGGAGCCAGTATCTTTTATGATAAATTCTAGTATTATGAGAGATGGCTTAGGTGTTAAGGTGCTTGCCTGTAAAGCCCAATGACCCAGGTTCGATTCCCTGGTACCCACATAAAGCCAGATGCACAATGTGCCACAATATCTGGAGTTCATCTGTAGTAGCTTGAAGCTCTGGCATGCCCATTTGCTGTCTCTTTCTTTATCTCCCCTTACAAATAAGCTTATTAACTGTGTATGGTGGATGTTTGTTCCAGCAATATGAAGTTTGCTGCAACAGTGGGTAATTTTGATTTTATCCTTATTGCCTAAAATCCTGTCTTTTTCAACAGAACAGACAAGCCAGAACTTGAAGAAAATGGGTCATTTTCTATTCCCATGCTTTCCTTCCCAGTTCAACATATTTTTTTCCTGTCTTTCTAGCCTTTCTCAATTGAACTGGAAGTCTCAAGCCACTTCATAATGCATATCAATCCATTTATGATGGTGAAACTTCATGATATGAACATTTACCCTTGAGCCCCACATCCCAACCCTGTTGCATTAGACAGCAAATTTCCAACCTATGATTTTGGGCAGCACACATTCCATCTATAGCACCCCCATATCTATTCTACAGTTCCCATTATTATAATGCTCATGAGATTGTGAATTTCCTAGATGGTAAATTGATAGAAAGACTGCAAGTTCCACTGGAGTCTCTAGAGTTAGAGGAGAATGTGGTCAGTATCTGTATAAGTTAAGGAAATGCAAAACCTTTCTACATTTGGAGAGGTGTTCCAGACTTCTATAAGCAGACCCACGAATCAGATTACATGGAGCTGAGCTATGAAACCACTCCACTGGGAGAGCACTAATGTGTCAGCTATAAAGAGAGCTAAGTGTATTCCTTCAGGATTATACAAGAATCTTGTAGAGGTAAAGCATGGATCTCTTTTCATGGAATGAAAGGCAAGTTGATATATCACTGTGGGGGGTACCAACATTCTTAGAGGGTGCCATGATTACCTTAATGAAAACATTAAGATATTCCATGTCATGACAGGGGAGATGACTCAGCAAGTAAAAGCACTTCATGAACAAGTATAAAAACCTGAGTTTGACCCCAAACACCCACATGAAAAACTGGGCATGCCCATGTATGTCTGTAACCACAGGCCTGAAAGGGGTAGAAATGTGAGAATTGATGAGCACCACTGGTCAGCTGGTATGACTGAAAAACTGCTGTTTCATGCTCTGTGAGTATTATACTCAGTGCCACATTGCTGGGATGAACTTGCAAATGAGACAGTTTATAGAAGGAAGGGTTTATTTATTTTTTTTGTTTATTTTTATTTATTTATTTTAGAGCCACAAACAGAGAGAGATAGAGGTAGAGAGAGAGAGAGAGAGAAAGAGAGAGAGAATAGGTGTGCTAGGGCTTCCAGCAACTGCAAATGAACTCCAGATGCATGTGCCACCTTGTGCATCAGGCTTACATGGATCTTGGAGTATCGAGTCTTGAACAAGGATCCCTAGACTTCACAGGCAAGTGCTTAACCACTAAGCCACCTCTCTAGCTCTACTTACTTATTTTTTGATGTAGGTTTCACTCTAGTCCAAGCTGAACTCAAACTCACAGCAATCCTCCTACCTCTGCATCCTGAGTGCTGAGATTAAAGGCATGAGGTTTATATTAAGCTTACAGATCCGAGGGGAAGTTCTATCAATGGTGGAAGATGCCTTCTCCCATTCATAAATCCAAGCAGAGAGAGATACCACAAACATTCAGCACCACAAGTAAGCACAAATGGGTATCAAACAACAGGGACTGCCATCCAGTAGCAGGTATCCAACCAAAGCTCAGACCTCTCTGCATACCTTTGGCCTAGAAATCAGATCCAGCCTGAAACGTACCTTAGGGCTGGGCCCCATGATCCATACACAGTGGTGATACCTCTTCCAGCCAGGTGGCTGAAAATTGAAGTTACAAGCTTTAATGAAACATCTAACTCTATTGGGAGCCATGCATGAAAACTACCACAGGGAGAGATTCAATATCAAAGAAATAAAGCAAAGTATGATAGAAGAGGACATGCAACATGCTCCTCTAGCCTTGGTACATGTGCACACAAGGTATGGTGAATCTGTACATACATTAACATATACCACAGAAAGAAAGAGAAAGAAAACAAAATATAATAACACACACACACACACACACACACACACACACACACACACACACAACCACACATTGTTTTTTTGAGGTAGGGTCTCACTCTGGCCCAGGCTGACCTGTAATTCACTATGTAGTCTCAGGTTGGCCTTGAACTCACGGCGATGCTCCTACCTCTGCCTCCCAAATTCTGGGATTAAAGGTGTGTGCCACCATGCCTGGCTAAATATTTTTATCAATTTATTTATTTGAGAAAGAGTGAGACAGACACAGACACAGAGAGAAAAACATGGGCATGCCAGGGCTTCCTGCCAATGTAAACAAACTTCAAACTTCAGACACATGCACCACTTTATACATCTGGCTTTATGTGAGTGCTTGGAAATCAAACCCAGCCCATTAGGTTTTGCAAACAAACACCTTTATCTGCTGAGCCAGCTCTCCAGCCCAATAATATATTTTTTAAAAACAGATACTCAATGTTTAAGGAATCAGTTTGGCTTTGGTAAAGAATGCACATTTGCTATTCTAGGTGTGGTACAAATTATTTAAGATAATTTTATTCATTAAAGTAATAAACTTTGTGTTACCAATTCAAAATGCATATTCGACTTATTGAATAAAACTATAATTTTAGTTGAAATATTATGAATTTTATCAGCAATATTACAATATTCAGAATAAAACAAGTTTAACCAAAAAATTACTAATTTAATCTTTTGTAAATACTTGAAAGGTTTATTACATGATTGAAACCTATAAAAAAGAAACTGAATATATTAAAGCCTTAAATGGTGTTTAAAATGCTAGAAAGTCTAATCAACTGCATTAATTAAAGATCTCTCAAGAGTGATTATAAAAATTTGATAGATTTATAAATACAATAATATTATTAAGGAGTTGAATTTAAATGCTTCAGGGCTGAGGAAATGGCTCAGAGAGTAAAGGTGCTTGCTCTACAAGGCTATTGACTGGAGTTCTTATCATGAGCATCCATGTAATTCTGGATGTGAAAGTGGTATATGTGTCTATTTTAGTTATTTTCTCATTGCTGGGACAAAATACCTAATAAAAATCAGTTGAAGGGGATAAGGGATTACTTCAGGTTATAGTTCCAGGTTATATTTCATCATGGTGGAGAAAGCATAGCAGCAGAAACTTGAAGTAGAGCTGGTCGCATTCAGCCTGCAGTGAAGAGCCAGAGAGTGATGAATGCTGGTGCTCAGCCAGCGCTCTCCTCTGTTTATCGTCCTGTACTTGGTCCCAGGAAATAGGGCTGCTCACAACTCAAGTGTCTCTTCCCACCTTAATTAACATAATCAAGCTAATACTTCCTAGAGAAGTCCAGAGAATAACTTAATCTATATAATAGAATATAGGTGATTCTAGGCCCTGTTAAGTTGATAATCAATATGAACTGTCACAAGTCCATACCTTGTCAACTTGATACCTAAAAATACCACATTTAAATTATAACACTCCACCTCTTGTTTCCATAGGTTCATGGTCATCTCATAATGAAAAATGCATTCAGTCCAACTTCAAGAGAGTTCATAATCTTTCTCAGTAACAGCACTGTTTAAAATGGAAGTGGCTGGGAATGTTGGCGCATGCTTTTAATCCCAGCACTTGGGAGGCAGAGATAGGAGGATTACCATGAGTTCAATGCCAGTCTGAGACTGCATAATGAATTCCAGGCCAGATTGGGCTAAAGCAAGACCCTACCTCGAAAACCAAAGCAAAACAAAACAACAAAAAACTGTAAGTGTAGAGTCTCTTCTGAGTCAGGAAAACTAACTGTGAGCTACTATGACATCATAAAATAAATTAGGCCCCAGCCTGCTCACCTGAGCCATCCTGAGTAGGGACAGCCAAACTTGTACCCAACCCCATTCCCAAGCCCTAGCACTAAGTAGGCCACCCAGGGTCCAGATAAATGCTCCTACCTGCATGCACTCCCAGCCCTTGCATTAAGAAGGCTGTCTAGAATCCAGATGAGCATTTTCTCTGTGCCTATTTAGTTCCCAGGTACAACCAAGCACACTCAGACTGAGAATCAGGACCATTTGGCATTGATCTCATCCCTGGCCTGACTGCCTGTGTTGACCTTTGTAGGACATCTGAGCTGGTCATACTTCCAAGCTCAGACCTCCCATGGTGATTATACACACAAGAAGGAACCAGTTTAGCTTTCAGTATGGTCAGCCCAGACCCATGGATAGAATGCCATCCCATACTCCCCTGGATCAATGCTGACCAGGCCACTTAACATAAGATTCAGAAAATCTGCCATTGTTGCATTCTCAGAAAGACAAAAGGACTATCTTGAGATGGGTAAATCTCAATACAAAACAACAAAGCATCCAAGGCAAGATATTTCCACCAAGAATGACTAGTCTCATAGTGGAAGCCTCTGATGAAAACCAGTTAGAGCAAACACCACACAAATAATTCTAAAATAAAATTGTGATGAAATATTCAACAAATTCAATGAGGTCATGAATAAATGGCTGAATGAAATGGAAGAGAATAAAAAGCTCAATTGACAGCTTTATTAAATGGATGCAAATCAACAAAAAGAACTCAATGGTCAGTGTAATGAACTCAAGGAATGCATGAACAAATACAGGAATTAAATTCAAGAGACAAGCATGGTGTGGTGGCGCACACCTTTAATCCCAGCACTTGGGAGGCAGAGGTAGGAGAATTGCTGTGAGTTCGAGGCCACCCTGAGAATACAGAGTTAATTCCAGGTCAGCCTGAGCTAGAGTGAGACTCTACCTTGAAAAACCAAAGAAAAAAAATTCAAGAGATAATAAGAAGTCAAGCCAAGAGATGATAATGAAATTCAATAAAGAAATGGAGACAGTGAAGAAAAATGTAACATAAATCATAAATGATATAACTCATTTCAAAGGCTCCCAAGAAAACCTCACCAAAAGAATCAATCATGTCAAGGACAGATTATGAGGGTTGTAGACAAAAGAGAGGAAATAGATCTGGAGGCCCAAAATCAATGAAAAGTTAAAAAAAAAATAAGAACAACTTGAGGGAAATTTAGGATACCTTAAAAAATGAAACATTCAAACCATGGGCAACCAAGAAGCAGAATAACAATAGGACAAGGGAATAAGGAATATTTTCAATATTCAATTATGGAAGAAAATTTTCTAAAGCATACAAAAGAGAAGCCCATCCAGGTACATTTAGGAGACACATTGAACATCAATTAGACAAGACCAGAGAAGAAATTCCCCACATTACATAATAGGTAAAATACTGAACACAGTAAAGAGAGAGAGAGAGAGAGAGAACTAAAAGTTGCAAGAGGAAAAACAGCTTATCACTTACAAAGGTAATCCCATCAGAACTACATCCATTTTTTTTCTTTTTTCTTATTTTTGTCTTTCTTTGCCACCCAGACTGCATTCTATCCCTCAAACTCTCCCCAGGGGAGTGAGTAACAATCATAAATGGCAAAGGGAAGCTTCACACAATACCCATGGCCAGCTTCATGCTCAGGAGAGAACATTGCACTATCTTTCATGGTTTCTGGTGCTTTATACAGTCAGAGGAACTTCTATATTAAGGAACTACAGAAATGATCCCTGATAGTATATTCTTACATCCAATTTTTAATTGAAATTATAAAAAAAGCAATGTAGTATTTTAGTTTTTGAAAGACCATGGCTACTAATCTAACCTACCATCACCAGCAGAACTATTTCTCAAGATATAAAGTGAAAAAAAGCTGGTTTTATGATCATTCAGCCAGCCTGATAGAGAAAAGTGGATGGGATACTTCACACCAAAGGGAAAAGACTACATTAAGGAAAAAAAAATAATCAAAACTAGATCAGATGTGAAAGCAAATGAAGAACAAGAAAACACCATGCTCCACCAAGGCTTCAACTTGGCAGGACTTAATGCAACCTCTCAATTGTAACTGTGAACATCAATGGACTCAATTATCCAATCTAAAGACACAGGATAACAGACTGGGTCAGAAAAATAGACCAACCTGTTTGCTGTCTCCAAGACTCTCATCTTACCATTAAAGGTAACACTATGTTAGGATGAAAGGATGGATAAACATATTCCAAAGAAATAGAAATGGGAAACAAGCAGGTGTGGTTACACTGATATCTGAAATAATACCCCTTAAAATCACAAGTAATCAAAAGACATAAAGAAGGCTACTTTATACTCACTAAGCAAACAGTTGATTAGAGGATATGTCAATCATAAAAATATGTGCACCAAGTACAGGTGCACCAAATTTTATAAAGTACAATCTACTAAACCTTAAATCAGAAATCCAAAGTCTATAATAGTGGGTGACTTTAACATCTCATGGGCATCGATAGATAGATCATCTAAAGAGAAATAGAGAAACAATAGTGCTAACAACATACCTTAGAGCAAATAACCTTAACAGACATCTATCAAATATTCCATCCAAACTATAGAATACACATTCTTCTCATAGCTCATAGAACCTAAATAGATCATGTATTAGCACATAAATCAAATCTTCACAAATTCTGGAAAATATACATAGCCCCCTATATTATAGCTGATCACAATGCAATAAAGCTAGAAATCAACAAGAGAAACAACAGAAAACACACAAATTTCTTGGAAATTGAACAAAACATTATTGAATAATAGATGGGTTCTTGAAGGAATCAAGAAGCAGGATGGTGAGATGGCTCAGTAGGTAAAAGGTGCTTGTTTGCAAGACTTGATAGCCTGGGTTTGATTCCCCAGTACCCACATCAAGGTAGATGCATAAAGTGCGCACACACCCATTCACTCTCTCTCTCTCTCGTAAATAAATAAAAATAAAATATTTTGAAAATAATGCCTTTGAGGCCAGTTGTGGTGGCTCATAGCTTTAATCCCAGCACTCAGGAGGCAGAGGTATGAGACCAGCCTTAAATAATATAGTAAATTCCAGGTTTGCCTGGGCTAGATTGAGACCTTACCTAAAAAAAAGAAAAAAAATCCTTTGACAAAATACAACATCCCTTCATGATTAAAACACTGGAGAAACTATAGATGGAAGGATCATAACTTACCATATTAAAGGTAATATATACCAGACCTAAAGCCCTTATCATAGTAAATGGAGAAAAGCTGGAAGCATTATCATGAAGGTCTGGAATAAGAAAAGGTTGTCCACTTTCCCTACTGCTATTTAACATAGTACCTGATGTCTTAGCTTGAGCAATAAGACAAGAGAAAGAAATAAAAAGGGTTCATATTGGAAAGGAAGACATTAAACTAGCCTTATTTGTCAAATGATATGGTTCTGTACTTAAGTGACTCAAAAGACTCTCCAAAAATTCCTAGAGCTGATAAACTCTTTCATCAAAGTGGTAGGATATAACAGCAACACACAAAAATCAGTATCATTTGTATATACCATTGACAAATGTGTTGAAAGAAATCAGGGAAGCAGTCACATTTATGATAACCACAAAAAAATTAAATATCTTGGAAAATCCCTAACTAAGGAGGAGAAAAACCTCTACACCGAAAATAGAAACATTGAAGAAACAAATTAAGGGAGATACTAGAAGATGAACTCATCTCCCATGCTCATGGATCAGAAGTAATATCATGAAAATTATCATCATACTAAAATCAATAATCAGATTCAATGCAAGTCCAATCAAAATCCCAGAAGCTTTCTTTACAGAGTGGAGAAAATACTCTCAGAATTCATTTGGAAATACAAAGGGTCTTGGATAGCTAAGAATATTCTCAGTAAAAGGAGTACTACCAGTTGTATCACCATACCTGACTTTAAGATATACTACAATGACATAGTAATAAAAATAGGATGGTACAAATAGATCAAGGGAATTGAATTGAAGATCTAGATTTATGTTATACTAAATACAACTATCTGATCTTTTATAAGGGGGCCAAACACATACACTGGAGAAAATACAACATTTCAACAAATGGTGCTGAAGAAATTGTGTAACCACACATAGAAGAATAAATTTAGAAACTCTTATCTTACACTGCAGAATCAACTCCAACTGGACCTCAATATAAAACCTGAAACTCTAAAGTGTCTAGAAAAAAAAAAAAAGGGGAGCACTTGAAGATATAGGCATAGAGAAAAACTTTCTGAATAAGATTTTAGTAGCCCAGGGAATTAGACAAACACCCAACCATTGGGATCTCATGAACCTTCCAAACTATTGTGCAGACAAGCAAACAATCAATAGTCAGTAGATAGCCTATAGAATGGGAGGCAATCTTCTCTAGCTATATATCTGACAGAGGTTAAATTCTAGAATATACAAAGTTTCCAAAAAAACTAAGCAGTAAGAAAATCAAGCAACACACTCAAAAATTGGGACAGAAGCTTGAACAGAGTTCTAAAAGTTCTAAAAGAACAGAGTTCTAAAATACAAATGGCCATTGACTACCTTAAAGGGATGTTCAACATCTTTAGTAATCAGGGAAATGCAAATTAAAACAATGTTGATATTTCAACTCGTGCCAGTCAGAATGGCAATTATCAAAATCAAATAACAACAAATGATGGTGGGGACAATGGGGAAAGAGACACCCTCAGTCATTACTGGTAGGCAGACAAACTAGGATATCCACTATGGAAATCAGTATGGAGGCTCATCAAAAATCAGAATATAGGGCTGGAGAGATTGCTTAGTGGTTCATATGCTTGCCTAAAAGGTTCCGGGACCCAAGTTCGATTCCCCAGGACCAGTGTAAGCCAGATGCTCAAGGTGGCACATGTGTCTTGAGTTATTTTGCATCATTGGGAGACTCTGTTTTCTCATTCTCTCTCTCTCTTCTCCTCTTTCTCAAATAAATAAATAAATGCAAATTAAATATACTTAAAAATATCTGAAAATAAGCCTACCACCTGACCCAGCTTTACCACTTCTTGGAATATACACTAAAGATTCAGACATATTTGCTCAGCCATGTTTTGGCTGTTCTATTAATAATAGCTAAGAAATGGAATCAGCCAAGATGCCAATAAACTGATGAATGAATAATGCAGATGTGGTACATATACACAGTGGAATTCTATTCAGTGACAAGAAAAAAAAATAATGAATGAAATTTGCAGGAAAATGGATGGACTTTGAAAAAATATCATAGTAAGCAAGGTTACACAGGCTCAGAAAGACAAATGCCTCATGTTTTCTATTGGTTATGAGGTTCTGAAAACACTGCCAACCATTTTCAAAGCACTTAGTTACCCAGCAGAGCTAAATGGTAAGACCCTATGGCTGAGACATTTCAGACCCCAGACATAGGACATGTAGAGATCATACTAGAATTTGTAAGCCAGCTCCAAGCTTACTGGAAAGTGCTATGTGATCAGCCACCAATAGTGTGAACAAGCACTGAATTCTGAAAGCTACAAAATCAACCAGCCAGGCAAGATGTACACAGTTGTGCAATAGTGGCAAACAGACTTCATGGGTAATCAACTGTTCTATCATTGGATATGAGGCCTTG
Source organism: Jaculus jaculus (assembly GCF_020740685.1). NCBI lineage: Eukaryota > Metazoa > Chordata > Mammalia > Rodentia > Dipodidae > Jaculus > Jaculus jaculus. The sequence continues at coordinate 14,293,764 of NC_059125.1, read as the reverse complement.
CCAGTAAGAGATAATTCATACCTGGTACTGAGAACTGAGTCAGAATCCTATGAGTAGTAAGGTCATAGACTCTAGAAAGAAGCTCCCACTGTTCTTTGGCTAAAATGAGTGGGGATACCTATCAAAAAGATTCTTTTTTATTTTATTTATTTAAGAGATAAGGAAAGAGAGAGAGGGGAGTGAGGGAGAGAGAATGGGTGTGTCAGGGCCTTCAGCCACTGAAAATGAACTCCAAATGTATGTACCACTTTGTGGATCTGACTTATGTGGGTCCTGGGAATCATACCTGGGTCCTTCAGATTTGCAGGCAAGTAATTTAACTGCTAAGCCATTTCTCCAGCCCTCAAAAAGACTCATAAACTACTATGTTTATCCCCTTTAAAACCATGCTGCTGTCACTCATGGTTGGAGAATCTTTTTTTTTTTTTTTTAACATAATGCAGTGAATACCGTAGAACCAAGATCAATCAATATGACAAGGAATGATAGCGGACTGCCTAACACAAGGTCACAAGAGAAGTTGTCGCTATCACATCTGCCAGGGTCCATGAGACATTATAAAGGAAGTGGTAATTTAAACATGAGAACTGGGTGTGGTAGTTCACGCCTTTAATCCCAGCTCTCAGGAGGCAGATGTAGGAGGATTACCATGAGTTCAAGGCCACCCTGAGACTTCATAATGAATTCCAGGTCACCCTGAGCTAGAGCGAAACCCTGCCTCGAAAAACAAAAAATAAAATTAAATAAATAAACATGAATGCTGCTCTCATTAGTAGCTTGGAAATCTGCTTCAGGGAGATGGTACTGAAAACCTAGTCAAAAGCTTATGGGAGGCTGGAAAGATGGCTTAGCGGTTAAGCGCTTACATGTGAAGCCTAAGGACCCTGGTTCAAGGCTCAATTTCCCAGGACCCACGTTAGGGAGATGCACAAGGGGGCACATGCATCTGGAGTTCATCTGCAGTGACTGGGAGCCCTGGCGCGCCATTCTCTCTCTGTCTGTCACTCTCAAATAAATAAATAAAAATAAACAAAAAAATTATAAAAAAGCTTATGGGAAGGTCATAAGCCCTAGGGGGGAAGCTACTACTGTTGTTGGGTAAATCAATATATCATGCCCATCAAATTGACCTCTAAATATTTATGTTCATGCCTATGTATTATTGCTACTCTCACTTTTTCATTCATTAGTTTTGTAGTCAGTGAATACAGTCAATTTGGTACCATTGTTAGCCTCCTCCCTGTCCTCCCCCCTCCTCCTGGCCTCTTCTTGTTGAGATCTATGGGTCATGCATTGTGGGGTTAGCTCTCAGTTATGGGTAGGAGGAAATGTCTCTGTGTTTCATGACACAACATGTGGCTCTGACATTCTTTCTGCCCCCTCTTCTTCAAATTTCCCTGAGCCATGTTAGGTTCATTTTAGGTCTGCTTCAGTAATGAGGTCTTGGGAGCCTCTGTGTCTCTAGATATCTGGTTTGGTAGGAGTTGATTGTTCTCTGTGTTGATCTCCTTCACCCTTGTGCTGGTACCAGTTTCACCAAGAAAATAGCGCTCTTGCTTGTTTTGCCAATTATTCTTAGTTTGGGTTGGGGCAATTTCTCACTTTTGGTTAGATAAATTTCTCTGTTTGGATGGCAGTGACTACTGGGAAGACTCAACACTCACCAAAGTTCTGATAAGAAGTGACAGTTGAGTGTTCAGCATTAAGATATCTATCACACCCTCCAAAGCTCAGAGACCATCATGAAGAAGGTGGTAGTAAGAATGTAAGAGCTAAAGGATGCAAGGAGAACTTTGGAACTCTAGCTTTCGGATATAAAGTAGCTGTTGCATTCATGCCAACACAGTGGCTGTTATTACCTGCACAAGACCCGTAAAATGTTGGGCTTCATCAACACACTGTCATGAATGTTGTGGAGGGCAAAGCAAGACGTTATATAGAAGAAGGCCTATTTGGAAAGAAGAAATTCAGTGAAAGTGGCATGGGGTTGGGCAGAAGAAAGCAATGAGAAAGGATTATGATCAAAATATATTATGCATATGTATGAAAATTTGCAATAATGAAGTTTAAAAGTGGTCTGGAGAAATGGATTAGCAGTTAAGGATGGTTGCTAAGTGCTACATATGTCTGGAGTTTAGCTGCAGTGGCTAGAGGCTCTGGTGAGCCCATATTTTCCCTTTCTCTCCTTGCAAATAAATAATAAATAAAAAAAATTTAAAAGTTTTAAAGGGACAAAAAGGAAAATGTTAAAATACTGAAAAAAGAAATTGAGGAAGACACAAGAAGATGGAAAGATCTCCCATGTTCGTGGATTAGAAGCATTAATTGCACAAAAATGGCTATCCTGCCAAAAGTAATACACAAGTTCCAATCCAAATTCTAGCACTATTCTTCAAAATATACTACAAAAGCACATTAATAAAAATAGCCTGCTACTGGAACAAAAATAAACACAGAAATCAATGCAATATAATAGAAGATCCAGGTTTTAGTTTTAGTAACTACAACCACCTGATCTTTGACAAAGAGGACCCACTGGAAAATACACACACCTTTGTGTTACTTGTCTCAAAACAAGGTAGAATAAGTTTTTCTTTTGACTTCCGGACCTGCGTGAGTGCCCCTCCCCACCGCACACACACACACACACACACACACACACACACACACACACACACACAAAGAGAGAAAGAAAGAAAGAAAGAAAGAAAGGAAGGAAGGAAGGAAGGAAGGAAGGAAGGAAGGAAGGAAGGAAGGAAGAAAGAAAGATAGATAGATAGATAGATAGATAGAGCGAGCTTTTATACAACTCTCTCTCTTTAGAAGACCTATTTTAAGGGATGTAAATTTTGAGGGCACAAGAGATGGCTTAGCAGTTAAGGTGCTTACCTACAAAGTCAAAAGAACCCAGGTTTGGTTTCCCAGGACCCATGTAAGCCAGATGCATAAGGTGCACTTACATCTGGAGTTCATTTGCAGCAGCTGAATACCCTGGCATGCCCATTCTCTCTCTCTCTCTCTCTCATAAAATAAATAAAAATTTAAAACAAAAAGTTGTACTTTAAAAAAAAACTCAGTTGCTCTATTCATTACTTATTTATTTACTTAATTTCTTAGCTTGAGAGAGAGAGAGAATAGGCATGTCAGGGCTTTCAGCTGCTGCAAATGAACTCCAAACACATGTGCCACTTTGCGTATCTAACTTATGTGGGTACTAGGGAACTGAACCTGGGTCCCTAAGCTTCACAGGTAAACAACTTAACCACTTAACCATCTCTCCAGCCCCAAGAGTTTTAAATTTTTATAAACTTGTTATTTCGTAAATGTGAAAGATAATTTTAAATATTTATATAAGTACTGATATGAACAAGACAAAAGATACTCAGTGATATTCAATATCTATCCTTACTAATTTGAGTAATAAGGAGATACCTGAGGATGATTTGTGTCTTGATGGATGTATGTGAACCTCATTAACATGATGCCTTAAGCAACAATCAGTTGGAAGTGATATGTGAATTCTGGGGTATATTTTGAAAGAGGCAAATTCTCCTCCCAGCTCTTGGGTGGGCAGTAAGTAAGGAGCTGAGGCACTGGACAATGATGATAACACCAAGTCAGAAGCCTCTTTAGATCCTTGTCTTATGAATTCAAACAATTACAGTCCACAGGGCAGAGTATCAGGTTCAGAAAAATTATCTTTTTAATATTTTATTTATTTATTGGAGAGAGAGAGAGAGAAAGAGAGAGAGAGAGAGAGAGAGAATGGGCATGCCATTGCAAATGAACTCCAGATGCATGCTTCACCTTGTGAATCTGGCTTATATGGGTACTGGGGAATGGAACTTGGGTCCTTCGGCTTTCCAGAAAGTGCACTAAATAATTTCTCTGGCCCTGATTATCTTTTCTTTTCAAGGCAGGGTCTCAATGTAGCTCAGGTTGGCCCGGAACTTACTCTGCAGCCCCAGGCTGGCTTCAAACTCAGAGATCTTACCTCAGCTTCCCAAATGCTAGGACTAAAAGTATGTACCACCACATATGATTCAGAAAGATTTTACTGAATTATAGATAGAACTTAATACAAGGAAGGAAGGCAGGAATATTGTCCATGGAGTCAAGAGAGAGGGTGTTGCTAGAAATGGGAAAATCTTCCCCAAGATCATTGAGACTATCTTTTATTTGAGCCACCTGGATGGGAGGCTCATCTAGTCAGTCCAGTCCTGTTATCAGGTGGCTGGGGTCAGGTGTTCAGGAAAAGGGCTGTTATGGGGTTTGGGGGTTCAGGGGTTCCCATCCTGTGAACCCCAACTTTTAGATTCTTATCCATTTTAAGAAAGAATTAAAAATCCAGGCATGGTGGCACACACCTTTGATCCCAGCATTTGGGAGGCAGAGATAGGAGTATCACTGTGAATTAGAGGCCACCCTGAGACTACATAGTGAACTCCAGGTCAGCATAAGCTAGAGTGAGACTCTACCTCAAAAACAAATAAACAAAAAAAGAAACTGAAAGACCCCCAGAGGGAGACCTTCACTCAAGTCTTGAGATAGCACGCACCCAAAACACATGGGAGACCAAACTTGCTGCAAAAGCATGAGGCTTTATTCGGGATGACCAGAGCTCTGGGACCGACATGTATCTCATGCAGGAGACAGAGGAGTCGACCCTGAGCCCTATTGGGTGTTTCTTTTTACAGGGTTTTTAGCAAGGAAGGGAAGGGGGGGGGGTTCACAAGGGTATTTGCAAAGCTTGTACAGTTATGTCTACATATCTTATTTGTGCATAACCAGAGTTTAAGTCCTTGGTCAGGCTGTCTTGGGAAACTATTTTATTATTTTGGTTTTTCTTAAAACTGTATATTTGTTTTTCCTCTTCCCAGGACATAAAGTTTAGGTTGACCCGACCAACCCATATCTTGGGCCACCCGCAGCCTGTCTTTTAGCCTATTTTTGATTTACTCCTCCCTAAATATACACTTCAGGCTGTCCCCCAGCTGTTTCTTCACTAAGTTTACTTTAAAATTTTCCATCCTGCCTTTCAAAACAACAACAAAAGAATTGAAGAAACAGAATCCAAGAAGGGTAAATTATGAATTATGAAGTTATTTAGAGAGAATTTATTATATCCAGGGGAAGGTTAGAAAGACTCAGGCCAGAAGGAAATTACCTTCCTTGCCTGGATAGAAAAGGAGATGGGACAATGGAGAGATAGGAAATCTCCAGGGGAGAAGCTCATGGAGAAGACATGGAAGGCAGAGCATGGGAGCCTGGGACATAAGATTCAAAAAGGACCCAGAAATTAAAAATAACAAAGTGAGAAGGAAGAAAGTTTCCTTCCCTCTTCCAAATGGGTAAGGGCTCACCAAAGCAGGAATCAGGAGACTCTAATGCCAGGAGAATGCAGCCAATAGACTTATTACACTCGTGGTAGGTCATTTTATGTGTGGTAGACATCCCTTTAGGATGTGCCTCATCACCAGACTCAAGTGTGTGAAGAAGAGTCCTGGTTGGTTTGTGCATTCAAGGTGCTGAGTCATGGAGGGCCTTCTCACTTAAGTGTGCTAAACTGAGAAGGCAGTAGGTGACGCTGCTGCTGAGGAATTGCTTGTAGCCAACTTGGGGAAAAATGGATCCAACAGCTCTACCAGGGCAGGTGAGGTGGTATCTCCTTGTTCCCCTTAGACCCTCTCCCTGGCTGACTGCCTATAAAAAACCTATCATGGGCTGGAGAGGTTGCTTAGTGCTTAAGGCACTTGCCTACAAAGCCAAAGGACCCAGGTTTGATTCCCCAGGAACCGTGTAAGCCAGATGCACAAGGTAGCGCATGTTTCTGGAGTTTATTTGCAGTGGCCAAAGGCCCTGGAATGTCCAATTCTCTATCTGTGTCTTTCTCTCTCCATCTCAAATAAATAAATATAAATAAAAAAATTTATATATATATATATTTCTTTCAACAAGTTCTCTTTCTCCAGAGAGCAATCTTTCTCCAGGAAGAGCCTTTTTGGAAGGTGTAGAAGGTCTCCCACAGGGGACAGGCATAAGAAAACACTGGAAGACCCTTTTGACATTTCTGATGTTTAGCAAACTGAAATGACCTTGATTCTCCCCTACAAGATCCAAGACATTCTTTTTTGTGTGTGATTTTTTGAAGTAGGGTCTCACTCTAGCTCAGGCTGACCTGGAATTCACTATGTAGTCTCAGGGAAGCCTCATACTCTGGAGATCCTCCCATCTCTGCCTCCCAAGTACTGGGATTAAAGGCGTGCGCTGCCACACCCGGCTTCCAAGACATTCTTGTTTGTACTTCGGAATCCTCTCACCCTTAAACTGCCTTAGAAGGGCAAAGAGTGATAGCAATTTAGAAAGCTGATTTCCTAAACATTCTGTTACTGTTTCTGATCAGCAAATGTTAAAAAAAAATCCTGAGCTGTAGGAATAAGTGTTTTGATATATTATCAAGAAATGTGGGGCTGGAGAGATGGCTTAGCAGTTAAGCGCTTGCTTGTGCAGCCTAAGGACCCCAGTTCGAGGCTTGATTCCCCAGGACCCATGTTAGCCAGATGCACAAGGGGGCATACTCATCTGGAGTTTGTTTGCAGTGGCTGGAGGCCCTGGCGCACCCATTCTCTCTATCTCTGCCTCTTTCTCTCTGTCTGTCGCTCTAAAATAAATAAAATAACAACAAAATAATTAAAAAAAAAGAAATGTGACTGTGCAGGGTGATGTAGACTTGCAATCTCAGTAGTCAGAAGCAGAGCCAGCCAGGACTACAGAGACAGCCCCATCTCAAACAACAAACTCAAAATTTCCCAATAACATCAAAAATAAGAATGTAAAGAGCTGAGAGATGGCTTTCCGGTTAAGGTGTTTGTCTGCGAACAATAAGGACCCATGTTCGACCCTTCATGTCCCACTTAATCCAAATGCACACAGTGATGCAAGCACACTAAGTCGCACATGCCCACTAGGGGGAGCACACATCTGGAGTTCAATTACAATGGCTGGTTTCCTTGGCCGGCCAATTCTCATTCTCTCTTGCTCTAGCTCTTACTCTTGTTCTATCACATAAAAAAAAAAAAAAAAGTGAGACCATGCTTGTGTACTTACCCCCCCCCGCAAAGAAAAGCTATATAAATAAAACAGACAGAAAAAAATAAATGTTTTACCTCTAACCCCCCCCCCCCATCGTGTATGTGCACGCATGCATGTGTGTGTGTATGTGTGTGTGTGAGCTCATTAGTGTGAGACTGGAAAATTCCCCAATTGATCTGCTTGCCCATTTCACTTTCTAATCTCATATTAGGTCCTTCCCTCCACAGTTATTTATAATGATTCTCAACTAATCCCTGGTTTAATTCCCAACCTCCAATGAAATAGGTACCATTATTCTCCTCAATCAGATGATGAAGGAGAGGTAAAGGATGATTGTATTACTTTTCCTACAAATGCATAAAGTAATGCCTACATACCTCAGATAAGGCACTAATCACAGACCAAAGGATCTAGTTTGGTAAGCCAGTAAGTTTATTGGGCTCACTTACGGGAGCATGGATAAGAGGCTACCCACAGGAGTGTGAGTGGCTCAAAAACAGTTGCTAAAAAACCTGAAACCCTTCAGCTGGAGAGATGGATTAGCAGTTAAGGTGCATGCCTGTGAAGCCTAAGGACTTAAGTTCAATTCTCCAGGTTCCATGTAAGCCAGATGCATATGGTACATGCATCTGGAGTTTGTTTGTAGTGGCTAGAGGCTCTGGCGTGCACATTCTCACTCTCCCCCACATTTTGTGTCTCTAATACACAAATAAATGAAATATTTGAAAACAAAAGCAAAAACAAAAAACCCAATCCCTGGAAAGTTCCACCCCAGAATGCACGATGATCTCACAGAGGCTACATTATGGAGTTCTACTTTTAGGTCACATTACTTCTCCTGTATACTTCAGAACCCACCTAACCCTTCCCTTCCTCCTTCCACATGGGAATGTTGGCAGGTTTATTACCTATATCAAAGACCTGGCTACCACTCTATTTTTCTTGTTTATTCCATTGCCATGACAAACTGAACCAAATATTCTGTAGGCCATCACAGGAACCTCTACCCCATGATGGAAATGGTCTGATCAGTCTCGGAGAAGATCTTTCTACCCCAAGGAGGATATTAATGAGACTTGCTGATGTACACAGCAAATAGAAGGAACTGTGGTTTGCCCATCCTCACAGCCCCAGGGTTTGAGAGCTTCATTTTCTGACTGAATATTTCTCACTGGAGAGAGAATATGAAGCAAATAGAGGTAGGCTAATTTGTTACTGCTTTGATTTGACTATGATTTCTACCCTCCAAGACTCACAATGGAGTTTATTCCTATTGTGAGGGATTAAGATGGTGGTTAGAGGTGAAATAGTTGGGTGGTGATTAGCATTAGATGAAGTCATCAGGGTGGGACCTTTAAATTGGCATTATAAGGGGTACCAGGATACACATGTCTGCTGCTTATTTCTTGTCATTTGAACTCTTTGACTTCTTCACCTGGGGTGTCCAGAACCATGAGCTACATGGACCTCTTTTCTTTGTAACTTACCCAGTCTGTAATATTAAGTTATTAGCAGGAGAAAATGGACTAATGAAGTTACGGAACACTTGGTTTCACACTTGGAAAATCTTACTAGCTCTGAAGTCCAGTGCTACTTCTCAGCCTAACCTTTTTACTCCGTCTTCTGATTGGCTTCCACTCTCTCCCTACACGAAAATGTTAAATCTTTAATTGAAGTCCTTCCACCTTCATTTGGCAAACTTCCACTTTCAGTGGTACCATTGTTTGTTCGAATTACCATCTTCATTTGTTGTCAGTTATATATAATTGTGCCTTTGGCCTTGATATTAAAATAATTCCAGTCTTCAAGAAGTAGGTGGATAGATATCTGGGTGTTACTTCTAAACTCAAATATTATCACCTGTTTCCTTCTCACGGCTGTCTGAGTCACTTCTAATACTCTGTTGGTAGAACTCTTGGCAATTATCAGAGTGGAAAGGGCCTGTGCTGTTTGTCACCAGCTGCTTTGCTAGCAAGGACACACTTGTTTGACCTAGTCTTCTTACATTATGTAATGGCTAAAATGTATACACAAAGGGCTGAAGAGATTGCTAAGTGGTTAAAGACACTTGCTTGCAGACTGATGATCCAGGTTCAGTTTCCCAATGCCCACGTAAAGCCAGATGCACAAAGTGGTACAAATGTCTGAAATTTATTTACAGTAGCAGGAGGCCTGGCATGCCACACTCACTCTTTCTGCCTGTTTTTCTCCATTTCTCACCCTCAAATAAAGGAATAAAAACATTAAAAATGTATACATAAGGGCTGGAGAGATTTCTTTGTGGTTAATGCATGTGTCTGCAAAGCCCAAGGACCCATGTTCAACTCTCCAGGTCCTACATAAGCCAGATGCAAAAAGGTGACATAAGCATGCAAGGTTGCACTTGTGCACTAGGTGGCTCATGCATCTAGAGTATGATTGCAGTGGCTGGAGGCCTTGGCGTGCCAATTCTCTCTCTCTCTCTTGCTCTCTTTCATAAAAAAGGCCTCCAAAAAATAAAATATGTATACCAGTTTTCTGACACTTTGTTCAAAAAAGAGGATCAAGAGAAAAGGCTAGGGGAGGTAGCAGATCTTAAATTATATTAAAATCAAAGGGAAAATACTAGGACTGAGGGTGAGAGGGAGAAACTTATATTAATAAAGAATATATAAGGGGCTTGAGAGAAGGCTCAGCAGTAAAAGTGCTTGCCTACAAAGCCTAAAACCCTGGGTTTGATTCCCCAGTACCTGTGTAAAGACAGATGTGCAAGGGGTACATGTGTCTGAAGTTTGTTTGCAGTGGCTAGAGGCCCTGGCAACCCATTCTCTCTCTCTGTCTTTTTCTCTCTCTCAAGTAAATAAATATTAAAAATAAAGAATATATATATGTGTATATATATATATATATACACACACACATATATATATATATATATATATATATATATATATATATATATATATATATATGGACTAAGGATTATGGAAAAAATTCAAAAGAAAGATGATCAGATGTGTTATATGCGAATCCTAAACTCTAGATCAGTAGTTCTTAACCCTTGCTACATAGTGGAATCACCTGGGTGACTTCATAAAGCAAAACACAAAAAAAGCAGAAGCTCTTTTGTGTGGAGTAAGAATCTGTGCATTTTAGGGCTCTGTGTATCTCTCTTATATTCACTGTCTAAGGACAGGTTACATATCCCTGCTTTGAATAAGACCCTGTGAAGAAATCACTCCAATGCCAGTTAACAAACCATCATGTTGGTAAAGTAGTTCTGCATGCATTTTGCTGCGTCATATAGTAAGGTCACTTTGTCTTTCTGGGCACTCGTTTTCAGCAGCAGTGATAGATACTTTGGCTATGATATTGAGGAAAATAAAATACATTGATTTCTACCCAGGCGAAGTGACTCACAACTTTAATCCCAGCACCAATAAGCTGTGGTAGAAGAATCTCTGTGAGTTCAAGGCCAGCTTTGCCTAGGTCAGCCTAGGGTAGAGTGAGACTGCCTCAAAATAACAATAAAAAAACAACCAAGCCCCATGGATTCCTAACCCCAGCCCCTACCATGAGTCTAATGAAATTGTACTCAAGCTGTTTCTAGGACAATGAAAGGGTTTTAAAATTTAAAAAATAATATGTATGTGCGTATGTGTGAGTACGTATGCACTAGGGCTTCATGCTGCTGCAAATGAACACCAGACACATGCACCACCAGCTTATGTGGTTGGCTTTGGAATTGAACCCAGGTCAGGAAAATTTATAAGCAGGTGTCTTTAAGCTCTGATCCATTTTTGCAGCCCCAAGACTTGAGGATTTTGCATAGCACTCCCTTGATGATTCTCAATGTACAGTCAAGATTTAGAACTAATAAATATTGGCTAAGCTTATTTCCAGCTCTGTTCTTGTTTTGAATACATATGATTTGAGTTGCCACAATTAATACAATAATATAATTTACAGTCACAGGTAGGAATAATTCAACTATACTGTTGACAGTTGGCCTAGATGTGCCTTATTCTTAAGTTATTTGAAATCATTTACTTAAATAAACATTGTAACTGGAGAGTTAGTCCTGGAACACTTTTGAGTTTTTAGTTAAGTTAGAAAGTCAGAGAGGACTGCAGAGCTACAGAGAGGAGCAACTTTCCTAACACCTTGCTTTATTGATTGTGCATGGACATGGACAGCTTACTTCATTTTTCTGAAACTGGCATTGACTATAATATTCTTCACGGCTGCCTCCTAATGACTAGTCATCTTGATGGTGCACCATGGCAACAAATAAAACACACACCATCTTTTATGTTTATTCCTTTAGTTCTATGATGGAGATGTTATTGTGTTTGCATTTTTAGAAAGAGAAACAGAAACAATTTTGTGGTTGTTTCACAAAATGTCTAGAGCAAGGTACTTTGAAATCAGTGACTTCAGTGAGTTGCTTGAAATAGATGGCCTTTGAGTTGGTCCTAATGATCCCCCCAGCCTCATATTTTATACCCTTGTGTAATCCCTTCCAGTATAGGCTGGCTCTAGTGGTTATCTTTTAATCAATAGAATACAGTAAAAGTGATTAAATGTTACTTCTATAGTTATAATGTAGCCACAAAATATCCTGTGACTTATCTCATGGGCTATCTCCATGAGGCAAACTGGAGAGGCTATATAGCATGGAACTGAGGAAGGCCTCTGGTCAACTGCCAGTCAGAACCTCAGCCATCTAATCCTTGAGGAAGTGGACCTTGTGAGCAACAACCTGAGTGTACTTGAAAGCAGATTATTCTCTGTCAAGCCTCCCCACAAGATTTACCCTTGATCATGGCCCTTCAAGAGCAACTGAAGAAGAGGACTCTGAATGACTTGAATGGTGGGGTAATAAATAAGTGTTGGGAGCTGCTGAACTTCAGGGTAAGGTGTAGGCAGTACTATGATTTGGATGTGGATGGACAAGAGGACATGTGTCTGAGATGTGGTCCTCAGTTTGAACCATTAAGAGGTAGGGTCTTATAAGACGTTCTTAAGTCATTAAGAGTGCCTTAGGAAGGGACTAAGGTAATTCTACTGAGACCTCTGAGCTATCACTTGAGTAAATTGTGACAGGAGCAAATCTGACCCCTGAATTGCTCTCTGGCTTACTGTTTAAAAATGTGATCTGTTCCTCCAATGTAACACTATTTACCATAATATTCTCACCACAGCTAAGCCAATATTAGTGCTTTAACATTGAATCTGCAGAACTGTAAGAAAAATGATACTTTAAAACATTATTTGTTCATTTTCAAGAGACAAAGACAGACAGAGAGAGAAAAAGAGAGAGAGAGAGAGGAGAGAATGGGCATGCCAGGGCCTGGAGCCACTTCAGACAATCTCCAGATGCCTGTTCCCTCTTGTGCATCTGCTAAAGTGAGTACTGGGGAATTGAAGTGAAGTCCTTTGGCTTCATAGGTAAGTGCCTAAGCCACTAAGTCAACTCTCCAGCCCCATAAGCCTTTTTAATAAAGTTTACCAGCCTTATATATTTTATTATGGACTGAACAATGGCTGGTAAACTAACAATAGATGCCTTCAGGCTTGAAAGTCTGAGAATTATGGAGCTGCTCAGTCCATGAATCTGGATCCTTCAATAGTTCCAATCTGGAACCAAGGAACTGGAGCATTTCTGTAGAGCTGATGGCCTTCAGTCCACACTGTATGAGTTAAGATAGTGGGTTCCAATATCAGTAAATGATCGCAACAACAGGGTAGATGCACTCTCTAGCAAGGATCAAGGGCATCAAATCTATTTTTAATTTGTTGATTTTTTTGCATGTGCATAGCATGCATGTATGGTGGTGGTGTGTGTGCATATGTGTGGTATATGTGCTGATGTAGGGACCCCTGAGTTCACCTGCAGTGAGCTGACCTGTAGCAGCTGGAGGAGAGCATCATTTGTCCCCTCCATCACACACCTGACTGTTGTTCCCTTGTAATAGTCTTCAACTGATTCCAGAGTGTGTGATTCTCCAGTCTCTGCTCCCCATACGATGGGGTTAATAGTCTTGAGGGGCCATGCTCAGATGTTTACGTGTGTTCCAGAGATATATAATTGGGTGTTCTCAGGCCCTCTCAGACCCTCATGGAAGAAGCACACTTAATCCAGACATATTGGCACATGCCTTTATTCCTAGCACTTGGGAAGCTGAAGTAGGAGGATCAATGTCAGTTTGAGGCCACCCTGAGAGTACATAGTGAATTCAAGATAAGCCTGGGCTAGAGCGAGATTTTACCTCAAAAAAAAAAATGGGGCTGGAGAGATGGCTTAGCGGTTAAGCGCTTGCCTGTGAAGCCTAAGGACCCCGGTTCGAGGCTCGGTTCCCCAGGTCCCACGTTAGCCAGATGCACAAGGGGGCGCATGCGTCTGGAGTTCGTTTGCAGAGGCTGGAAGCCCTGGCACGCCCATTCTCTCTCTCTCCCTCTATCTGTCTTTCTCTCTGTGTCTGTCGCTCTCAAATAAATAAATAAAAAATTTAAAAAAATGGCTGGAGAGATGGCTTAGCAGTTAGGGCATTTGCCTGCGAAGCCTAAAGACAAATGTTCAGTTGTTCAGATACCACATAAGTATAAAGGTGAGGCATGTACTGGGTTATACATGCCCACTGGGAAGCACAAGCATCTGGAGTTCAATTGCAGTGGCTGAGGCCCTGGTGCCCCAATTTTCTCCCCTCCATCTAAAAATAAAAAAAGAGAAGCACACAACAATGTTGAGTCGTCTCTTGACAATTTTTATACATGTATATAATGTGTTCTGATCATAATTCCCTCCCATTACCTTCACTTGTCCCTTTCCCCATACCCTTCCCACTGAGCCCCTTCTTCTCTCAATTAGTCCCTGTTCTATGTGAGTATGTCCCACTGAATTTAATTAGGATTGCTTGAATGAGCATAGTTGTTGAGGGGGTTATTGACACGGAACCAATAACTCCTTAGAGAGGGATGGGGTTCATGCCCTCATCTACCATCCATGACAGAATGTCGATGGGCCAAATACTGTGCAGGACTTGTGCATGCAGTGATAGTTGCTGGAAGGTTCTGGATGCAACAATTATATCTAGTCTGAAAGGCAACATTCCACAACACTCTTCCCCATATACATATATATATATACATACATATATATATATATAATGATAATCTTATTATATATATATATAATATATATATAATATATATTATATATATATAATATATATAATCTTATTATATATATATAATATTATATATATATATAATAAGAAACATTCTATGCCATGTAATCACAAGGACATTTAGAAACAACAACAACAAAAAAAGATGCAGAGAGGTCATGGCACATTGCACAGAGGGATCATCCCATTCCTTTCACATTCTGTTGTAAGACAGCATTCCACAGCACTCCTCCCAATCCACTGGCTCTTTAGGCTCTCTCTTCTGCAGTGTTCCTTGAGCCTTACAGGGGCATTGTTATCAGAAGGGCTGCCTGGGCTGGAGAGATGGCTTAGCGGTTAAGCGCTTGCCTGTGAAGCCTAAGGACCCCGGTTCAAGGCTCGGTTCCCCAGGTCCCACGTTAGCCAGATGCACAAGGGGGCGCACGCATCTGGAGTTCGTTTGCAGAGGCTGGTAGCCCTGGCGTGCCTATTCTCTCTCTCCCTCTATCTGTCTTTCTCTCTGTGTCTGTCACTCTCAAATAAATAAATAAATAAAATTATAAAAAAAAAAAAGAAGGGCTGCCTGCTCTGGGGAAAGATGTTTCCCCATCAGTCATTCCTTCCTGGAAATGCCTTTACAGACCCACCCAGAGATATGCTCCTTAGTTGTTTCCCGGTCCAGTCACATTAATAGTCAAGATAAATCATCACAGCTCAAAATTAGGGAAGTGACTCTGCTGATCAAGGAAGAATGGAGAGAAGCTAGTTCCACACAGCCATGCTGTGTGTTAGCATATGCTTCACACTTGACTCAAAAATCTTCCATGAGTGGTAGGTCAGTGTGAAATTCCCACATCAGAGAGGAGAAACAGGCTCAGGGTGAATCAATGACTTACCTAAATTACTCATTTGTATACCAACCTACATTTTCTTAGTAATTTTCCAGTACCTTTTGCTGCTGTTTGGATTAATCATAGATATGTATGGGTTATTTATTCCTGCCTACAATTATTTTTTAAAATAGTTTATTTTTATTTTTATTTATTTGATGGAGAGAAAGAGAGAGAGCGACAGGGAGATAGAGACAGAGAGGGAGAGAATGTGCTGCCTACAATTATTATTACTAAGTATAAAAAATGTATCTCTCAATATCTACCAAGTCTTGCTGGATTATTTGTCATTTTCATCATCATGATCATTATTTCCACAAAGAGACCAATAAGTGATGCAAAATGGTTTGCTGGCTCCTGTCACTGTTGGAAATGGTTTTCATTTCCTTTGCCAATGATAATTGATTGGTAGTGGGTTTTGGAACTGGATATTGTGACGGAGGCTGAGGCCAAGTCCAGGCTTAATTGGAAAAAATTTGTGATCTAGTAGAGATCAGTTTGGAGTAGAGTACAGTTGTTTAAAATTTCTGCTGTTCAATAATAAATGTCAGTCCTCATATAGTCAGGTACCTATATGGGGAAATCAGCTCATTGTACTTTGTCTAAAGTCCTGTATCCTGACAACCCCTATACACTGCAACAAACTGTAAATATATTGCTCTTCACACACTAGGATGTCTTCTGGGAGCTGGGGAGACTAGGAAGTATGTTACTTTGTTACTTAAGTGTTGTCCTTGGACCAGGAATATCCGCAAGCCTCAATACTTCTTTGAAATGTCCCAGACCTACTGAAAGTAAAGCAAATCTTCCCTTTTAATAAGATCCCTGGATAGTTCATCCACAACAGAGCCCTGGAAGATGCTTTGGGGCATCAAACAGTGCTAGAGGACCAGTAGCTTGCAACCCTTTTTCAGCTGTGTTACCTGAGATTGATTAATGAGTACATGCACCATGATGTCATGAACATATCTCATGCTCTGCAGAAGTGTGCAGGAGATACTGTGTCTGCCTCCATTACATTCCTGCTTTAGGAATTACTGGAAAAAGCTAGGGATATACTTCTGTGGTAGACCATGAGTCTAAGAATATTTGAAGACCTAGGCTCAATTCCCAGCACCATAAGCAGCACAAAATGAAGGCCATATGTACATTTATACACATTTGGTGGTTGATGGGGTATGGAGAGACATTTTCTTCAGTGGAACAGCCACAAGTAAGGCATCCATACTCCTGTAAACAAACTCTCACCTATTTTCTGTAAGCAACCCTAATGAAACACAAAAATCTAGGTTTTAATGCAAACCTCAATATCTTTGTCCTGTGACCCAAAGACATGCAAGTAAAAGAGGAACAATTTGGGAACAGGAAGAGGATCAGTGGGAGGGGGGATGGGATGAGAGGGCATAATGGGAGGTGAATATCTTCTAAATGCATTATGCACATGGATGAAATTTTTATAATGAAGCCCATTATTGTATACAATTAACATATGCCAACCAAAAGCAAAAGAGGAAAATAAGAGGAGCAAGAGTGTGGCTATGGAATAAACTTGAAAAGGCTCTCCTGTTGATCAAAATAAAGTGTCCTAAACTTAAGTATCATAACTGCTTCTAGCGAGACAACAATGTAGAGGGATACTGGAGAGGAGAGTTGTTGACTGAAACTCTTGTGTTTCTCCTGCTCTATCACTACCCTCTGCTTGTGATATGGTCCTGTTGGATTCTGTCCTAGGCTGTATCGTGTCCCTGGAAGTCCCAGGCTGGGGAGCTGGTTTCATTGATAAAGTGCTTACTGTGTAAGAATGAAGATCTCAGTTGCTATCCCCAGAACCCATGTAAAAGCTGGGCGTGTCAGAAGTTCAAGGTCATTCTTGTCTACATAGTAAGTAGAGTTGTGACCAGACAAGCAAGGCTTGATGAAGGCTCTCTCTCTCTCACAGACACACACTTTGCAAGTAATATACCATTATGAAAAATATAGAAGATAGAATAGATAATAGTTGCTTATCATTATACATACATACATACATACATATACATGTGTGTGTATATATATATATATATACATATATACATATTGCTATGTTTATTTATTCATTTATTGCAAGGACTCACTATTTAGCCCAGGAGTACCCTTGAATATGTTATCCTTATAACTCAGTGTCCTACATGCTGCAATGTCAGGCATGCACCCACACCTGGCTATAACTATGTGTTCGGTTATATATTTTCCATCTGTGAGAGCCATATGTATTAGACAGAATGATGGCCCCAGAAGATGTGTTATGTTAATCCTTCAAACCTGGAAATGCATTAGGTTTCATAAAAAAATGAGAATTAAGGATGTACATGGAGGGCTGGAATGATAGCTCAGCCATTAAAGGCACTTGCTTGCAAAACCTGATGGCCCAGGCTCAATTCCTTATACCCACGTAAAGCCAGATGCACAAAGTGGCACATGCATCTGAAGTTCATTTGCAGTGGTTAGAGGCCCTGGCATATCCATTCTCATTCTTTCTGTTTCTCTCTCTCTCTGCTTATAAACAAATAAATAAATTAATATATATTTTTAAGAAGACTGGGGAACTGGACAGATAGCTTATCAGTCAAGGGTTCTTGCCTGTGAACCCTAATGATCCATGTTTTACTCTCCAGATCCCTCATAAACCAGATGTACAAGGTGATGCAAGTGCAGGGTCACATATGTGCACAGAATGGCACACATGTCTGGAGTTTTATTTCAGTGCCTGAGGCCCTAGCATGCCAATTCTCAGTCTCTCTCTGTCTCTCTATCACTCTCTGTAAAATAAAAAAAAAAAGAATAAAAGATTGGGGATGGAAGCTACGTGTGGTGGCACACACCATTAATCCCAGCACTTGGGAGGCAGAGGTATTAGGATTGCCATGAGTTCAAGGCAAGCCTGGGACTATGGAATGTGTCCTAGGTCAGCTTGGGCTAGAGTGAGACCCTATCTCTGAAAAAAAAACAAAACATGATTGGATTGCTTGACATGGGGAAGATCATCCTAGATTATCTGAGGGATCTATTTGTAAGCATAAGGGACCTTAAAAGTGGAGGGAGGAAGTGCAAGAATACTTACAGGCATGGTAGCTACAGAATGAGTTCCGAATTAGGATATAACTGACAATTGCAAGCTTTGAAAATGGAAGACTCCCATCTCTCACTGAGGAGCTATTGCAGTTAATGGTTGCTGGGGGAAGGGGGGATGTTTTCTCTGTTGGTGTAACCAGTGATGCATTGCCCATGCGTTGGAAAATAATCTCCTCCTCATCATGCATACAACTCTAATGAAACTCTGTGAGTCACAAAGTTGAAGGGGAACTAGTTGAGAAGTAGAAAGGAATCCAGTGGGAGGGGAGACAAGATAAGGTAATGGGAGGGAATATGACCAAAATTCATTATATTCATGTATAAAAATTGTCAATAAATAAAATAAAAAAAAAGATGTAGGAAAGGGTCACCAGACAAGGAATGTGGGTATCCTCTAGAGACCCAAAAGACAAAGAACTCATTCTCTAGTGCTTCCACAAGGGAATCTTGAATTTAGTCCAGTAAGACCAAAGGGAATTATTACCCTCCAGAAATATGCTTTTAAGAAGTTAAGATTGTGGTCATTTGTTATATCAACAATAAAAATTAACAAAAGTATATTATTGTAGGTACCTTTGCGTTGCTGGGACCCTCAAGCAAAAATAGTTATGGGAGGAAAGGGCTTATTTGACCTATAGACTTGTCAGGAAGCTTCATGATGGCAGGGAAGCAATAGTAGTATAGAGGTTGAACATCTCTCTCTCTTTTTCTTTCTCTCTGCCTCTTTCTCTCTATCAAATAAATAAAATTAATATTTTTTAAATGAAAAACAAAAAGAAAGGGGCTGGAGAGGTGGCTTAGCAGGTGAGGCGCTTGCCTGCAAAGCCAAAGGACCCAGGTTCAATTCTCCAGCACCCATGGAAGCCAGATGCATAAGGTGTTGCATGTGTCTGGAGTTTGTGTGCAGTGGCTGGATGCCCTGGCACATCCATTCTCTATCTCTTTCTCTCTCTCTCCCTCTCTTTGCCTCTTTCTCTCTCTCAAATAAAATTTAAAAAAATTACAAAAGAGGTTGAACATCATTCCTTGTACTAGCAGGTGAAAGACAGAAACAAGAAGAATAGCTGAACTCTGGCAAGAGGAAGCTGGATCTAACAACCCTAAGCTCACCTCTACTAATACATCTCCAGCAAAGTTCCACCTCGCTAAGTGCCACCAACTGGAGACCAAGCATTCAAAACACATGGGTTTATATGGGACACTTAATTCAAGCTACTACATATAACATGCCTAAACATGTTTATGCTGCTTTAGTTTTTATAAATATTTGAATGGCTACAAAATAGCATATTAATCTACAGTGTGAAGTACTGGCATTTCCTTAATCACACACTTTAACTGAGTATTATCTATGTGAATACTTTTTGCACTTTCTTTTTTCATCAATATGACTGTTTTCTAAAGATAATCTACCAGCTTTGAGTTTTTTCCATTTTTGTTTATTTAACTTAAAAAATTCCTAAGTCCTCTTAGAATTTAACTTGATATATGACATAAAGTTAGTGCACATTTTTACCTAATTAGTTTCTCAGCAACATATGCTAAATGGTTTTTCCTTTTTATTGTTTGATAGTGCTTTATTTTTATTTATTTATGAGAAAGAAAGAGACAGATAGAAAGGAGAATGGGCATGCCAGGGCACACACATGTGCCCCTTGTGCATCTGGCTTACATGGGTCCTGGGGAATTGAACCAGAGTCCTTAGGCTTAACTGCTAAGCCATTTCCCAAGTCCTATAGTGCTCTATTTTGTAATATTTTTATGTCTCAGGCTTTATTTCTTTAACTTTTCATTGACAATTTCCATACATGTACATAATGTATTTTGGTCATAACCCTCTCTCATTACTTTCTCTTGACTTCTTCTCCCAACTTACTTTCACTGAACCCCCTCTTCTTTACAATTAGTCCCTTGTCTATTTTGATGTTTTACCTTTGGGGGGGCCTCTTCCATTGTCTTATGACATGTTGGCAAGCCCAATATTATGCAGGTCTTGCATATAATGCTTTCCTTATTAAATATTCAGTTTTTAACAAAAGTAAGCTCATTTTCTCAGCTACTTATTCTTTTCCATTAATTGATTTTTTGCCTTTCTTGAGCCAGTATTGCACCATTTTAGATTTTATTGTTTTGGCATATATATCCTGTGAGGACTAATCTTCTCCTTCATTACATTTGTGTCAAATTTTTAAAACAGTTTGTTTCCATGTGCATGTCAGATGTTTTTTTCTAGTCTTTAGAAAAGTTCTATCAAGCATGCCCACTGTCTGGATGAACACTTGCAAAAACCAGGCATCAAAGCCTGAAATCATGTTTGTTTGTTTGTTTTTTTCCCTGTAAACCTTGATTTCTTATTTTCTGTCTTCCATATGGACCATATTTTGCTTTATAAGTATTTATTTACTCATTTGCTCCTTTTCCAGCCCAAATTGCAATGTTACAATGACTTGTCTTGTGAACTTTTCCTCAGCATGTAGCATGTTATTATTGGGATTGGTGTTGGGTTTATATCCCAGCTGTTTCTCATTAACCATGTGCCTTAAAAGAGCCACCATCCCCTAAAGTCAAGTCAACATTGTCACCCTTACAGACTTCTCAACTTCTCAACTGAGTGAAAATTATTGTTTAGAAAGAATCTAGCAAGATCCCTGCACTGAGTAAGAAAATCAATGAATGTCACTATTCATTTCTACTGTATTATCCTGCTCTCATTAAGTCATAAACTTTTCTTTCACTGTTTTTTCATTTTAGAGAGACTGAAGGGGACACACACACACACACACACAGAGAGAGAGAGAGAGAGAGAGAGAGAGAGAGACAGAGACAGAGACAGAGACAGAGACAGAGACAGATACAGAGAGAGAATTGGTGTGCCAGAGTCTCAACCACTACAATCCAACTCCAGAAGCTTGCACCACCTTATGGGCATGTGCAACCCTGTGCTTGTCTCACCTTCATGCATCTGGCTTATGTAGGATCTGCAGAGTAGAATATCGGTCTTTAGGTTTTGTAGGCAAGTGCCTTAACTGCTCAGCCATCTCTCCAGCCCATGTCATAAACTTTTTTAAAATGAGGACATTTGTTGTTCTTTTCATAAAATAAAAAACCCTATTCATTATTTTTTACATATACTTTATTTATTTCTTTGAGAGAGAGAAACAGGCAGTGGGGGCGTGAGAGAATGGACACTCCAGGGCCTCCAGCCACTGTAAACGAACTACAGATGCATGTGCCTCTTTGTGTATGTAGCTTACATGGGTCCTGGAGAATTGAATTGGGAT
Source organism: Jaculus jaculus (assembly GCF_020740685.1). NCBI lineage: Eukaryota > Metazoa > Chordata > Mammalia > Rodentia > Dipodidae > Jaculus > Jaculus jaculus. The sequence goes on along the minus strand of NC_059125.1, from coordinate 14,272,242 downwards.
CCTTTGGCTTTGCAGGCAAATACCTTAATCGCTAAGCCATCTCTCCAGCCTCCCCCCCCCAAGTATTTATTTTATGTGTCTGTGTATGGCTGCATGTGCCATAGCGTGGTTGTGGAGATCAGCAGATAACTTTAAGGTGTCTGTGCTCTTAACTTCTCTCTGACAGTCTCTTGCTGCTGCAAATGAACTACCACAGACTAGCTGGCTACCTAGCTTCTGATTCTCTTGGCTCCACTTCCCATTGTTAAAAGTGAATTGAGATCATAGATTCATGTGCCACTTTACATCAGGTGTTATGTGGGTGCTGGGGAATTGAACCCAGGCTGGTAGGCTTTGCAAATATTGTCTTTAACCATTGAGCAATTTCCCTAGTCCTGAACTTTGTTATTCTTATGTATATACTCCACTAAGTACACGACATAAGAGGTGCTTAAGACCTGGGTACAGCAGTGTGCACATATAATTCTAAATGTTTAGAAGGTTCAAGCAGGAGGATCAAGAGTTTGAGGCTGATCAGAGCACATTAATGAGACCTGCATGTCAAAATAAAAATTATTTTAGGTGCTTCATAAATATTGACTACCGACATTTTCTCCTAGCTCTCCCTGTCTTGTCCAAATCCCATTCATTCTGTAAGCCTCTGGTTGTCACTCAATTTCATTTATGAATCAATCATATTAATTTTAACACATTATACTCACTGGGTGAGTTGGAGGATAAAAGATGAACAGGGGGCTTATAGACATGATCTATTAGGTTGCTTCTAGCTCTAATGTTTATATAGTTTGGGGATTTTACTGGGGGGAGTTACTATTAATCTCTCATTAGAATACCTCAATGCTCTCACCTTCCCAATCATACCTATATCCTCCAGCCATAAAAGCCTCTAGCCTCCTGTCATAAATACCTGCACCCTCCAAACTACATAAGTGTATTTGCTCCACTTGCTAGGTAGGCCAGAAGGACCAGAAATCAATGTTCCTGGGAGTGAGTTCCCTTGACAATAATGGGTGGGTATCAGAGGCAAAATGTCCTGGCCTTCTCACTTTGAACTATAATGATGGATGAAGGTGACCAAAGCCAAGGTCTGCCATGTGTGAGGAATTTATGTGGAGATTTTCAGAGAAGGTAGTTAGAAAGTTCTCACAACTGACTGGACTAATTTTGTGTCTTTCAATCTAATAATTTTTAAGCAAATTAGGTCTTATATATCCTTTCCCTCTTTCAAAGTAGGGTCTTGCTCTAGCCCAGGCTGACCTGGAATTCACTATAGAGTCTCATGGTGGCTTCTCATGGCCAATCCTCCTACTTCTGCCTCTCAAGGGCTTGGATTAAAGGCATGTACCACCACATCTGGCTTCATGACTTTTGTTTGTTTTTTTTTAAAATTTTTTTTAATATTTATTTGAGAGCGACAGACACAGAGAGAAAGACAGATAGAGGGAGAGAGAGGGAATGGGCGCGCCAGGGCTTCCAGCCTCTGCAAACGAACTCCAGACACGTGTGCCCCCTTGTGCATCTGGCTAACGTGGGACCTGGGGAACCGAGCCTCGAACCGGGGTCCTTAGGCTTCACAGGCAAGCGCTTAACCGCTAAGCCATCTCTCCAGCCCCATGACTTTTGTTAATTGGCACATAAATATCATACAGATTTGTGAGATGCCATGTGATACTTTGATATGTGTATGTGGTGGTTTGAGTTAGGTGTCCCTTATAAGCCCATTTGTTTGAATGCTTACATCTCCAACTGGTGACAGTTTGGTAATTAGAGCTTCCTGGAGGCAGTGTATTATTGGGATGTGATTATGGGTGTTATAGCCAGCTGTCTCTTACCAGTGTTTGGTATACTCTCCTGTTCCTGTTGTCCACCTGACGTTGGCCAGGTGATGATGTCCACCCTCTGCTCATGCCATTGTTTCCCCTGCCATCATGGCGCTTCCTTTTGATTCTGTAAAGCAAAAATAAACCTTTTCCTCCCTCAAGCTGCTTTTGGTCAGGCAACAGCAATGTGAAGGGAACAGCAACAGTAAAATTGGTATGATGTTCAAGTCATGTAAGAATTTCTTCCAAATCTTTTATCCTTTCATTGTAATAGAAATGCTCAAAGTTATTTCTTATTTTGAAGTCCATTCACTTTTTTGAAATATACATCACAAACATAAATGTTTAGTACATTATTATATATGATCACCCTACTGTGCAATAGCATCCCATAATTGGGCTGGAGTGTAACTCTGGTGAGCTACTTGACTAGTGTGCATGAGGCAAATCATTTACCTATATTTGATCCTAATCCTATCACTTCCTTTCCTCTTCTCTCTCTAGACACTGGTAACCACCACTCTATCTTGAATTTCTGTTTACACACGTGTGAGATCATGCAATATTGTCTTTCTGTGCCTGGGCTATTCATTTCTATTAACATAATGAACTCCAGTTTCATCTGTCCTATTGTAAATGGCAAAGTTTGTCATTTTCATGGGTGAATGATAATCCATTGTCTTTAGAACCTCATCCTCTTGATCCATTCATCAGTTGATGGACTTTCCATTTCTTGCCTACTGTGACTAGTGCTATAGTAACCATGGAAGTTTAGATGTGTCTTACACATCGATTTTATTTTATTAGGCTATATACCTAATAAGTAATATTGTTTGACCATATAGTAGTTCTTATTTATTTACTTATTTTGGATTTTTTTTTCAAGGTAGGGTGCCACTCTAGCCCAGGCTGACCTGGAATTCACTATGTAGTCTTGGGGTTGCAACAAACTCATGGGCTCCTCCTACCAGGTGGGAATTGTTTCTTCTAGGGCTGAACAGTTGTTACAGTGCTTGCCAAGTATGCAAGAAAACCTGGATCCGATCCCTAAAACATAAACTGGGCATGGTGGCCCTTGTTTGTAATGGGTCCATCATTTGGTAACTGAAAGTAGAAAGATAAGGTATTTAAGTTCATCCTCACCTTCATAACTTCATGAGTTTGAGGCCAGCCTACATGAGGCCTAAATGAGACACTGTTTCAAACAAGAAGCAGAAGGGTGTGTTATGACTGCATATAAATGCACTGACATGCATAGGTTTGGGGACTGGGCAGGTGTATGACTGGCCTCTTTAATCAGCTGTGTCATGATTTTTTTTATTATTATTATTTATTTATTTATTTGAGAGCGACAGACACAGAGAGAAAGACAGAGAGGGAGAGAGAGAGAATGGGCGTGCCAGGGCTTCCAGCCTCTGCAAAAGAACTCCAGACACATGCGCCCTCTTGTGCATCTGGCTAATGTGGGACCTGGGGAACCGAGCCTCGAACCAGGGCCCTTTGGCTTCACAGGCAAGCGCTTAACCGCTAAGCCATCTCTCCAGCCCTGTGTGTCATGTTTTTATTTGTGAATTAATTAGATTAAAGTGATTTGTTCCAGAGCAACAAACAGACAAACAAACATAAAATTGGTTCTTCTATCCAGGAGTTGAGAAACACTATTACAAAGGGGTTGACAACCCACAAGCCTTGCCTTGGCTCCCTAGTTTTGTAAAGGTTTCATTGGAGTGCGGCCATATCAATTATATATTAGATGTGGCTGATCTTTCTCTATGGTGGCTTTAACAATTTCAGAACTCCCTTCTCCCATCTTCCCTTCTTTCCCAGCTGGCCTTAATTAAGACTCCAAAGGCCTCACACCCCAAAAGAATTCAGCAGGTGGTCAGGCCAGCCTGGATACTACTGCATGCTCTCCCCTAAGTGGTGGCGAAATCCCCCCACAAAGAGCTTAGAAAATCCTTCCTCACCCGCTTCTCTCTCACCACGGCTCTCAGGCTCTAAGGTGTGTGCCATTCCCCATCTCTCTTTCTCCTCTCTCGCATGCACCTTCTTTTTACCCCTGTTTCCTCCTTCTCTATTACTCTTCTATTTCTCTCCCTCTCTCCCTTACTTTGTTCCCTTCCCCTTTGTTCCTGCTTCAGAGATTCCGTCTATCCCGCTTTGCTCCTGATCCCCACTTAAGCTCGGGGTGCTTCTTTCTTCCTGCTCCATTTCTATCCTCCACCCTGGGTTTTTGGAGTTTCCTTCTACCTGCTTCTTTCCTCTTCACTCCAATCAGAGTTCCCTTCCCTTCCACTTTGGCTGCCATCCTTTGCCTTGGGACCAGAGTTCCCCGCCCTCCAGCTCTTAACCACATCACCCTTTCACTGGGTAAATTAGACGTCCTTGCCCAATAAAGCTGTCTCAGTCCTCTTCAGAACCTTACAGTGGCAAAGGTGACTCAAGTGACAGAAACTGCATGGCTTACAAAGATTAATATATTTATCATGTGGTTCTCATAGGAAAAAATTTGCCAACCCCTGTTCTACTCTACCTCCCATAACTAGATTGAGATGTGGTTACTTAACCCTCAGAGCTAAGTACTTGATGACATATCATCTCCTTCCTTCCTTCCTTTCCCTCTTGTTTGCTCATATCTTGCCTCTGTTTCCTGGATCTTTTCACAGATCCAGGACCTGTGCTCACATTCTTGACCTGAGAGAAATTCCTGGGGAAGACAACCGATACATAACTTGCATCCTTGTCTGTCTCAGTCCTGCCCCCATCAGTCACTAGACGAGCGCCTCAATTAGGCTGCCAGACTCCCGTCTTCTCTGTGTCTCCTGTGAAAATTCAACTTTGTGGGTGTAGATTTTTCTGATTCATATTTTCTCTCTCTCTCTCTCTCTCTCTCTCTCTCTCTTTCTCTCTCTCTTACTATGAATCACCTGGGTGCCAGGGATGGTGGAGAAGGGAACAAAAAGAGGGAAAGAAATTCCCATCCTGCCCTACATTTGATGCTCCCTTTGCAACACAGCTTGTGGAGCCTGCAGGCGACCTGATCCTAAAGTATGAAAGTACCTGAGCCATGGCCAGTTTTATTTTTATTTTAATTTTTAATTAATTAATTAATTTATTTTACTGGCCTGTGGTCCTTTTCAGTTTCAGAACAAAGCCAAGTCATTGCCCACTCCAACCTGATTGCTGTTACTTCCATTTCTTTCCGTCTACCCCTCCTAATTACTTAGGTCACATCAGACTTTAATTCTGTCTTCTGAAGTGTAACAGCCATAATTAGGCCATATGTTAATTAGCAGGATGACGCCCGCCTCGTGCCTTGTCACTCCTGATGGATGTGGATCATCCCAGAAAGTGTCATAGAAAGGGGAGTTCAGTGGGAAGAGAAGGTCTAAGGAGGCTGGGAGTGACTTTGCTCAGCAAAGACTGCCTTGGAGATCAGGAGAAAATGGTCCTATGCAAGAGGGGGAAAGGATGGGGTCGCACAAAGAAAAAGAGCTAGAGTTGACCTCTTTTCCATTCTGGGAATGAACTCTAAGACAGAAGGCAAGCCTGAGGCTGAAAATCTACCAGGAATGGCAAAATCTCCTACAGGACTTGTGTTGGTGGCCAGGACTGAGGTCAAGTTTCTGACGAAGGCCATAGGCAAGGTGAGTGTGAGGCATGCCCTGATCTCTTACCCTAGGAAATTTGTTGTATGTGTGTGGAAGGGCAATCAAAATTCAATACTAATTTCTGCTTCTTTGGTCATTGCAAGTACCCTCCAGGAAATCTGCAAGATTAGCATCTGATAGCTTGCAGCTTTCTGCTTCTGGGTCCCAATTTAACATTGACTCTCTCCATTTTCTGTCAATTCAACTTATTTTCTAACATTCTTGTTATAAGACAGTGGAGCCGAAGATGGGGTTGATCTGTTTTTAATTTCAGATACCATCACCAGTGTCACAGTTTTTCAGGAAACTAATTACTTAAGAAATTCATGATTAGGTGGAATGACATGTGAATTACAAAGATACACTAAGCTTTGCTGTCAACCCATCAGGTGAGGGGAACCTGTTCAATCATTATCTAACTAATGGGTAAAATGGACCAAGATGGTCACCTTAAATTTTGTATTGTAGAAAGAGGCATCACACATGAAAGCATTATATCAAAGGAAAGCTGATAACAGTAAGTAGTATTAGTATAGTTACTTCTAATATTTGTTGAGTTCCTACTATATGACATACAAATCCTCTTAGATACTTCTTGTACTTCTAACAATCTTTGCAAGAAAAAAAAAATCTCCACTCACCTGGAAGCTTACGTATATCAGATCCCACTCCAAGCTCACATTGCCAGCTAAGACAAAACAAATCAATCTAGTTCCTATTTATCTATCTATCATCTATCTGGTTTCTTTTTTTATTATGCTGATGTTTTCTATGGTGAGAATTGAACCTAGGGCCTTGTACATGCTAACTATGTTCTCTGCTATTGATACGTACTTTCAACTCCTTTTCTTTCCTTTTCTTTGATTATTATTTTTTTCAAGGTAGAGTTTCACTCTAGCCCATGCTGACCCTAAACTCCCTTTGTAGCCCAGGCTGGACTTGAACTCATTCTGAACTTCCTACCTCTGTCATCCCTAGTGCTGGGATTAAAGGTGTGCATCACCACACATGGCTCTTTGTTTATTTTTTATTTTTATTAGTTTTTTGGGGGCGTGTTCAACGTAGGGTTTCACTCTAGCCCACAATGACCCAGAATTAGTCTCAGGGTGGCCTCAAACTTATGGCAATTCTCCTACCCTGTTGTTCAAGTGCTGGGATTAGAGGTGTGTAACACCATACCCGGCTTCTTTATTTTTGATATAGACTGGCCTTAAACTTTCTATCTAGCCCAGGATGGTTCTGAATATTTGATCCTCTTGCCGTTACCTTCCTAGTGCTATAGATCAGAGCCAGGGCTTTGTGCACACTAGGCAAGCCATTTACTAAGCTGTATCTTCAGCGAAGTTTTTGTGCTGGTTTGTTGAGACAGGGTCTCTGTTCAACTCTAGCTGAATCTCACAGTCCCCCTGACTCTGTATTCATAAGTCCTGGGGTAAAAGTGTACACCACCCTACCCAGATCCTTTTCTTTATTTGTGGCTTCTCTGGCCTTTGTTAAGTACTACAACTACTCAGCTAGGGTGTTATAATCAAGACAGGAACAGGCAGTACATCTATGAATGAATGTGACTTACTTCATTGAAGCTTAATTTATAGACACTACAAACCAAATTTAATACAATTTCCATATGCCACAAATTATTTTCTCTCCCCCTAGTGATTTCTAAATTTGTAAAAATCATTCTTCTTACAAGTCAGAAAAAATAAGCCTGCATTTGGTTCACAGGCTCGAGTTTGCTGATCCCAGAACTGCCCAAAACTTCTTTTCTAATAACAACTTCTGAAAATAATGAGCTAAAAGGCAACTGAGCCATGTATTTCACTCAAGGGAGCCAAGCTAGCTGTAGGAAAGTTTATAGGACTGAAGCTGTATGAGACAGGAGTTCTCATGCTGGATCTACTATTGTCACAGTGAAGATATAGATTAGGCACATCCCAAGAACTTCTCAGTTTTCCTTTATCATCTATCAAGTGAAGTTGCTTTTTAAAAATTTATTTATGTGTGTGTGTGTGTGTGTGTGTGTGTGTGTTTATGTGTGTGTGTATTGCAATTTCTCTTGTTGCTGCAAACCAACATCATATACATGTGCCATTTGGGATTTATCTTTACATAGGTACTGTAGAATTAATCCTGGGAATGCAGGCTTTGCAAGCAAGTGCCTTTAACCACTTAGCCACCTCCCCAGCTACACAAATGGAGTTTCTAACAGCACCACTACTTTTTAAATTCTAATCATAGTAACATCTGCAAGAAATGATTTCCATAAACATGAAAGTTGAAACTGAGATGACTAGTTGGCTGGTACCATTGACTTTATAAGGGAGATGAAAGAGTGGGTACAGTAAAGTTTGTGGATAATGTTAAGAAATTGAGTTGTAAACACATTATGTTTGAGGTACCTGTTGGATAAAGTGAAGTCAGTTGAATATAAGAATCTGGAGTTGGGAGAGGAGGTTGGACTAGAGAGATGCAGATTTAGGAGACATCAACATAGCACATAGCCTGAATATAGGTATATCATAGTGTCAAATAGGATCCTCCAGGGCAAGGTTTCATAATCCTAGCACTGTTGACATATTGAGTGGGGTGATTCTTCATTTTGAAGACTGTCCTGTACATTATAGGGTGTTCAGTAGCATTCTTGGTCTCTACTCCCTGTAACACAGTACAATTCTTCTCCAATTATGATAACTGAAAAGGTCTCTAGACATTACCACATGAAATGTCAACTGAAATCACTCTAGGTGGAAGACTACTGTTTTAGGGACAAGACTGAAGATGGTCCTCCATTATTGCAATGTTGAAAGTCAAAGTGAAGGAAGTAGGGAGAAAGATGGAGGAGACAAGTTTAAATAAATGGAAGAATAGTGTATATGTGAGCACCCCATGCTTAGGTCGGACATGTTTTAATGTTGTACAGGCCAGACAAGTGGTAATGTCCCAGGGCTTCCGGCTGACCCCATTGAGTTCCCCTACATTTCCTTTGTGGGATACTTCATGGTGACAGAGGGGATAAGGGCACACAAAGCTGTAAGATCAAACACTTTCTGACTGCATGGAGCCTACTGGTGTGCAATATACAGAGTGATTCCTAGTCGGGAGTTGTGTTTAAAATAAAGAATTTAAAAATAACATTTAGAAACCAAAGATAGAGACCTTGATGTGTTTCTTCTTTCTGATTTTATTTTTAGAAATAATCCTCAGAAGAGAAAATAGTTATGGTCTGGGTGCAAGAGGAAAACAAGAACAGAAATAGAGTTCTGTCATTTTAAGAAAAATACAAAGAACTTAAGACCTGTGGCTGTACTGTTACCAGTGATTTCCATCTATTTCTCCCTCTCTCTTTTCCTCCCTCCCTCTCCTTTCTCTTTCTGGGTGTTTCCAGTTCTTGCCGTCTTACTGGAAGAAGCAAAGAAAGGTGCTCACAAGTAGTGAAACAGCAAGAACGTTGATTAAGAACGAAGTGATAGTAAATGTTTGAAATATAGCACCAAGAGGGGCAGTGGATCCTTGAGTGGAAAGTACTCAAGGGCCCCATGCTACTGCCCAGAGCTTCTTCTCAAGGAGTCCACAAGGAGAAGAGGTTGGTTTCTTGGGATGTAGTTCAGGTAGTGCTCTGGTTTGAATGACTGACTGGAACTGTATAACTTTTTTTTTTTTTTTTTTACTGCACATGCTCCTTTCAGTGATACATCTTTATTTTAATAGCATGTGCACTCAATTATGCATAGACATGCTATAGCAAGTAGGGATTTTTCCCTAACAGTTCACTTAGAAGACAAAATTTGTCTTTCTGAGCATGCACCCAAAAGTAGTTCAGGCTGGATGGCCTCCTGCTTCTCAGATCCAAGACATATCTGAGAATATTTAGTAGAAACTGATCACAAAGAATGGTCCCTAGGGGAGGAAAAACTTAGTTCATTGTTAAGAGTGAGGTACATGTATAGCTTGGTGTGAGAGGTTCCAGGTTCCCAGCAGGTTGTGAGGTACATTGTTTAGGAAAAGGGTGCATTACTGACCAAGCCATGCAGTGCCACAGGCTACTTAGGTATTCCCCTCTGCTTGTCTGTCTCAGTACCATGCTGAATTGAGGGATGGGCTTTCTTTGGTTTGTTTGTCTTGAAATCTCTTCTTTCACTCTGGCTGTTAAAAGAAAAGGCCCTTTACTGGCATATATATATATGTATTATATATATATATACATACATATACGTATATGACATATATATATGTATATATATGTATATATGGCATATATATATATATTTCTTTTTTGTAATGATGGAGTTTGAGCCCAGGGCTTTGCACTATGTAGGTGAGTACTCTAGTAGTGAGCAAAATCCTCTGCCATTTTTTTTTTTTTTTTTGAGATCAGGTGTCACTCTTTATCTCAGACTGGTCTGAAGCTACAGATTCTCCTGCCTCTGTCTCCCAAGTGTGAGGATTACAGCTGTGCACCACATGCCCTGTTTTGCTTCATGCTGACTTAAAAATAGTGAAAAGATGTTGAAAACAATCTCTCTCCTTTAAAAAAATATTTTGATTCATTTTTCTGCAAGCAGAGAGAAATAGAAAGAAGAGAGAGAGAGAGAGAGAAAGTGCATGCCAGGGCCCTGGACATTGCAAGTGAACTCCAGATGCATGTGCCACTCTGGGCATCTGGCTTTATTTGGGTACTGGGGCATTGAACTTGGGACAGGTCATTAGGCTTTGCAGTTGAATGCATTAACTGCTAAGCAATCTCTCCAGCCCAATTTCTCTATTTTCAAGTCAAAAAGCTATGATTTGAAAAAGGCTAAAAATAATGGTTGAAGCATTGGAGTCTTTATATTGAAATTAATGGTGTTAGGTGAAAGTACCTCTCAGGCACATGACTGATAATACATGACCAAAATATAATGTAATACCTGCTTTTCCTTTTTATTTATACATTCTTACCTTAAAATGAAGATAATCAACTTACCTCCTGAGGTTATATATGGAAGTACTTAGTTGTATTTTTTTCATTAATATTGGTGTAGAATTTTGGAGTTCAGGAGGAGTCCCCCAGATTTTATTAACCCCAAGTTTTGGGTTCTTTCCTACCCTTAGTAAATAATAAAGACAAACTCAATAAGGATAGATTATGACTTATTAACTTTACTTAGGGGGGTAATCACAAATTGTGGGTCATTTAAGGGAGATTGGGATTTAGGAGAATCTGAGATCCTTAAAGACACATTAAAGCTGGAAGCATGTGGAAAGCTTACCTGAGAGAATCTAAGGTCCTTAAAGAGAGATTAGACTAAAGCTTCTGGCACATAGAACATAGAATCTAGGAGCTTGTGTAGGGAAATTTAGGGGACCCCACATGGCATCTGCCATGTGTTTTTCCATGTAGCAAAGATAAGAGGGTAGAAGATGAGGTTCAAGGCAAAATGAGAGCGCAGAGATCAAATCAGAGAGAAGGAGATTCAGAGGAGAAATAAGTAATGAAGAGGGTTTCACTCATGGTTACCTCGAGTTTAAAGAAATTACACAGGTAGCAAGGTTAGAGTTGGTGAGAGCATCCATGTGGTAGATCTGAAGTGTAAGGAAAGTGCACACTTGGTAGATTTGGAGGCCAGAGGAAAATCATACACATAATTAAAACGGAACATTATTCCAAGCTATAAAACAGAAGCAAGCAGAAACGTTCAGATCAAACCAAGAAATAATACTATGCTCTTCCACCCCTAGAGGCCAGACTCATGTGTCTGAGCAGAGATGACAGGGAGTTCAGACAGGATCACACAGAGAAAGTGGGCAGAGGCGGAAAGCAGACTTCACAGCGTCAGGTTCAGGTATGTAAAGGGAAGACCCAATTAATTGGTTTGTAGGTTTGGAGGGGAGACCCCAGGGCCCCCCATCCAGGTAGCACACTAGACAGTGGGCAGCAGGGGGCGCTGTAGATTAGTCTTGATCAGACACGAGTTCCATTTCTGCTGAGAGTTCCATTTTTGTGCCAGTGCAAGATGGCATGTGGAGTGGCATCTCCTGGTTCTCTTTGGGCCTCAATCTCTAATTGAAACTGCCTGAAAAATATCGAGCTTTCTTCTCTCCTCCTTAAATATGACCCTGAACGTGACCAAAACATATTGTGATGAAGGATTTATTTTGTCTTATGGTTTGAAGGAATGTGGCCCATCATTGCAGGAAAGGCATGATGACAGCAGTGTGGTGGCTGGTCACATTGCTTCTGCAATGAACTAGAGTTTACCTCCCTTTCTCTTTTTTTCCCTTTTTATTCAAACTAGGACCTCATCCCATAGGATGGGGCTACCCACATTCAGGGGTTGATCTTAACTCTTTTATTAATCCTCAAATGTGTGGCTTATGAATGCTGTGGGCATTTCTTAATTGAATCTAGTTATAAGCCAGAAATTAGCCTTCATACTAGCAGTATCTAGTGTATAGTGGACTTTCATAGATGTTTAAAAATAAGATGAATATTTATCTTAAAACATTATTGTTTATCTTGATTGCGGTGGTGGTAAAGCAATTCTAAACAAGTAGGAAATCTTTTTAATAAAACTATAATGCTATACCACATACCTCTAAAACAATGTGCAAAGGAGTAAAATCCAAGTTATTAGGATGAATAGAATGGCTTCTCCTTGTTTCCTATTTGGGCTTCTGCACCTGACTAACTGCCTGTAAAAAACTATCTTACTCCTGTTTCTCCTTCATTATCACTGTTTATATCCTGAATTGAAGTTTGTATTTGATAAAGTTGGGTAAGAGGTACAGAGTACTGTGTTAAAAGTCTTGTGCAGAACTCGTCAGATAAAAACTAAAAACTATTGTCACTGATGTGTGGCTCAACATCGTCTGGTTTTGTAGTCAAGTTCACCTTGTAAACTAAGTTTTATTGTAATGGTCACTGTATAATGAGTAAATCACATTGTCAGGTTTGATTTATAAGTGACAAACAGACTCTGCTATATATATGTTTAAGCTAATACAATGTTGCTGCAAACGTGTAATGATAGTTGAAATATATGAAACTAAACAAGAGTACTATTTGGTCTTTTATTTTTTTTGTAATTTGGGGTAGTACAGGAGTCATCTAGGGTGCACAAAAACCCTTAAAATTTTTGAGAAGTAGAAAAGGGTGGCTTATTTAGGCTTTCAGGTGAGAAATTCTAGTTCAGCAGGCTTTGGCGAGGGCAGGCCTCCTCCATCTTGCTGATATGCCTAAGATGTGATCTATTTATATTACCAAACATATGCAGAACCTGGCAAGCCTCTGCAAATGAGCTCATAGACTCTGCCCTAAAATGCGAGGTTGGAAGAGGTGTGGAGCCATCAGGGACCATACACAGGATGATGCCGGTTGGTGCTGATGAAACAAGAAGGATAAATAATGACAACCTGTCAAGGAAAACTTGGCATTCTCCTTGGTCTGCTTTGCAGGTCATCAAAGTCAAGCTCTTAAGGACTTGAGTATTTTAATGGCTTTTCTCTTTTTGTGTATTGTGCAGTTTGCAAGGACAGAGGCAGACTATTTCAGATTTGTCTTAGTGATGAGCCTACTTCAAAGTGTGATGAGTTTAATCTAGAGCTTTATTCAAATCAACCAGTATTTACAGAACATTTAGCCAGAGTTAAGTAATGAGATTTATCCATACGGAAATAGAGAAGAGTAGTTTCTACCCTCTGAGGCCTCTAGACAATAAGGAAAGCTATGGAAAATAGGATTGTATTATAAAATGTCAAGCATATGGGGAGAGGCACATTCATAGCTCAGAGAAAAGTGTTACAGTGGAGAGGAATGTCATTAACTGTTTAGGATTGTATGACTTTTGCAGAAGGTTATATTGTGGGAGTGGGTATTGAGCTTGACACACGGTTTGTAAATTGCTGTCTTAACCAGGTATGTTGGATTATGCCACTCCTCCAGTACTCTGGAGGCTGAGAAAGGAAGTGTACCATAAATTTGAGGCTAGCCTGGGCTACAGTGTGAAACCCTGTCTAAAAATTACCTTGTGTTTATTTCTATAGCCATTAGATATGTTTATATATGCAGATACATACAAGTATGCATATCTAAGCACATCTATTTCCCCCCAATCGTCTGGAGTCTCCATCTCATCAGATACTCATGGCCACATGATGCTAATGTATCTGTACACGCTCCAATGAGTGTTTCTGATAAGTTTAATTGTAGAATATGGATAAGAGGAAGGGGCCATTTTACCTCACAGAGCAGTTGGAGTTATGGAAAACAGAGAACCTGACCTTCATAAGAAGTGCTAGATATTCATTTTCATGTAGTTGTGAATATGCACTTATTTCATCTTTATTTGTACCATTAATAAAACCTCTTTTTTAAAAAAATATTAACATTTTCCATGATTATAAAATATATCCCATGATAATTCCCTCCCTCCCCACTCCCACACTTTCCCATTTGAAATTCCATTCTCCATCATATTACCTCCCCATTACACTCATTGTAATTACATATATACAATATCAACCTACTAAGTATCTTCCTCCCTTCCTTTCTCTTCCGTTTATGTCTCCTTTTTATCTTACTGGCCTCTGCTACTAAGTATTTTCATTCTCACGCAGAAGCCCAATCATCTGTAGCTAGGATCCACATATGAGAGAGAACATGTGGCACTTGGCTTTCTGGGCCTGGGTTACCTCAGTTAGTATAGTAATTTCCAGGTCCATCCATTTTTCTGCAAATTTCATAAGTTCATTTTTCTTTACCGCTGAGTAGAACTCCATTGTATAAATGTGCCACATCTTCATTATCCACTCATCAATTGAGGGACATCTAGGCTGGTTCCATTTCCCAGCTATTATAAATTGAGCAGCAGTAAACATGGTAGAGCATGTACTTCTAAGGAAATGAGATGAGTCCTTTGGATATATGCCTAGGAGTGCTATAGCTGGGTAATATGGTAGATCAATCTTTAGCTGTTTTAGGAACCTCCACACTGATTTCCACAATGGCTGGACCAGATTGCTTTCCAACCAGCAGTGTAGAAGGGTTCTTCTTTTTCACATCCCCGCCAACATTTATGATCATTTGTTTTCATGATGGTGGCCAATCAGACAGGAGTGAGATGGAATCTCAATGTAGTTTTAATCTGCATTTCCCTGATGACTAGTGACGTACAACATTTTTTAGATGCCTATATGCCATTCATATTTCTTCCTTTGAGAACTCTCTATTTAGCTCCATAGGCCATTTTTTGATTGGCTTGTTTGATTCCTTATTATTTAACTTTTTGAGTTATTTGTATATCCTAGATATTAATCTTCTATCAGATATATAGCTGGCGAAGATTTTTTCCCATTCTGTAGGATGCCTCTTTGCTTTTATCACTGTGTCTTTTGCAGTACAAAATCTTTGTAATTTCATGAGGTCCCAGTGATTAATCTGTGGTTTTCTTGCCTGAGCAATTGGGGTTGTATTCAGAAAGTCTTTGCCAAGACCAATATGTTGAAGGGTTTCCCCTACTTTTTCCTCTAGCAGTTTCAGAGTTTCAGGTCTGATGTTAAGGTCTTTAATCCATTTGGACTTAATTCTTGTGCATGGTGGGAGAGAAGAATCTATTTTCATCCTTCTGCATATATATATATCCAGTTTTCAAAACACCATTTGCTGAAGAGGCTCTCTCTTCTCCAATGAGTATTTTTGGCATTTTTATCGAATATCAGGTGGCTATAGCTACTTGGGCTTACATCTGGGTCCTCTATTCTGTTCCACTGATCTACATTTCTGTTTTTGTGCCTCATGCTGTTTTTGTTACTATGGCTCTGTACTATAGGTAAAAATCAGGTATGGTGATACCACCAGCCTCATTTTTGTTGCTAGTATTATTTTAGATATTCGAGGTTTTTTGTGATTCCAAATGAATTTTTGGATTGATTTTTCTATTTCCATGAAAAAAGCCTTTGGAATTTTGATAGGGATTGCATTAAATGTGTAGATTGCTTTAGGTAAGATTGCCATTTTCACAATATTGATTCTTCCAATCCAGGATCAAGGGATGTTTCTCCACTTTCTAGTGTCTTCTGCAATTTCTCGCTTGAGTGTTTTAAAGTTCTCATTGTAGAGATTCTTTACTTCCTTGGTTAGGTTTATTCCAAGGTACTTTATTTATTTATTTTTTTTGATGCAATTGTGAACGGGAGTGATTCTCTGATTTCATCCTCTGTGTGTTTGTTGTTAGCATATATGAAGGCTACTGATTTCTGTGTATTTATTTTGTATCCTGCTACATTTCTGTAGGTTTTGATCAGCTCTAACAGTTTTCTAGTAGAGTCTTTAGGGTCCTTTATGTATAGAAATGTCATCTGCAAATAATGATAACTTGATCTCTTCCTTTCCAATTTGTATCCCTTTTATGTGTGTCTCTTGCCTTATTGCTATGGCTAAGACTTCCAAAACTATATTAAATAAAATGGGGACAGTGGACACCCTTGTCTTGTTCCTGTTTTTAGAGGGAAAGCTTCCAGTTTTCCCCTATTTAGTAATATGTTGGCTGTAGGCTTGTCCTAAATAGCCTTTATTATATTGAGATATGTTCCTTCTATTCCCAGTCTCTGTAGGACTTTTATCATGAAGGGATGTTGGATTTTGTCAAATGTTTTCTCTGAGTCTAATGAGATGATCATGTGATTTTTGTCCTTCAACCCATTTATGTAATGTATTACATTTATAGATTTGCTTATGTTGAACCATCCCTGCATCTCTGGGATAAAGCTTACTTGGTCAGGGTGAATGATCTTTTTGATATACTCTTGTATTCTGTTTGCCAATATTTTGTTGAGAATTTTTGCATCTATGTTCATGAGGGAGAATGGTGTGTAATTTTCTTTTTCTGTTCTATCTTTGCCTGGTTTTGGTATCAGGGTGATGCTGGCCTCATAGAAGGAGTTTGGTAGAATTCCTTCCTTTTCTATTTCCTGAAAAAGCTTAAGAAGCAATGGTATTACCTCCGCCTTAAAAGTCTGGTAAAATTCAGCAGTGAATCCATCTGGGCCTGGGCTTTTTTTAATTGGGAGATTATTGATAACTGTTCTTATCTCCATGTTTGTTATAGGTCTATTTAAGTGATTAATCTCATTTTGATTTAATTTAGGTAGGTCATATAGATCAAGGAAGTCATCCATTTCTTTCAGATTTTCATACTTTGTGGAGTATATGCTTTTATAGTAATTCCCTATGATTTTTTAATTTCTCTGGAATCTGTTGTGATGTTACCTTGTTCATCTCTGATTTTAGTAATTTGTGTCTCTTCTCTCTTTCTTTTGGTCAGATTTGCTAAGGGTTTATCAATCTTGTTTATCCTTTCAAAGAACCAACTCTTTGTTTCATTAATTCTTTGGATTGTTCTTTTTGTTTCTATTTCATTAATTTCTGCCCTAATCTTTATTATTTCTTCCCGTCTACTGATTTTTGGTTTGCCTTGTTCTTCTTTTTCCAAGGCTTTAAGGCAAAGCATTAGGTCATTTACTTGCGACCTTTCTAATTTCTTTTTTTTTTAATATTTTTGTTCATTATTTATTTATTTGACAGCGACAGACACAGAGAGAAAGACAGATGGAGGGAGAGAGAGAGAGAATGGGCGTGCCAGGGCTTCCAGGCACTGCAAACGAACTCCAGACGCGTGCGCCCTCTTGTGCATCTGGCTAGTGTGGGACCTGGGAAATCCAGCCTCGAACCGGGGTCCTTAGGCTTCACAGGCAAGCACTTAACAGCTAAGCCATCTCTCCAGCCCTCTAATTTCTTAATATAGGCACTTAAGTCTATAAATTTACCTCTTAGAACTGCCTTCATTGTGTCCCAAAGATTTTGGTATGTTGTGTTTTCATTATCATTTGACTCTCTAAATTTTTTGATTTCCTTCTTGATTTCTTCATTGACCCATTCATCATTTAGTAGTGTATTGTTTAGTGTCCATGATTTTGTGTATGCTCTATAGCCTTTCTTGCTACTGATTTGTAGTTTAATTCCATTGTGGTCAGATAGAATGCAAGGAATTATTTCAATTTTCCTCAATTTGTTAAGATTTGCTTTGTGTCCTAATATATGGTCTATTTTAGAGAATGTTCCATGTGCTGCTGAAAAGAATGTATATTCTGCAGCCTTTGGATGAAATGTCCTGTATATATCTGTTAAGTCCACTCCTTCTATGCCCTCATTTAGTCCAGATGCCTCTCTGTTTATTGTTTTCCCGGGATGACCTGTCAATTGATGAGAGTGGGGTCTTAAAGTCACCCACCACCACTGTGTTTGATGTTATCTGTGACCTTAGTTGTAATAGTGTTTGTTTGATGAATTTGGGAGCCCCCATGTTAGGTGCATATATGTTTAGGATTGTAATGTCCTCCTGTTGGAGTGTGCCCTTAATCAATATAAAGTGACCTTCCTTATCTTTCTTTTCTATCGTTGGACTAATGTCTACCCTGTCCGATATTAGGATAGCAACCCCTGCTTGTTTTCTAGGCCCATTTGCTTGAAACACTGTCTTCCAACCTTTCACCCTAAGATAATGTCTATCCTTTGTAGAAAGGTGAGTTTCTTGGAGACAACAAATTGTAGGATCCTGCTTTTTAACCCAGTCTGCAAATCTGTGTTTTCGTTGGGGCATTGAGGCCGTTGATATTAAGAGATATAATTGAAAGGTGTGTATTTATGTTTGCCATTTTTGTGTGTGTGTGTGTTTCTGGTTCTACCTGTGCTGTCTTCTGTTAACTAGTATTTGAGTATTGCTTGTTTTTTCTAGGTTCCTTATATGTGTGCTTTTCCTTTTGTTCAGCATGGAGGATTCTATCAAGTATTTTCTGTAGAGCTGGTTTTGTCTTCAAATACTCCTTTAAACTGCTTTTGTCATGGAATATCCTTATTTCTCCGTCTATTTGAATGGATAACTTTGCAGGATAAAGTAACCTTGGTTGACCGTTGTTATCTTTCAGAACTTGGAATATATCACCTCAAGCCCTTCTGGCTTTAAAAGTTTGTGTTGAATAATCTGCTGTAATCCTGATGGGCTTACTTTTGTAGGTAACGTGATTTTTCTCTCTAACTGCTTTCAAGATTTTTTCTTTGGTGTGTGTGTTTGGAAGTGATTATAATATGGCGAGGAGAGGTTCTTTCCAGGTTTTGTCTGGCTGGGGTTCTAAAGGCTTCCTGTATCTGCATTGGCACCTCTTTCCCAATTTGGGGGAAATTTTCTTCTATGATTTTGTTGAAGACGCCTACTATGCCTTTGGAGGGGAATTCTTCTCCTTCTACTATGCCCTGAATTCTTATATTTGATCTTTTCATAGTGTCCTGAATATCTTGAAATTCCCACTCATACTTTTCTGTATGTTTGTCTTTCCCTTTGTTGGACTGTATTAGATCTGCCACCTGGTCTTCTAGCCTAGATATTCTGTCCTCACCTTTGTCCATTCTACTGGTGAGATTTTCTATAGAGTATTTTATTTCATTAACTGTGTTCTTCATTGCTAGTAATTCTGACTGGTTTTTCTTTGTTATTTCTATTTCCTTATTTATGTCTTGTATTGCCTTCTTTATTTCAATAAATTGGTGTCCTGCATCTTCTTTGATTCCTTTGATTTCCTCTTTGACTCTTTTGATTTGTTCTCTGACTTCTTTGAACATATTTACAATCATTCTTTTGAAATCTTTTTCAGGCATTTCCTCTAATTCGTTCTCACTGGAGGTCATTTCTGATGCATTAATACTTTTAGGTGGATTTATATCGTCTTGCTTTTTAGTGTTTCTTGTGTTATAATGTATATATTTTTGCATCTTGGATTAAGTTAATGCTTGGATTTTCTAGCTAGCTGGGTATTCTTAGCTGTATCAATTGATTTGATGTTATATATTTTCAGGGTAGGAGCTCAAGGTGTTAGATGTGGCTCTTAAGACTCTGAGAGTATCTACAAAGGTGCTCCTAGGGGTTGAGTTTCCCTGCTATGGGAGTATTCAAGTAGGCTGAGTGGAATAAAACACAGGTAGATTCTAAAAGTTAACTAAACACTGTACCCATTCAGTCAAAAACAGCCCTAAGTATGTATGCCAGAGTAGTTAATATAACAACCAGATCCTCTATCAACATAGAGGTTAAGATTTCTGGTCTGTTGAGGGATCCCAGTCAGCTTGTGACCAAGTGAGACCCTTCCCTGGTGCAAACCCAGTTACCTTGGATGAGTTTGGTCTCAGTCAAGTTGCTGTCTGGGTCGTCGGGCTGCTGTTCTGATTTCTGGAGCTGGGCACTAGCTTTTCCTGTGGGCCAAGCCAAGCCTGGCAACTGTGGCCTTGCAGATCAGCACCCCCAGTGATGGAACTGCTGCTGTGAAAGCTGCCTCTGCTGGGTCTGTCAGCACCTCAAGCTGCTGCAGCTGGGCCCACTGCTGCTGTTGCCTCTGCTGCTGCTGCTGCTGTAGCTGCCTCTTCTGGAGCCACTGCTGTTGCTGAAGCTGCTGCTGCTGTAGCTGCCTCTTCTTGAGCCACTTCTGTTGCTGAAGCTGCTGCTGCTGCTGGGTCTGCTGTTGTTGCCGCTCCTGGGTCTGCTGCTGCTGGGGCCCCGGTACCGGTTCCGGAGCTGCTGATGTTGCTGCCGAAGTCTGCTCCTGCTTGGGTCCTGCTGTTGGCTCAAGTTGGCGTGGCCAGGTCCCGGGACTGCTGCTCTGTTCACTGGAGCTGTGCTCAGGCGGTGGGGAGGGGAGGGAGCTGCAGCTGCTCCGGTTATCTCGCTGCTCCATGTGTTCTTCTACCTCACGTTCTGCTCCTCCGCTGCTCACTGCCGCTCCCCCTCACGTTTCCTGAGTTGCGGAGAGCGCAGTGTGAGGGGAAGCTCCCGCACCTGGCTTTTCCTGCGGCTGGAGCCGAGCCTGGAGGCTTTCTGGTATGCCCCGCCACTGCTGCGGTTGGCGGAACTGCCGGGGCCGCTTTTGCCAGCCTGTGCAGGCTCTGGATGCTCTGGATCTCTCCTACTTTTCCACTGCTGCTTCAATTTTCTATACACCTCACTTTTTAGTAAAAGTGTATATTTTGCTGAGTTTTTTTGGTCTTTTTTCCCCCCAGGCTACTTTGGTGTGGTACCTACGTCTCCATCGTAACCGGAAGTCCCAATAAAACTTCTTTAATATGATATGTCTTTTATGTGTGTGTGTGTTTATGTGTGGTACCAGAAGGGAGAGGGTTTGTTTGTTTAATACAGGGTCTCATGTAATCCAGGATTGTCACCATTTGACCTAATTCTGCCTGTTCTCAAGGTGACAGAGTTTTGGTCATCATTTTCTTTTTCTGCCAGGGTCTCATGTATCCCAGGCTGGCCTCAAATTTATTATGTAAATGAGGATTACCTTGAACTTGGGATCCTTATGCCTATACCACCCTAGTGCTTGGATTATAGGCTTGTGCTACCATACACAGCCCACTTCTGTGACTTAGAAACATCTCATTAACATAGAATATCTCAAATACTCCTAGTTATATGAGAAGCAAATATCTTATTTTTTGACTTCTTACATGATGCCTTCAAACAATTTCAGTGGTTAAGTTAAAGAGAAAATAGATAACAATTTATAGACACCAATTGGGATTTCATTGATTTAAAAAAAATATATATTTTTATTTATTTATTTGTTGGCTTTTTTGAGGTAGGGTCTCACTCTAGCCCAGGCTGACCTAGAATTCACCATGTAGTCTTAGCGTGGCCTTGAAATCACAGTGATCCTCCTGCCTCTGCCTCTCAAGTGTTGGGACTTGAAGGCGTGCATCACAACACCCAGTTTTTTGACTTTCTTTTTATTGATAGCTTCCATAATTATAGACAAAAAAAACCATGATAGTTCCCTCCTTCCACTTTCCCTTTGCAACTTGTATTTCCATCATATCCCCACCCCTCTCAATCAGTCTCTCTTATTTTGATACAACTTTAGAAAATATTGTTTCCAGGCTTTTTATGTGCAAGATACAGGAACCCTATATGTTAAAGGTATTACTTAAGTGTCTGCTGTTTGTTGTTAAAAGTAATCCTCCATGAACAAAACATTAGCATTATATATTAGTGTTTCATTTTTAGGATTGATTTATTGATCAGGAACCACAAATTCAAATATATCCCAAACTAGATAGGTCATGTGGGTGGGTAATACTGATGGAAGGTGGGAGTAACCCACATCGTGGCAATAGTGAGCAGTTAATGAAAGGATATAGGGTTTTCCCACAGGATTGCCAGTGTACCATTTACAAGCTATGAAAATTTAAGAGAACTGGAAAGCTGGGTCTTTATTGCATATATTGCACTGTCATAAAAGTCTTTTCACATCACATTACAGATATGAAGAAAAGCATCTAATCCTCCTCCACCCCATTTCTGGAGATCAAATTCAGGGCCCTTCACTTGCTAGGAACGCATCCTGCCGGTGAAGTAAAACCCCAATTCCTCATTTCTTTATTTAGCCTGTACTTATGGCCTTCACTCAGTCTCCCTTCTGTTGGTTGGAGGACATCACAGTCAAACCCCACTGAAGTCCATCTCATCTTAAGTGTTATTATATTCTAAAAATTTAGGAACTATTGCTTATTTGACATTTGCAAGCTATAATTCAGATAGCATGTTGCAGTTCCTTCATGTTGTTGGTAGAAAGCATCAAGCAGAAGCAGATGATTAGAGGAAACAGTATACTTTGGCTTACAGCCTTCAGGGAAAGCTCCATAATGGCAGAGGAAAGCAATGGAATGATGGACAAGGCTCCCCTCTCAAAAGAAAAAAAATACTGGAATAAGACATTAAATATGAGGCAGTTCAGTGTTTTAGAAGCAGGATAAGGGCCACTAAAGAGGGTAATGGGAAAGGATTATGATCAAATTAATTTAAAAAATTTTTTTTTTGTCAATGATAGCTATCCCACTGGGCCATTGAACACTAGAATTTCTTTTTAATTTTTATTTATTTATTTATTTGAGAGTGACAGACACAGGAGAAAGACAGATAGAGGGGGAGAGAGAGAATGGGCACGCCAGGGCTTCCAGCCTCTGCAAATGAACTCCAGACGCATGCGCCCCCTTGTGCGTCTGGCTGACGTGGGACCTGGGGACCCGAGCCTCGAACCGGGGTCCTTAGGTTTCACAGGCAAGCGCTTAACCGCTAAGCCATCTCTCCAGCCCTCAAATTAATTTTTTAATGTTTTTATATATTTGCATGTACATGTGTGTGCATGCGTGCATACATACCAGGACTTTTGCAATTGCTAACAGACACCAGATGCTTGAGCCACTTTTTACATTCCAGTTTATGTGGATGGTTTGGGAATTAAACCCAGGCTGTTAGACTTTGCAAGCAAGTGAGCCATCTTTCCAGCCCCTCATCACGATATGATTATGTGTTAAAGGTCCCAATTAAACTAAGACTTTTAAAGTTTACAATACAATCAATTTACGTGGATTTATAAGGTTGTGCAATGATTGCCACCAATTCTGTAATATTGCAGCACTACAAAAGGAACCCCATGTCCATTAGCAGTCACTCTCTCCATTCTCCCCTGCCCCAGCCCCTAGCAACACATTATCAATGATGGGTCTCTACAGATTTGTTTCTTCAATACATTTCACATAAATGGAATCATAAGCATGTGTCTATATGTGTTTAGCTTCTTTTATTCCAAGAAAGGTTGCCCTGGGGGTGTAGCTCAGTTGGTAGAGTGATTACCTAGCCTGCATGAAGCCCTTGGATCAATCCACAGCTATACCTAAAGTCAGCATGGTGAGCATGCCTGTAATGCATGGGAAATGGAGGCAGGAGTATCAGAAGTTCATGGTCATTCTTAGCTACATAGTGAGTTTGAAGCCAGTCTCTGATACATGAGACTCAGTCATAAAGAAAAGAAAACAGAAAAAAAGGAAAGGAAAAGAAGAAGGAAAGAGAAATAAAGAAAGAAAGTAGTCAGGAGAGCTCTATAGATGGTTCAGCTATTAAAGACACTTGCCTGCAAAGCCTGTTGCCATCTGGTTGATTCCCCAATACCCTCATAAATCCAGATGCACAAACTGGTGCATATGTCTAGAATTATTTTTGCAGTGGCAGGAGGCCCTGATTCATTCTCTCTTTCTCTTTCAAATTAACAAATAAAATAAAAGCATTAAAAAGTAGGGTTCTCCTAGAAATGGAATCAATTGGAAGTATAGGTTAATTGATGTAGACATTATAGAACTGTAAGGAACTGTATCCAGCCATAATTGAGGTTAAATCACACAATCTTTAGGGTGGTCAACAAAGCTGGAGGCACAGGAGCGCCGATAGTATGGTTCCAATCTGCAAACTCAAGAACTGAGACCCAGTAAGAGCTCATCTTGAAGTCTGAGTCTTAAGGCAAGAACATGTCAATGTCTTAGTTTAAAGGAAGAAAGCACTAGCTTTGTCTTCAGGTAAGAGACAACCTTTGTGTTCTAGTCAGGCCTTCAACTGACTGGATGAAGCCATTTCACATTAGGAAGGGTTTCGCTGGTGGTGTTGTCTATACTGAGTGTTTCCAGGTTCTTAGTATCGTATGCAAAGAATTAAAAAAAGTGCACACAAAAAGCAAAGCAAGATGTTTCACTTAAAGAGACACAGGGTACACTGTAAGGGAGCAGCAGTGTACTTGAGCTAGGTTGCTTAAGAGCAGCAGGTTATTGCCTAAGGCTTCCTTTCATGGTGTCCAGAATGAGTAGAAGTTGGTTACTAGGGGTTAGCAGGAGTGCTTTTTTCTGCTGTAATTAGCAGAATTGCATTTTATAAGCTTTTGTTCACTGCATGTGTCCTTTCCTATGATGCATTTGATTTTAAGCATGCACACCCACTCATATATAGGCTTAATGTGTTAAATAGGAGATTCCCCCTAAAAGTTCATTCAGAAGACAGTTTGCTTTACCTTGCATGCACTCCAAATCAGTTCAGGCTGGATCAACACCCTGCTTCTAGTTTCAGGATGTGTTTGAAAGGAAATTAGCTACAAAGGGGAATTACCAGGGAGTTGCTAGTGAGGAGTGACCTATTACATTGTTTGGATAGGCTATATGCCCAGCTTGAAGCAGGTGGGAGTCCCAAGATGTCAAGTGCATTGTTAAGAAAGGTGTGTGTGTATAGCTCAAACCAAGTAGAGTCCCAGGTTGCTAAGCTATTCCCATACCTACCTGCTTCAGTTGGTACAAAGTTGAGTCTATGGATATGAATATTAATGTTATCTGAAAATATAGAAACAGGCAGAATAATGTTGGATCAAACATTTGGACACCCCATGGCCTAGTGAACTTGATACAAAATTAACTATCATAGAGGATTTTTCCTTTAGCTTCTCCTAAGTAAAATGAGTAAAAAAAATAGTTAAATTAATATGGAATACATCTGAAAGTGAAAAGAGGCACTGGCTAGAGGAGATATGTAGACAAACGGAAAAAATGGGATCTATGTAAAAGTTAAATCAAGCTGTATGCTGACTCTATTTACAGTCTCCAAGTACCAAAGCACGTAGCTGACAAATATGAATACCTATTGCCAGGCTACTATAGAAATCTATGAGGCCGAATTTTTAAAGTTTGGCCCTTGGCAAGCTCAAGAAGGACAAAATCTAGAGAATTCTCTCTCATAAAAATAGGTAGTGTAAGAATATTAGTGTCTTGCTTCATAAGCCTATTTTGAAGATCAAAAGACGAAAATCCCCCTGGACTTTCTTTTACTTTCCTCTCTGTAATGAATTCTGGTCTCTCTCCAGAAAGCTGAATAACTAAACATTCTAGGGTATAGATCAGGTCATGGAGAAGGTGAGGAGTAAAACATACTATAAATATTCAAAATATAAAATCCCGGCCAGGTGTGGTGGTGCATACCTTTACTCCTAGCATGTGGGAGGCAGAGGCAGGAGGATCACCATGAGTTTGAGGCCACACTGAGACTACATAGTAAATTCCTGGTTAGCCTCTGATAGAGCAAGACTGTCTCTGGAAAAAAAAAATAAAAGAATATAAAACCCCTATTGTGGATTAAAGCATTCCATTTAAAATACAGGGAAATGGGGCTTGGATGATAGCTTAGTGGTTAAAGGCACATACTTGCAAAGCCTGCCTGTTTAGATTCAATTCCCAAGCTACCCACATAAACACATAAACCAGATGTGAAACAAAGTAGTGTAAGCTTCTGGCATTCATTTGCAGTGGCAAGTAAATGTGGTGCGCTCTCTCTCTTTTTCTCTCTCTCTCTCACATACACATACACATACACACACACACACAAACACACACACACACACACACACACACACACACAGAGAGATAAATAAATAAAACACTAGCAAACTAATTGAAGTTACAAATTTATGTTTAAGCGAAAGAACAACGCATCGTATCACTGTTCATGTTTTGTGACACTTAGTGGAAAAAATTACAGATAGGCTTAGTTACTCTGTTCTACTTAGACAAGTACCTGAGAGAAAGACTTTGAAAGGAAGAATGACTCGCTTCTGTTGGGGTTATAGTCACCTTAAGCTATATAGTGACTTCCAGACTAGCCAGGGCTACTATCACCCACTCCTCATTCAATGAAAAGGATTTATTTTGGATCATGGATTCAGAGGGTTAAATTCCAGTTTGTTCCATTGTTATGAGCCTATTGTGAGTCAGCACATCCTGGAAGAAGGATAGCATGGTAGAAGGATTATGTGGCCAGGAAGCAGAGAGGGCAAGACAGAGATGTACTCAAGACAAGATACGCCTTCAGGGGCAGGATCACACGACCCACTTCCTCCAGCTAGTCACCACCTCCTAAAGATTACAGTGACTGCCAAAATATTGCTATAACTTGGAACTAAACGTTCAATATACATGAGCCCATAGGCAATATTTCATATTTAAACCACGATAGTTACAGCATCTAGTTAAAGTGGGTTGGGAAAGACAGATGGAGGGAAAGGAATATAAGTCAAACCATCATTTTGCTAAATGATGAAAATAACTTTTACTTTTCAACTTGAGTATACAGTGTTTAAGGAGGAAATTGTAATGGCCAAATGTCTACCTATAATATTTAAACTTAAACTTTAGCATGTGTGCATACTTTAAAGTACATGCTATGTAAACTCTATGGCTATATAAAATATTCACTTTCATTTTCAACTTTCATGATACAATTTATTCCAAATGTGATGCACATGCATTTTGACATTCATTTCTCCTTCTTCTGGAGCATCTTTAGGGCATGATACCATATTATCTCTAAGTTGTTTGATTGCATTGCTTTTTGAATCTGAATATGATGGCAACATTAGAAATATTATCCTGATTCATATCAACTTATTAATTCGTACTGAGCTCCTCAACATAAGCATTTAATGTATCTCAATAATGTGATTTTTAAAAAGGCTTGTATGCAGTGACAGCCAGAACTGCAGTTTGAAGTCGTTTCTCCAGAAAGAATGATTTAATCTATGTTAATTTTTCTTACCTTCCCCCATCAAATCAGCTGACCTCTATAAGCCTCTATAAGCATCCAACTCTAGCTTTGCTGAGGCCATTTCAAGTTAACATTCCTTTCCTGAATAGTATTTTGTTGACCAGAATTAATCAATGAAGAGGCTGTCTTTAATATGAAAGTCTCAATATGAATTTTTTTGAGGTAGGGTCTCACTCTGGCCCAGGGTGACCTGGAATTAACTATGTGGTCTCAGGGTGGCCTCGAACTCATGGCGATTCTCACACCTCTGCCTCCTGAGTGCTGGGATTAAAGGAGTGCATCACCATGCCCAGCTCAATATGAAATTTTTTGATGGGATATTTATCAGGGAGAAAAAAAAATTGCCTTACATTAAGATACATATAAAATTTTAGGGGAAAGAGTTATTAGACATTGAGGAATAAAGCATTTGGGTTAAATCTGTATGTATAGTAACATAAAGTTAAGAGAGATCTGGTTTTAATAAATGAGGAAATTGTATTATAAAGCATACTATGTGGAGGCATCCATATGAAACCAGTGATGGCTTCAGTTAGTAGCTTGTGAGAACCTATACCAGGACAGGGCAAGAGTTAGTCAAGAGACTTTTTCATTATAAGATCACTTAGACTCTGGGCTGGGGAGACAGCTCAACAGTTAAAGGTGCTTACTTGCAAAGCCCACTGGCACAGGTTTGATGCCCATGGAAAGCCAGATGCATAAAATGGTGCAAAAATCTGGAGTTTGTCTGCAATACCAAGAGGCCCTGGCATAACAATACTCTCTCTCTCTCAACTAAATAAACAAACATACAAATAAAAAACAAACAAACAAGTCGGGTGTGGTGGCAGATGCCTTTTAATCCTAGCACTCAGGAGGCAGAAGTAGGAGGATCGCCGTGAGTTCAAGGCCACTGTGAGACTACACAGTGAATTCCAGGTCATCCTGAGCTAGTGTGAGACCTTACCTTGAAAAACCAACCAAATAAACAAAGTAAGGAAAGAAAGAAAGAGAGAGAGAGAAAGACAAACACCTATATTCTATTATAATGAAATAAAAAAGTTAATGTATAAGAGGCTGGAGATGTAGTGAATTTGGAAGAATGCTTGCTTAGCATTCAGGAAGTCTTGGACTTGATCTCTACCACTGTATAGTGGTTCATGCTTGTAATCTCAGTACTTGGAGTGTGGAGGCAGAAGAACCAAGATTTCAGTTTCATTGTCAGCTACATAGCAAGTTAAAAGCCATCCTGAGCTACATGGGATTCTGTTCAACACAAAAAAGACAAGTTAATGTAAAATATTATAATCATGCAAATGAGATGAGGAACCACACCATGGGTCATGAGGCAGGAAGGCAGAGGTAGTTTTAAGGATTGTCTGGGGATTCATAGGAAGAGAAGAATGCAAGATGACTTCTGGCCTCTCAGTTTTAGTGAGTGGGTAAATATGATGATGTGTTGTTTGCTCACTGAGTGCTGCAAAACAGTGAAACCCATTTTTGCACATATAAGTTTGGTTTCTGTGCCCTGTTCAGGTAAGAGTAGTGTGGAGATCAGTAGAGAAGTGCATAGAAGAAACACATTATTGAAATTCATGATCATATGAGTGCATGTAAAGCTGGGAGAGAATAGATTATTCAGGAAAGCTGTTTCATGTAAGATAATAGGGCTGGGGCTGGGCTTTGGCAGTTCTATCATTATAAGACGTAAGGAGACAGTAACTATTGACAGAAAATGGGCCATAAATAAAAGAGACTAAGACCAGAAAGTAAACAGCCTCACAGAAAAGGATATTAGCAGTGGTAGAGGTAGGGACTTGATATGATCAAGAATCCACATGTACACAATTGATGACCCTGACACAAAGAAACATGTTCTTTGCCCACACATGCCCATGGTCCTGCACAGTGACAATCTTCTCATCACTTAAACTGAGCCCCTGCCTTTCTTATACAGGATGTCACAGTCATTCTACGCAGTGCTTGTTGTCATCCCTGGATCTGTCAGCTTATTGCTGATCGATGTCACATTCTAGAAGAAGGTTGCACATTTATTTGTGGGATTTTCTGTTGAACAGGTAAGTTATTTGCCTTCAGTCACCACAGTCTTTTTGGCTACCATGGGCATATCAAATGAGCAGGAGCTATGGGGACATAGATGTTTCAAAGGGGTACAAATTTCAGACAGAGAGTCAAACAGTTATTGAAAGAGTTAATGAAAGAGTTAGCAAGTTTCTATTCTTTGAAGACCAAGTAACCTTTCAACAATTCTATTTCAGAAGAAAGAATCCATACATTGGTTGACCTTTAAAATTCCTCCCTGCTCTAAGAGTCAGTTGCCTCCTGATACTGAAGCAAGCATAGAAATCTAAGTAACATCAGGTTAGAAGGGGGTTTAAGAGGTTTTCTGGTTCATTTCCTGCGAAAGAAATAAGTTTTTTCTACTACCTTATTGAAGAAAACCACAAGTTTCTTTACTACTGTTGTTAATAAATTTTATTATTTTATTTTATATTTTACTTATTTAGAGAGAGGGAGAGAGAGAGAGAAAGAGAAATGGGTGCAACAGCGCCTTCAGCCACTGCAAATGAATGTGACACATGCACCATCATGTGCATAAGGCTTATATGGTCCTAGTGATTTGAACCTGGGTCCTTAGACTTTGCAGGCAAGTGCAATAACAGCTAAGCCATCTCTCTAGCCCTAAATTTTACCCTTTTAAGAGAGATTTTAGGTTCACAACAAAATTGATTGAGAATTACACATTTTTGGTGGGTGGTGGCTTGATCAGCAAAGTGCTTGCCACACAAGCATGGGGAAGATCTGAGGTCTGATGTGTAGCAACCATATAAAAGTTGGGTTCAGATGGAGATAAGGCTTTGGGGCT
This sequence comes from Jaculus jaculus, assembly GCF_020740685.1. Lineage (NCBI taxonomy): Eukaryota > Metazoa > Chordata > Mammalia > Rodentia > Dipodidae > Jaculus > Jaculus jaculus. The sequence goes on along the minus strand of NC_059125.1, from coordinate 14,242,421 downwards.
AGCTTATATGGCTCAATTCATTAGCTCTGGATGCAGTGAGACTGTCTCAAAAATAATGTAGTGAGTGATTGAGGAGGACACTTCATGTTGATCTCTGGCCTCTATGCACATATGCATACATAAATCTGCACACACATATGGCTGCATACACACAGATACCCTCTCCCACACATATAAAGTACAGACTCCCATGTACCCCTTGTACCTGGAAATAGGCACAGCATTCTCTACAATCAACATTCCATGCTGAAGTCGTCCATTTGTCACAATCAATGAATCTACATTGACTTCATTATCACCCAGAGTCCATACTTGACTTTAGTTTTCACTCTTGCTGTTGTATACGCCAAGGGAATTGACAACTACATAATGACAAGTATCCATCATTGTAGAATACTTTCAGTACAGAATAGTTTCAATGCCTTAAAAATCCTACATCTGTTCATCCCTCCCTCCCTGTCATTGCCTAGCAACCACTAGTATTTTTATGATCTCCATGCCTTTGCCTTTTCCAGAATGTCTCACAGTTGGAATCATACAGTATATATACTTTGCAAAGTAGGATTCTTTTATTGGATACTATATACATAAATGTCTTCTATGTCCTTTAATGTGTTATTAACTCGTTTCTTTTTAAAATTTATTTTTATGACAGAGAGAGAGAGTGAGAGAGAGAGGAGAGAGAGAGATTGAGAATTTGCATTCCAGGGCCTCTAGCCACTGAAATTGAACTCTAGACATGTGTGCAACCTTGTGCGCATGCATGCATGCATGACCTTGTGTGCATGCATGACCTTGTGCATCTGGCTTATGCAGGTTCTGGGGAGTTGAACCTGGGTCCTTAGGCATCACAGGCAAGCACCTTAACTGTTAAGGAATCTCTCCAGCTGAGCTCATTTCTTTTTAGTGATAATACTTCATTATCTGGATAAACCACAATGTCTTTTTCCATTTACCTACTGAAGGACATCTCAGATGCTTTCAAGTTTTGGCAAATATAAATGGAACATGCAATAAACATTCATGTGGGGCTAGGAGGATAGCTTAGTGGATAAAACTCTCACTGCTCAAGCCTAAGTATATGAGTTCTGTCCTGTGACTTTATATCAAAAGCCAGAAGCTCTGGTGGGCTTCTATAATCCCTGCATTCTGAATACAAGATGGCAGGTAGAGACAGGAGAATTTCTGGGAAGTAAAGAATGACTTGAAATTTGCCTTCTGCATCCATTCACACACTGTAGCATAGTCCTAAATGCGCACCCAAACACACATTCACATGTTTATATACACACAAATAGATAACAAAAACCCAAATAATTCTGGGCATGGTGGTACATGCCTTTAATCTTAGCACTTGGGAGCCAGAGGTGGGAGGATCACTTAGAATTTAAGGCCACCCTGAGACTACATAGTGAATAAAATATTTGTTTAAACCAAATAAATCCCAATTCACATGTACAAAAATATTTTTGAGATAGAATCTCATACATTTCATGATGGCCTTGAATTTTCTAGGTATCTGAGAAAGACCTATAACTTTTGATGCTCCTTCTCCATCTCCTTCTCCCTTACTGGGTAATACTGTAAGTGATCTTGGAAGATTGTTAAATATATAGGAAGGTAGGGTTAAATGAAAATGGGATTCCATGATATAGCTTCTGTGAGTATGTTATTCCTGATGGATGGGCTTTTTAGTGATATACATGTTTTGGGATAACAAGTGATTCTGTAAGTAATCCATCAAATATATGTTCATGTAAGTAACTCCTAACCCATATTTCTATATGAAAATCCAGAAAACTCATTGGTTAATAAAGCTAGACTTGAGTGTGTTCTCAGTTACTTATTTGGGGAAAACAGACTTTTGTTTATGCTTCCTCAGACAAAAGTTACCACAATATCATATGAGGATGCCTGTTTCATTCTTAAGGAGTCTAAATAATATATTAAGTTTTTCTGTAAGTAAGCTTATTGAGTCTGATGAAAATTGTCTAATATTTTTCTGGACTTGCAAAAAAATGTATGTTGATTCTTCATGGGAGAAAATTTAGGTAACTGATGATATAACTCTATTGTATTTTTCAAGTTTCTTTTTTTTAACCTAGGGTATCTTCTTTATCTGTATGAATATATATGCATTTTTACAATAGTAGAGCCATGTTGATGTTAAGAAAATAAAAATGTGAAAGTATATGTATTTTAGTATATAATAATTATAACTAATATTATGCATTTACTATAAGAGGGATTAATTTACTTTAAAAATTGCAAGCCCTATATAGGCTGTATGATTAGATCTACAATCCATCTGCTTTTTATACATCTTTTAGTTTTCTTGGTAAGATTTCACTTGGGGATGAAACTTGGCAAAGCTTTAGTCTGACAGCAATTTTTAAAATACAAAATGTGAGAAAAGGAGAAAAGGATCTGTCACATTTCTCAATTACAAAAGCACAGAGTAAGGAATAGCTCCTTTATCTTTTTATGAACTTGAGAAGTTAAGAAAAAAAAAAGGAGGGTTAGAAGAATAAACCCAGGACACCTTTCAGCTTTTCAAAAAAACTTCCTCTAGGTATAAAAATGAGAGAAGTAACCAGTGACCTTGCAGAAGTCAAGAAGGTCACTGTAATTTAAAAGTTCACTCAACTGAGCCCATTCTGCCATGATATTTTCCTAGTGTTTCTTGTCTTCTAATGTCAAAAGAAGTATGTATTTCTTTCAAATTTCAGAAGGGCTCTGCAAGCCTGTTATTGCCATCTGGTTTCATTTAGTTCCAATGCCATTTAATCTTATCACTATTGGGCTTTCCCTCCTCTTGTTTCATTTTCTCTTTATCAAACACAGCTAGCACCAAGATATCAGGATTAAAGGTATTACTGGACACAAAGAAAGGAACTGAGATCTAAGAGAAAACCTTAGGATTCAAGAAAGAGAACTGAATTAGTCAGGTCAAACTAAGCAATGTGGAAGTAACACATTAACTCTGGTTTATCACTGGTTTGACATAATAAGGTTTGTGTTTGTTTCCGTGTGTGCTTGTAAGACAGAATTGAAAATAGACATACAGCATGTGGTTGCACAGAAAGGTGGGGTTTTGGAGGCTTTATCAGTTAATTTTCTTATTGTTGTGACAAAATACTTGACAAAATCAACTTAAGACTGGAAGGGTTCATTTGAAGCTTATAATTTTAAGATATAGGCTATTGTGGTGGGGAAGGCATACTGATATGAGAAGCTCTACCTGTGGTGGAACATGAGTTAGGTGTATAGTGCTCTGTTGTAGTTACCTACTTTTTATGGGGACAAAGCATCTGATCAAAAACAGCTGATAGGAGGAAAAGATTTTGTGGTGGTTTGAATGTAAATGGACCAATACCCTTAGGCATTTTTTAATATTTTTAAAATATATTTGACAGAGAAAGAGGAAGAGAGAGAGAAAGAGAGTGGGCACGCCAGGGCCTCCATCCACCGCAAATGAACACCAAACATGTGTGACCACTTTTGCATCTGGCTAACGTGGGTCCTGGGGAATCGAACCTGGGTCATCTGGTTTTGAAGGAAAGCACCTTAACTGGTAAGCCATCGCTCCAGCCCACCTTAGGTATTTAAAAAAAAATGTTCATTTTTATTTATTTATTTATTTGAGTGTGACACTGAGAGAGAGACAGATAGAGAGAATGGGTGCGCCAGGGCTTCCAGCCACTGCTAACTAACTCCAGATGCATGTGCCCCCTTGTGCATCTGGCTAAGGTGGGTCCTGGGGAATCAAGCCTCAAACCAGGGTCCTTAGGCTTCACAGGCAAGTGCTTAGCTGCTAAGCCATCTCTCCAGCCTGGTATTTTTTTATCTAATTTTTTATTGACAATTTCCCTAAATGTAGACATTAACCCATGGTAATTACCTCCCTACCCCCACTTTCCCCTTTGAAACTCCACTCTCCATCATATTCCCTCCACCTCTCAATCAGTCTCTCTTTTATTTTGATGTCATGATCTTTTCCTCCTCTTATGATGGTCTTGTGTAGGTAGTGTTAGGCACTGTGAGGTCATGGATATCCAGGCCATTTGTGTCTGGAGGAGCATGTTGTAAGGAGTCCTACCCTTCCTTTTGCTCTTACATACTTTCCACCACCTCTTCTGCAATGGAACCTGAGCAATGGAAGGTGTAATTGAGATATTTCAGTGCTGAGCACTCCTCTGTCACTTCTTCTTAGCACCATGGTGCCTTGTGAATCATCCCAAGGTTACTGCCATCTGAAAAGAGAAGGTTCCCTAACCAAAAATGAGAGTAGCATTAATATATTGGTATTAACATTAAGTTAAGCACTTACTGGGCAGTTTGGTGAGCATAGTATATACATCTACCCAGACACCAGCAGACGTTACACCCCTAGGGCTCATGACTAAGCCTGTTGTAGGCTTCCAGTAACAGGGATGTATTCCCTACTATGGTGCAGGCCTCCAGTCCAATTAGAGGGTGGTTGGTTTCCCCCATAACATACATGCCATAATGCCACCTGTTGGCTCATTTGGCCTGGCTCATCAAATTTAATGCTTGCAGTGTCCACTGTTGAGTATCTTCACTGGTGATTTCTCTCTCTCCCATTGAACTGCATGCAGTATAGCTTTTTATAGTTTTCTGTCAGCTGGTCTACATGGAGGAGGTTTTCAGGTCAGCTCCAGAAGTATTTATCAGTGATTTTGTAGCCCAAGTATGTGGGAGTCTTTAGCAATGGGGCCTGTTGCCGTCAGGTTCACATTGCTGGCAGAAATCACCCAACCAAAATCAGCTTGTGGGAGAAAGAGGTTTATTTTGGCTTACAGGCTCAAGGGGAATCTCCACAATGGCAGGCGAAAATGATGACATGAGCATAGGGTGGACATCTCCTGGCCAACATCAGGTGGACAACAGTAACAGGAGAGTGTGCCAAACACAGGCAAGGGGAAACTGGCTATAAACCCATAAGTCCACCCCCAACAATACATGCCCTCCAGGAGGTGTTAATTTCCAAATCTCCATCAGCTGGGAACCTAGTATTCAGAACAGCTAAGTTTATGTGGGATACTTGAATCAAAACACCATACGGTCTTTTCATCTATTCCTAGTGGGAAACCAAGATCCTCAGCAATGGCCTGAATGTTTTGGGGGTATCATTGACCTCCCTGGCCAACAACTCAAAGGAAGGTATCCCATCCCTCCCTGGCATTGAAAATTTTCTAGTAACAATCTATGACTTCTGAGTGTTCCATTGTCCAAAAATTTAGTTTTCCATATGACCTATTTATATCATCTTAGATTTTTATTGGCCTTTCCTCCACCTTTACTTTTCTCAATCTCTTCCTCTGACCTCACTTAGGCGTTTCTACCCCCATTAATCTGTTATTATACCTATGTATATGCAATGCCATACTATTAAGTACCCCTTCATCCCTTTCTATTCCCTATATATCCCATTTCTAGGGTACTGGCCTCTGCTAGTGAGTTTTATTCTACTCCCATAGAAGTCCAATAATTTATAGCTAGGATGCACATATGAGAAAGAACATGTGATGTTTGACTTTCTGGGCCTGGGTTACCTCACTAACTATAATTCTTTCCAGATACATCTATTTTTCTGAAAGTTTGATAATTTCAGTTTTCTTTTTTGATTAAGCTTCCTATTTAGTCTGTAGCAGGAGTATCCATGCTGGGTGAAGTGTGTCACTGGGTGTATATATTTAGTTCAGCTCAAAGGCGTATACAGAGTCACATTGTGTTTGCTTGTGCTAGCTGTGTGTACAGAGCCAGATTGAGCTCTGGGTGTTTGTATTCTCTCTGCAATGGATGTATGATAAAGTGAGCCAGCTTCTTCTAGCATGATGAAGCTTCCCCTAGAATTAAATTCTTTCCTGCCATAAGCTACTCTGGTCAGGTGTTTTGTCCCAGTGATGAGAAGTTAACTGCAACAGAAAAATTGGTACTGAGAAGTGAGGTCATTTCTACATTACTGCAGCTATTCTGACCATGTGTTATTTTTGTTTTTTGGTGCTTCTTTATAAGATGAATATGGAAGAATTTATTAGTTAGGACTGGAGAAGACTTGCAGTTTATAATCAGATCTTGATGGGTTATTCTGGTGAGAGTTTGAGAATACTAAATGTATAGAGAATCAAAGCAAACATAAAAGGGAATAATCACTGAAGACACTTCAAGGGTATACTACAGCTTCCTCCTAAATTAAGTAAGATTCCTACACTGTGATGGGCATACCACAGCACAAAAGGAATAACATGAAACACAAAATTCAAGTAAATCCAATAAGATTGGCCAGACCCACAATGCATGTCTCTAATCAAAACATAGAAGAGACAATAGAATCTGAACTCCAAAATGATTATACATGACATGCAACCCTGGCCAATAGCAAATAGCATAACTTGCAGAAAATCAACAAAGGGCCAATAATTGTATGAATGCTGTCCTTTCTAGATTAGACCTAATAGAAAAGAACCAGGAAGGGTTCCAAAGACAGATGATCTAAAGGAGAGGAAAAATAAAAATAAAAAAAAGATAAGGAAAACAAAACAGAGGACCTCAATAATCAGCTGGCTAAGCTCAATGAAGACATGAAGAAATGCAAGGATGAATTTCAAGAAGCATTGAAAAAAATTCAGAAAATGATGTGAAAAGGGAAGTCAACAAAGGGATAGAAACTGTACATTAAAAAAGCAGTAGAAAATACAAATTGAACAAGTCTAAAACTATATAGAAGCTTTCAAGAATAGAGTCAGCCATGGGGAGGATAGAAACTCAGAACTGGAAGACAAAACAGAAGAAACAATCCATGAGTCCAAAAGTTTCAAAAAGTTAAAAAATGTTTGTGAAAAGAACATGGGTGATCTGTGGGATACCCATAAACATCACAACATTTGGATCATGGGATCATGAGAATACCAGAAGGAGAATAAATACAGACAAAAGGCATGAAGAATTTATTCAACAAGTTATCAAAGAAAACTTTTCCACTCTCTCAAAAGAAAGTCCTATCAAGTTACAAGAAGCTAACAGAATTCCAAACAGACTTGAACAAAGTAAAATTCTCCAAGACATATTATCATTAACACTTCAAACATCAATAACAAAGAGAAAGTCCTAAAATCAGCTTGGGAGAAACAACACATTACATATAAAGGTAACCCCATCAGCATTACTTCAGACTTCTCAATGGAAACCCTGACAAACAGAAGGACCTGAAATATTACACTGCAAAAATCTAAGAACTTATGGCTTCCAACCCAAGCTACTCTACCCAGAAAAAGTATCTCTCATAATACACAGTGAAAGAAAAACTTTCCACAATAAAACTCAGATTTAAAATTATATGAACACAAAGCCAAACCTATAGAGAGTACTTTAGGGAATTCTCCACACAGAAGAATCAAATAACCAACCTCAAGTGCCTATGAGAAGCAGATAACAATAACTAAACTTAGAGAAGGCACAAAAAACTATAAAATCCAAGAAAACACCAAACCATATAAACTACCACAATATGGCAGGGATTAAATACCAAAAAATTAAAGCTGTGCCACATAATCAGAGAACAGGGAAAGCTCCCCAACTCCTTTTATGAAGCTAGTGTCACCCTAATAACAAAACCAGGCATGGATTCCACAAGAAAAGAAAACTATAGGCCTCTTTTCCTGATTAACTTAAATGCAAAAATCCTGAACAAAATCCACACAAACTGAATTCAACAACAGATCAAAAGGATTATCCACCTTGATCATGTAGGCTTTATCCCAGAAGCACAGGATTGGTTCAACATACAGAAATCTGTCACATAAAAAACACATAAAAAACCAATCATATGATCATTTCCATAGATGCAGACAAGGCCTTTGACAAAATACAACATTACTTCATGATCAAAACATTGGAGAGAATAGGCATGGATGGTTTATATCTCAACATAATAAAGGCTATATATAAAACTCCTAAAGCCCAAATAATACTTAATGCAAAGAGACTTAATAAATTTCCATTGAGATCAGGAAAACGACAGAGGCATCCACTCTCACTTCTTCTCTTCAACATAATATTGGGAGAAAGAAATAAAAGGGATACAAATTGGAAATGAAGAAGTTAAGTTAGCCCTGTTCACAGATGACATGATTTTATACATATGTGAACCAAGAATCTTCATCTCAAAACTCTTAAAGATGAGTAATTCCTCCAGCAAAGTAGCACAATACAAAATCAATGCACAAAAATCAGTTGCCTTTCTATATGCAAAAGACAAAGATGCAGAGAACGAAATTAGTGACACTATTCCATTTTCAATAGCAAGAAAACAAAATACATCGGAATACCATTAACCAAGGATGTGAACAAACTATACAATGAAAGCATAAAAACACTTGAGAAAGAAATTAAGGTGGACTTGAGAAAACAGAAAGACCTCCCATGTTCCTGGATAGGCACAATTAACATTGTGAAAATGGCAATCTTACCAAAAGCAACATACAGATTTAATGCAATACAAAAAAAAAAAAAATTTCTTCACAGAGATTAAAAAAAAATTGATCTCAAAATTCATATGGAATGGTGGAAGGCCACGGATATCCAAGCATATCCTTGGCAAAAGAAACACCTCTGAAGGCATCCCCATACATGATCTAAGGCTATGTTACAAAGCTATACTAACAAAAACAACATGGTACTGGCAAAAAAGCAGGATTCTAGACCAATGGAACAGAATTGAGGATCCAGACATTAGGTCAAGTAACTATAGCTACGATATTTGACAAAGGCCTGAATAATATAAATTGGATAAAAGACAGCATCTTTAACAAATGGTGCTGGGCAAACTGGATAGCAATATGCAGGAAAATGAAACTCGATTCACACATCTTGCTATGCACAAAAATCAAGTCCAAGTGGACCTTTGACCTTAATATAAGAACACAAACTATACTACTATTGCAAGAAAAAATAGGAGGAGCTTTTCATGACATAGCAATGGGAAAATAATTCCTGAACAAAACACTAGTAGCTCCAGAATTTAAACAATCACTCAACCATTGGGATCTCATGAAGGCGAAATATTTTTTCACAGACCAAACATACAATAAGCAGAGCCAATAGATTTGCCAAAGAATGGGAGAAAATTTTTGCCTGCTATACAACTGACAGAGGCCTAATCTCTAGAATCTACAAAGAACTCAAACACCTAAACAATAAAAAGTCAAACAATCCACTGACCAAATGGGGCAGATAACTGAACATGTAGTTCTCAGAGGAAGAAATACAAATGGCAAACACACACTTAAGAAAATGTTCAACACCCCTAATCATCAAGGAAGTGCAAATTAAAACTACTATAAAATTCCACTTTAATCAAGTATGGATAGCAGCCATTAAAAAAATAAAATGAAAACAAATGCTGGTGAGGATGTGGAGAAATAGTAACCCTCATTGACTGTTGGTGGGAATGTAAGATGGTATAACCACTATGAAAAGCAATATAGAGACTCATACAAGGTTGATTATAGAGTTACCAACTGACCCAGTTATTCCCTTACTGGGCATTTACCCCAAAAGCTCTATGCCTCACTTCAGAGAGATTTTCTCAATCATGTTTATAGCTGCCCAATTCATAATAGCTAAGAACTGGAATCAACTGAGATGTCCGTCATTAGGCGAATGGATAACCAAGACGTGGTACATCTACATGATGGAATTCTATACAGCTGTAAGGAAAAATGACACAATGAAATTTGTAGAAAAGTGGTTGAACTTGGAAATGATCATTCTCAGCAAACTTACTTAATAACAGAAAGACAATTGTCACATGTTCTCACTCATCTACAGCTCCTAACCTAAATCTTCCCAAGAAGCTGACATACCTAATAGGTATATTGAGGACTGGACAATAGGGAGAGTGGGGTGGGAAGGGAGCATATGAAAGAGGGGGGACACAAAACTGGACACAAATGGAAATGGTGCCATATAATCCTAAATCCTTAAAGACAGACTAAAAGTTTGAATCTTCATCAGGTCCTTAGAGGGAACACATTAAGAGTGACCTGGAGAGGGTATGATGAAAACTAACCTTAATCTTCTCCTGTTTCTTTCTCTCCCTGATTTCTCTCTATTTTATATTACCTATCTTTTTCTTCCTTCTTTACCCTTGCTCCTGGCCTGTAACTCCTAGTGCCACAATGAGTTGTTGACCAGAGAGACATACAAGGTTTCCCAGAAGAGAACAGATTTATGTCAGAGCACTTGGTTACCCACCAAAGGTTAACGGTAAGACCCTATTTCAGAAAACACCATATGCTGTTGATACAGAACATAGGGAGACCTGGCTGGAATTTGTAAGAGGTTCAGTCCCCAGACAGTTAGCTCATCAAGTGCCATTAGGTGCTACATGAGCAACTGGGGTAAATTGACCAACATCTGTCCAAGAAACTTATGATCTAAACTACTCAGCAGCAAATAACCTGACATGATTCTCACTCAAGTGCAATAGTGCCATACAACCTTGGTGGGTAACCAACTGCTCTTGATTTTGCTAATGTATCCTCTCAGTGGAATGGAACCCATAGCTTGTACTGGGAAACAAGACAGAACTGTATACAAAAATCAAGTTGGCTCTCCAGTTTCAAGCTCCCACCAATCTTGGGATACAAGAGGGGCTATACCTATTGAATTATCTGTAAACTAATAATGATATCCCATTTATCTGGTGCTGTCTTCACTTTCCATTGGAGAATCCGCTTCTACTTTTCAGATGTACTCAGAACCTGGGGAGACATGCAGCCCATTGCACCTCACCAGTGCCCCAGCTGAAACCATAGAGTATTTGAGGAAATGCACAAGAGTGTTGCTTTCTTGGTGAACCTAGTATTAGCACAAGGATGAAGGGGATAGACACAGAGAACACCCAACTCCTACCAAATCAGCTATCCAGAGACACAGAGGTTCCCAAGACCTCATCACTGAAGTAGACCTAAAACAAACCCAAAATGGCTCAGGGAAATTCGTGGAAGAGGGGGTGGAAAGATTATTAGAGCCACACGTTGGGTCATTATGCACAGAGACATTGCTTCTTCCCTGTAACTGATGGCTAACCCCACAATGCATGAACCATATTCTCCAATGAGGAGGGTCCCTTCAGAGGGAGTAGGAGGCAAATGATGGTACCAACATGGCTGTTCACACTCTAAGTATGTACATAACTAACAAAGAAAAAAAGGAGTGGTGTGTTTTGCATAAGTATAGATCAGAAAGATATGAAAGGTATATGATTTATCACATGAATATTCATGTAAGTTTGAAGTCATAGGCAGAGACATTGGTTTTTAGATTCAAACTGCAATTATTAAGGTGATTACCACCATTAAAAGTGGGCAAAGTGGGGCTGGAGAGATGGCTTAGCCGTTAAGCGCTTGCCTGTGAAGCCTAAGGACCCCGGTTCGAGGCTCGGTTCCCCAGGTCCCACGTGAGCCAGATGCACAAGGGGGCACATGCGTCTGGAGTTCATTTGCAGAGGCTGGAAGCCCTGGCGTGCCCATTCTCTCTATCTCCCTCTATCTGTCTTTCTCTCTGTGTCTGTCGCTCTCAAATAAATAAAAATTTTTAAAAAAGTGGGCAAAGTGCTTTGTGTTGAAAGCCATAAAAATGCCCTGAGAGTGAAAACAATATATGAAAGGCTCAAACTATTAAGAATGTAAATTTTTTCTTTCAAATTTTTATTAACAACTTTCATGATTATAAAAAAAAATACCCCAGGGCTGGAGAGATGGCTTAGCGATTACATGCTTGCATGTGATGCCTAAGGACCCCGGTTTGAGGCTCTATTCCCCAGAACCCATGTTAGCCAGATGCACAAGGGGGCACACACGTCTGGAGTTTGTTTGCAGTGGCTGGAAGCCCTGGTGCGCCCATTCTATCTCTCTCTTTCTCTCTCGCTCTCTCTGCCTATTTCTCTATCTGTAGCTCTCAAAGAAATAAATAAAAATAACAAAAAAATACCCCATGGTAATACCATCCCTCCCCCCACCTTCCCCTTTGAAACTCCACTCTCCATCATACACCCTCCCCATCTCAATCAGTCTTGATTTAATTTTGATGTCATGATCTTTTCCTCCTCTTAGGATAGTCTTATGCAGGTAGTGTCAGGCAATGTGAGGCCATAGATATCCAGGCCATTTTGTGTCTGGAGGGAGCATGTTGTATGGAGTCCCGCCCTTCCTTTGGCTCTTACATTCTTTCCGCCACCTCTTCCGCATTAGATCCTGAGCCTTGAAAGTTGTGATAAAGATATTGCAGCACTGAGCACTGCAGTCATTTCTTTCCATCACCATGATACCTTCTGAGTTGTCCCAAGGTCACTGCCATCTGAAAAGAGAAGATTCTCTACCAAAAGTGAGAGTAGCATTAATATAAGTGTAAGAACATTAACAGAAGTGCTTACTGGGCAGCTTGATAAGCATAGTATATACATTTAGCAAGACAACAGTAGACGTTATACCCCTAGGGCTCATGACTACTCCTGTTTGAAGTTTTCAGTATCATGGATGTATTCCCTCTCATGGAGCGGGTTTCCAGTACAATTATAGGGCAGTTGGTTTCCCCCATAACAGACATGCCACTATTGCACCTGTAGGCTCATTTGTCCTGGCTGGCCAAATGTAAGGCTTGTAGTGTCCACTGTTGAATACCTTCACTGGTGATTTCTCTTTCTCCCATTGAACTGCATGCAGAATGGCTTCTTCCAGCTTTCTGTCAACTGGTCTATATGGAGATGATTATCAGCTAAGTTCCAGCAGGATTTCTATGTGGTCTTGCAGCCAAAGTAGGTGGAGTCTTCAACAATAGGGTCTTATCATCTATTCCTGGTGGGAGACCAAAGGCCTCAACAATGACCTATAATATTTTGGGGGCATCAGGGACCTCCCTGGCCAACAACTCACTAGAAGGTATGCCATCCCTGGCACTGAAAATTCTCTGGCAACGATCTATGGCTCCTGAGTGTTCCATTGTCCAAAAAAGTAGGATTTAATATGATTTATTTATATTCTCTTAAATATTGATTAGCCCTCCCTCCACCTTTACTTTACTCAATCTCTTCCCCTGACCTCATTTTGGGCCTTATCACCTCTGTTAATCTATTCTTCTACTTACAAATATACAAGACCATCCTATTTAGTATCCCCTCCCTTCATTTCTCTTTCCTTTATATCTCTTTTCTAGCTTTCTGGCCTCTGCTACTGAGTTTTTTTCTACTCACACAAAAGTCCAATCATCTATAGCTAGGATCCACATATGAGAGAGAATAAGAGACACTTGGCTTTCTGGGCCTGGTTTACCTCACTTAGTATAATCCTTTCCAAATCCATCCATTTACCTGCAAATTTCATAACTTCATTTTTCTTTACTGCTGAGTAAAACTCCATTGTATAAATGTGCCATATCTTCATTATCCACTCATCAGTTGAGGGACATCTAGGCTGGTTCCATTTCCCAGCTATTGTGAATTAAGTGGCAATAAGCATGGTTTATCACATACATCTAAGGAAATGAGATGAGTCCTTAGGATATATGCCTGGAAGTTCTATACCTAAGTCATATGGTAGATCAATTTTTACCTGTTTTAGGAACCTCCACACTGATTTCCACAATGGCTGGACCAGATTGCATTCCCACCAGCAATGTAGAAGGGTTCCTCTTTTTCCACATCCTCACCAGCATTTATGGTCATTTGTTTTCATGATGGTAGCCAATCTGATAGGACATGGAATCTCAACATAGTTTTAATCTGCATTTCCCTGGTGACTAGGGATGTGGAACAATTTTTTAGATGTTATACACCATCCATATTTCTTCTTTTGAGAACTTTATTTAGTCCCATAGCCCATATTTAATTGGATTATTTGATTTCTTATTATTTAATTTTTTGAGTTCTTTGTATATCTTAGATATTCATCCTATATCAGATGTATTGCTGGCAAAGATTTTTTTCCCATTCTGTAGGTTGTGTTTTTGCTTTATTCACGGTATCCTTTGCCATACAAAATATTTGTAATTTCATGAGGTCCCAGCAATTAATCTGTGGGTTTATTGCCTGAGCAATTGGGGTTATATTCAGAAAGTCTTTGCCAAAACCCATATGTTGAAGGGTTTCCACTACTTTTTCTCTAGCAATTTCAGTGTTTCAGGTTTGATGTTAAGGTCTTTAATCCATTTGGACTTAATTCTTGTGCATGGAGAGAGAATCTATTTTCATATTTTTACAGATAAATATACAGTTTTCCCAGTACAATTTGCTGAAGAGGCTTTCTTTACCGAGTGAGTATTTTTGGCTTTTTTATCGAATATCACATGGCTATAGGTACCTGGACTTGCATCTGGGTCCTCTATTCTGTCCCATTGATCTACATGTCTGCTTTTGTGCCAGTACCATGCTATTTTTGTTACCATGGCTCTGTAGTATAGGTTAAAATCAGGTATGGTGATACCACCAGCCTTATTTTTGTTGCTCAGTATTATTTTAGATATTCGAGGTCTTTTTGTGATTCCAAATGAATTTTTGGATTTTTTTTTATTTCCATGTAGAATGCCATTGGAATTTTGATGGGGATTGTATTAACTGTAGAGATTGCTTTTGGTAAGATTGCCATTTTCACAATATTGATTATTTTGATCCAGGAACAAGGATGTTTTTTCAATTTCCTAGAGTCTTCTGCAATTTCTCACTTGAGTGTTTTAAAGTTTTCATTGTAGAGATCCTTTACTTTCTTGGTTAGGTTTATTCCAAGGTTATTTATTTTCTTTGATGCAATTGTGAATGGGAGTGATTCTCTGATTTCATCCTCTGTGTGTTAGCATATTATTATTATTATTATTAGCATATGGGAATGCTACTGATTTCTGTGTATTTATTTTTTATCTTGCTACATGGCTGTAGATGTTTATCAGCTCTAACAGTTTGCTGGTAGAGACTTTAGGGTCCTTTATATATAGAATCATGTCATCTGAAAACACAGATAACTTTATCTCTTCCTTTCCAATTTGTACCCCGTTTATGTGTGTCTCTTGTGTTATTGCTATGGCTAAGACTTCCAGTACTATATTAAATAAAAGTGGGGGCAGTGGACACCCTTGTCTTGTTCCTGATTTTAGTGGATAAGCTTCCAGTTTTTCCCCATTTAGTAATATGTTGGCAGTAGGCTTATCATAAATAGCCTTTATTATATTGAGATATGTTCCTTCTATTCCCTGTCTCTGTAGGACTTTTATCATGAAGGGATGTTGGATTTTATCAAACGCTTTCTCTGCATCTAATGAGATGATCATATGATTTTTGTACTTCAGTCCATTTATATAATGTATTACATTTATTGATTTGCATATGTTGAACCATCCCTACATCTCTGGGATAAAGTCTACTTGGTCAGGGCGAATGATCTTTCTGATATATTCTCGTATTCTGTTTGCTAATATTTTGTTGAGAATTTTTGCATCTATGTTCATGAGGGAGATTAGTCTGTAATTATCTTTTTTTTGTTCTATCTTTGCCTGGCTTTGGTATCAGGATGATGCTGGCCTCATAGAAGGAGTTTGGTAGAATTCCTTCTTTTTCTATTTCCTGGAAAAGCTTAAGAAGCAATGGTGTTAGCTCTTCCTTAAAAGTCTGGTAAAATTCAGCAGTGAATCCCTCTGGGCCTGGACTTTTGTTAGTTGGGAGATATTTGATAATTTCTTGGATCTCCATACTTGTTATTGGTCTATTTAAGTGAGTAATCTCATCTTGATTTAATTTAGGTAGGTCATATAAATCAAAGTAATCATCCATTTATTTCAGATTTTCATACTTAGTGGAGTATATGTTTGTATAGTATGTACCTATGATTTTTTGAATTTCTCTGGTATCTGTTTTGATGTTGCCTTTTTCATCTCTAATTTTATTAATTTGTGTCTCTTCTCTCTTTGTTTTGGTCAGATTTGCTAAGTGTTTATCCATCTTGTTTATCATTTTAAAGAACCAACTTTTCGTTTCATTGATTCTTTGAATTTTTTTTGTATCTATTTAATAAATTTCTGCCCTAATCTTTATCATTTCTTTCCATCTACTGATTTTTGGTTTGCCGTGTTCTTCTGAAAGGCCCAAGAATTCAGAAGCTCAGAAATACTATCACGCTCCAAGGGGAACTTAAGCGGGCCCCCTGCATACCTCAAACTCCAGGCTTTACTCTGTTGGAAGCAAGTAAAGAATCCCTCTTCTCATTATATCAGAGCCTGCTCCTAATATAAAACTAGGTAAAAGGGGCATGAAATAGCCCTCAAGGATGGGAAATGAGTAATAAATTGAACCACTTATTTGGTTTCTGTAAATAGCCTGCACTATAAGCCTTACACTATAAGCCTTAATAGCCCACACTGTAAGCCTTAGTAGCTCGCACCATAAGCTGTAGCAGCCTGCCTCAGACCACCAAGGTCATAGAAGGCTGATACCATACTCTGCTACCCCCACCTAAGGAATTGCGCAAATTCTGACCTCCAAGGTCATAGGAGACTGGTACCACACTCTTCTACTCCCACCCAAGGACCTGCGCAAATGCTGACCACCAAGGTCATAAACTAATTGGCTTAGAAACTATGGGGTGGCACAAACTGACTGGCTAACACCTTGCAGGCTCCTGATATTAAAAAATGATTGGTCTAATGCACAGGCTTTGTTAGAAACCCTATAAAAACTGTCCTGTTCCTGCATTCGGGGCTCTGCAGTCCTCTACCCCTGTGCGGTGTACGACTGTGGGCCCCAGCGTGCTTGGAATAAAATCCTCTTGCAGTTTGCATCAAGACCACTTCTAGTGAGTGATTTGGGGTGTCGCCATATCCGGGCAGAGCTTGGGGACCCCCTCCTGGGATTCCTTCACTTCTTTTTCCAAGGCTTTAAGGTGAAGCATTACGTCATTTACTTTTAACCTTTCTAATTTCTTAATAGAGGTACTTAAAGCTATAAAATTACCACTTAGGACTGCCTTCATTGTGTCCCAGCGATTTTGGTATGTTGTATTTGCATTATCGTTTGACTATATCGTTTGACTATATATATATATTTTATTTCCTTCTTCATTTCTTCATTGACACATTCATCATTTAGTAGTGTATTGTTTAGTTTCCATGGTTTTGTGTATGCTCTATAGTTTTTCTTGCTATTGATTTGTAGTTTGATTCCATTGTGTTCAGATAGAATGCAAGGAATAACGTCCATTTTCCTATATTTGTTAAGATTGCTTTGTGTCCTAATATGTGGTCTGCTTTAGAGAATGTTCCATGTGCTGCTGAAAAGAATGTATATTCTGCTGCATTTGGATGAAATGTCCTGTATATATCTGTTATTTCCATTCCCTCTATGACCTCACTTAGTCCAGATACCTCTCTGTTTATTTTTTCTCAGGATGAGAGTGGGGTGTTGTTGAGTAATCTGCTGTAATCCTGATGGGCTTGCCTTTGTAGGTACAATTAGCCCTTCTGGTTCAGGCATATATACCAGATTTATTAGGTGGGTACTGACCTGGTGTAATCCCAGTTACCTTTTGGGATAATTTTGGCCTCAGTTATGCTGCACTCCTGCTTGGGTCCTTCTTTGGTACTCTGTGGGTTCAAGTAAACTGGCTGGGTCACTGGACTGCTGTTCTGGGATGGTTTCCAAGAAAGGATGCTAGTTCTGGATGGAGTTTCTCAGGGCTGTTAACAGCACAGCTGGAGGAGTAGAATCGAAAACCCAGAGACTTCATCACTGTCTACCGATGTCAGACTTGTAACTGCAGGTATTTGATGTTTTCCTGCTGAGAGAGTGAGCTAAGCTCTTTCAAGGAGGAGCTGCTTATAATATTCAAAAGCCAGTCCACAGCAGCCTATTGTTTCTTCAGTAGTGGGCAGAGAAAGATGAATATTTGTTGTCAGCTTCTTTTTCTCCATTTTCTTTTTTTATTCAGGGATGGTGTTACCCACTTTGAGAGTGGTTCTTTCCTCTTCACTTAAGCCTCTCTCTCTGGAAACACCCTCATAGACACACTGAGAAGTGTGTCTCCTAAGTGTTTACAAATCCAGTCATGTTGACAATGGAGAGTACTCATCATAGAGGAATGATATTGAAGAGGATTATTATAGGGTCAGGTGTAATTCTTGTAATTAACCACATTTGGTGGTTAGGTCAATCAGGTGATTTATCTTTTCTTTGCTTTTCTTCCTCATTTTACCTGTCTTTTCTGTTTTTTTTTTCTTTCCTTAAATTCTTTTCAGCCATTTTGGCCTACCTCTGTTCAAACTGAATTATATCACTCTTCTTTTCTGTAACCTTCTTCCCACTGTGTCAAGTTCCTTTCTGCATCAGAACAAGTTCATCAAGCAGGCCTTGTGCTATTATCTTCCAAAATCTTTCATTCAAGATGACATTTTGCTGGGACTTGGACCTTTACTTATGAAATAAATCTTTTAAGTGGTAGGTTGTTTGTCCCACATGGGTATTACATATATGTTTATTTCTTGGAATCTAGATGGTGGGGATTGATAGGAGTTCATGATGCTTACTTGACAAAGGTGCATAGTAACTCTGAATTTTGAGTGTCAATCAGTCTGCAATGGAAGAAAACCATTCTTTGTGGGGGTAAGGGAAGAACATAACAAGGCCATGGATTACTCCATACTCCTCCTGTTGCCTTTTCCTCCTGATGATTTTGGTGATAATGCCAAGTGCTTCAGGGTATCACCAATCCTTCTAGCAACTCACTGAATTTATGGTAGGTGTTGGGATCTTGAAATCATATCAAACTAGTGTTTTACTGTATCCAACTTTGCTGTTTTCAAAGGGACATTTGAAATTCAGTTGAATGCTCATTTTTAAAAAATTATTTATTAATTTGTTTGAGAGAAAGAAGCAGATACACACACATCTATATATGGAGAGAGAGAAAGAGAAAGAGAGAGAGAGAGAGAGAGAGAGAGAGAGAGAGAGAGAGAGAGAGAGAGAATGGGCACCTGAGGGCCTCTATCCACTGCAAATGAACTCCAGATGCATTTTCTACCTTGTGAATCTGGCTAATGTGGATACTACAGAATTGAACCTGGGTCCTTAGGCTTTTCAGGCAAGTACTTTACTGCTAAGCCATCTCACCATCCCTGATTTTTGACCTTGTGAAAATTACTACTGTTTCTAGTTGAGAAGAGACTTACTTAAAATTCATGGTGAGGGGTTGAGGAGACATGTCTTAGTTGATAAGCTGCTTGCTGTTCATACATGAGTACAGGAGTTTGGATTCCTAGTACCTAAACTAAGCCAGACACTGTAGCAGACATCTGTATTCCAAGAATGCCTATTGCAAGTTGGGAGGTATAGACAGAAGAATAATCTTGAAGTTCCTGGGGAAGCTAACTTGGTGAGTTCAGCAATGAACAACAAAATGAGAGATCCTGCCTTAAACATTGCTGAAGGTGAGAACCAATAGGTAAAATTTTCCTCTGACCTCTATATCTGCTCCATGACATGTTCCCTGCCAACATCCACCAATCAAATTAATGAATTGATCAATAACATTTAAAATTGTGAGTGAGACTTGTAGAGAGTACTATGTATCATTTAAACAAATCTGTAAGGTCATTACTACTCCTACTTTGAAGATGGAAAAGTTTATTTATCAAAGATTACAAAAACAGGATTTAGGAGAGGCAAAATCCTAGTGGTTTAATTGAGTTTAATGAATATTTACTGGATAGCTAATAGTTGGCTGACAATGTGATAAAATGAGAGAAAATGAAGAATTAAGCTTAGGAGAAGCTATGGAGGAGATGGACAAATAAAACTAATTATATATTCTGGTGAAATTCTAAGACAAATTTATGTTTTCAGATCTATCAGATTTAGATCTTAAATATTTTTGATTACCAAGTTTATGCTTTTGCTTTTTAACATTTATTACTGCTATTGTCCCCTTTCTTTCAAGGAATTTCACATGAAAAAA
The DNA here is from genome assembly GCF_020740685.1 of Jaculus jaculus. Classification (NCBI taxonomy): domain Eukaryota; kingdom Metazoa; phylum Chordata; class Mammalia; order Rodentia; family Dipodidae; genus Jaculus; species Jaculus jaculus. The sequence goes on along the minus strand of NC_059125.1, from coordinate 14,222,409 downwards.
TTTAAAAACACAATTTTGTTCTTGAATGTTTTGTATTACTGTTTGAAATATAAAAAATAGCCTATGTTCATAGGTCAAAAATACAAAGTGAAGATATACACCCCTTTTCAAAATATCCCCCATCCCTTTCCACTGTGTGAATCACTTGTCCATTTTGCCATTGTTCTCACTTCCTAATACTGGGAAAGAACCAATAAAAAATTAAATTAACTTAAATTAATTAGAAGGAAGCTGAGTAAGTTTCTCAGTGGATAATATACCTGCGGCAAAAGCCTGAGTACTTGAGTTTGGACCCTCAAATCCTACATTTACAAAATCCAGAAAAAGAAGTGGGTTTTTGTAATCTGAGCACCCTAAGGGTGAGAAAGGCTGGAGAGATATAATTTCCCAGAAACTTTCACACCAGCTTGTTTGATGAACAACATGAACAAGAGACCCTACATCAAAAGAAGTGGAAGGCAAGTACTGACAACTGCAAGTTAACCTCTGACCCCCATATGCTTACACACACATTATGTACAAACATCAACCAATAAATAAATAGGATTGGAGAGACAACTTATCCGGACCTCTTTTGGTTTTATTGAAACAGTGTCTTAAACCATAGCTCAGGCTGGCCTGGAACTTACTATGTAGCTCAGGCAGGCTGTGAAGTCATGGCAATCCTCTTATGGCTCAAGATCAATAGTACTGAGATTACCAATTTCAGCCACCAAGCCTTACTTCTTTCATACTTCTTTCAATAAGTAGCTCTTATAGACCTACTACTCTTCATTTGCCACAGCTTGCACTTTTATTGAAATTTGACAAGATTTTCTGTTCACATGAGAACAGAGTTGATTTGGAGATTTCTTTTTTTTTTCCTTTATTCTAGCCTCTAGAATTTATAGAATTCAACTGAAGTTTGAAATTTTTTTTGTTATTCTTTTATGGGACTCAAAAATTTGGAAAGATTTTGTACTTTTATTTCTTTGTGAAGAACAAATACACACACACATATATATGTTACTATATATATACATATATATGTATATATATAGTACTATATCTATATCTGTATCTATGTCTATACATAGTACAACAGTGACCAAGAGTCAAAAGCCCTCATATAAAGTTGACCCTGAGATCTGAGGTAAGTAGTATCTGAGAAAAAGAAAATAGATAGCCAGAGTTATTATTGGGCTTTTATGTATAAATCTCTCTAAAAATAGTCACTTATTGGGTCAGTTTGCTGTGTCAGCTAATTATACTGCTTCACTTTCTCCATGACTGCAGCAATGACATCTCTTCCCAGGGCTGGTTTTCTGTTTTTTCTTCTTTCCTTTCTTTTTGTTCCTAGAATGACAGGATCAATATTACTTTGGGTTTATGAGGTCTTATTTATTCCCTTAAAAGTCAGCACATACGCAAAAATAAGCAGGTGAAAAAAATGATGTCATTTGATTTTATTTTTAGTCTTAGGTCAATAGTATCCACCACATAGAATTTATCTTTCACTCATTCATTTATTCAATTTATTGTTTGCCCACTACTGTAGGGCCATAAACTTGAAATGGGTACTGTTCCTCTTGGGTTTGCTATGAACATAAAACCTCAAATGTTATGAGGGGGTCCTTGGTTCTTGCATTCTCCCAGACAAGAGTGTCAGCAAGCAAAGTTTAGTAGGGCATGGCACAAGTGAGACATAAAAAGGGGAAAGAATTGACTGGCAAGGACTGAGGTTAGCATTCTTTATATTTTTTTTCTGTTATCTGATCCCCCCTTTTTTTTTTTGTTCTTTTTGAGTTAGGGTATTGCTCTAGCTCAGGCTGACCTGGAATTTGCTTAGTAGTATTAGGGTGGCCTTGAACTCATGGTGATCCTCCTGCCTCTGCCTCCCTGCCTCCTGAGTGCTGGGATTAAAGGCGTGCACCATGACTCCTGATTTATCTAATCCCTTTTGAATGATGGACAATTTATTTCCCCCTAGTGTGTGTGTACCAAATTGAACAAGGATTGTTCATGATCTTGTTAACTAGTCACAACTTGTCATGAGCCCATTTCCCTTTGCCAGCTCAAATATTCTGTTGTCACAGAGATAAAAATAAAACATAGAGGTTTGGGGTTGGGGATACAGATCAGTGGTGTGGTGGTTGCCTAGCATGTGTGAAAACTCCCCAGCACTGCAAAAACCCAAACCAAACCAAACCAACAAAAAACTCAATAGACCTTTGTCCCCTAGTTCCCTTCATCCACTATTCACACCTACCTACTACCTAACGAGGGCTCAAGCATGTAAAAAGTGGTATGTGCCATGCTGCTCACATCCATGCAGGCGTAGTCCCATAGAGGGTGCAGGAGACAGAGAAACTTGCTGCTAGTGTAGGAGTTGAGTGTGTAGTGAATAGGTGTTAGTGTGTGCTTGACATGTTAGATGCATCCTAAGATGTAGGTAGGATTGATAGAACACAGAATATAGATATGTTTGCTTTAAGAGACCAGATACTGCCTGGGGCCTAAGGCTGTGTAAGAAAGCAAGACAAGCTCCTCTTTGCCAAGGGCATCTAGGCCACCAGAATTGTGGCTTTAGGTCCTGTCTAGTGCCTTTTCTGGTTCCTCTCACACCTATCCAGCACATCTGTGACTTTTAAGCAGGTAGACTAGGTCAGGGCCAGGAAATCATATAAGAAGGGACATCTCACTCTGTTCCTTGAAACTTAAGCCCCTTTGGCTATGGAACTATATCATACACAGTTCCTCCCTACTCATGGTGTAATAACTCCCTACCCAATCACACTTCCTGTGGCATGATGCTAATAGCTCTTCTAACTGCCTCTCTCTTGGACCAGCATGCTTTCCCTCTGTGAAATCTATCATATCTTGAAAAGGAATGCAATACACGGATCATGAGAGTCATACTGAAGGAAAGCATTTTGTGACCAGTGGAGCTCAAGCCCTTGTCAACAAGGTAGTGAGAGTAACATGAAACATTCAAAGGAGAAGTACTGGAAAACAGTTTATACCAGGGTTAGGCAGAAAGATAAACTCTTGAATTTTCATGTAGCAATGGTACTTTGCCTCTCATAATCCTCCTTAGACCACTTGAAGAAGGAGCAGTGTCTTAGAGCTACAGCAGCTGCCTGCTGGAATTCATTGTGAAAACGCTCACTGCCTCAAGCCACCCCCACCAATGACTCAGCATAGTGGCGATGTCAAAGTGTACCTTATCTTAAGATAGACACTCCTATTAGCTGACCTTGATTACAGAACTTCAAACAGCTTTGGTACACTTCCCCTGGACAGTAAATAAATTTCGGGTGTTTCCACTGAAGTGAAGGTGGGTGTTTCAACTCTTACCAGTGCCCACTCCATCTTCATTTCCTTTTACATAGATAGTTGTACATAAATGATATGTAAACTCAGGGACTGGAGAAATGACTTAGCGGTTATGGCATTTGCTGGAGTTCCTAGGCAGTGGCTAGAGGCCCTGGTGTGCCCATTCTCTCTTTCTTCCTGTCTCTCTCTCATAAATAAATAAATAAAATATGTAAACTTAATGTCATAATTTTTTCAGAGGAAGAATCACCACATTTCTTTTTTTTTTATTGCTGTGACCAAATACCTGATAAGAAGCAACATAAGGGAGGAAGGATTTACTTCAGCTCACAGTTTAAGGAAGAATACAGTCCATCATGGCAGGAAGAACTTGAGACACATGGCCACATTTCATAAGCAGTCAAGAAGCAGAGAGAGAGGAATGCTAGTGCCCAGATTTCTTTCTCTTTTTTATATAGTCTAAGACCCCAGCCCAAGGTATAGTGCCACCCATTGTTAGGGTGAGCTTCCTTCATCAGTTAATCCTTTCTGGAAACATCTTCTCAGACACACCCAGAGGTTTGTCTCCTAGGTTATTCTAGGTCAGATCAAGTTGATGATCAGTATTAATCATCATAAGTAGCAATGTGGCTAGAAGCATGGGGCTGGGGAACAGGTCTTGAAGATGTATTTCCCATGAAGCCAGCATGCAGCTTTGATTGAGAGCACATGGATATTTACGAAAATATCTGGGGAGGCCATGGTTAGAGATGTCAAAATACAAGGGGTGGCAAGGAGAGGGATAGCCTGAGCAGTACCAGTGGCAATTGTGGATGACTGTACCACTCCTTAGGCTTATCTGGGTATTGGTAGTAGGAAATAATTTGTAGTTGTTGACTTATTGTGAGAATCATGACAGACAGTTTTATAAATATAATTATATATGACCAAAGTCAGAAGTGTTTTGTATGACTAGAGAAAACAGGTAACTTCAGTAATTCTTCAGTGGAAACTAAAAGTAATAAATAATGATCACACCTCTAGATCAGTGCTAATGACTTTCAAAGAACAAATCTCTCTTGCTTTCCTTTTTATTTTCTTGAGACAGGATCTCGTGTAGCCCAGGCTAGCCTCAACTTGCTATGCAGCCAAGGATGACCATGAATTTCTGATCCTCTGGCTTCTTCCTCCAGAATGCTGGAATTTCAGGCCTCCACCACCATGCTTGGTTTATGTAGCACTTGGGAATCAAACACATGCTGGGCAGATGCCCTACCAGCTGATCTACAACTGTAGCCTAGAACTGATGTTTTACATTAAATGCTAGTGGTGAGTTAAAATTCTTCCTTTGCCATTTGAAGTACCATATTACTTCAGAGACTGAGGCAGGAGATTTGTTCTGAATTCATGGCCAGACTGGGCTATATACCAAATACCAGCTTAGTCAGGGCTATGTAACAAAACTGTGTCAAAATAAGTGAGCTCTTTTTTCCTTATTTTTCTCTCAGTATTCTTTGAGTACATTTTATTAGGAATTGTTCCATGGCCATATACCATGGGGCCTTGCCATTGGCTACTTTGGATATCAGGGTAATGCCAGAGTTTTAAACTATGGCTTTGTCACTGGTGCATACAGAAGGAAAGAGACAGTAGGCTACTAAGCAGATGAGTAGAGGACTGGATTATCACAAAGGCTGTGGTCTTGGCATACATTGTTTGGGTCTGGGACACTAACATCTAAGAGAAACTTAACAGGAGTGAAGGAATGAAGGAGTACACAGATAGGAGTCTGATTGTGGACTGAGGACACTTTAAGGTCATTGTACTGGCAACCCTAAATGAGTGTGGTCAGACAGACATAGGGAAGGGCAAGGTCAGAGGAAGGCACCCAGGGTACAACAGAGTCCAGAACAATAAGCCAAGGATCTGAATGCAGAGAGTGGAAGGGGGAGGAGAAATGACCATGGTTTTTGGCTTTTCATTTGAATGTACCATTGGAGAATAGGAACTTTCTTATTCCTTGGCAAAAGTGTGTAGTTCCTCCTGAGTGGCTGTTGAGTCAATAAAAAAAGGTAATCAGGTCTCCTGTCTTTATATGCAACAGTTGCTTGTCATTCTTTTGTTGTGGTAGTAGACTTAAGAATAGAGGTCCTATTTAATCCATCATGACTTTCACTTCACTACTCTTTTACTAAGAACAAAGATGCATTACAAAATTGAAGAAAGTTTAATGGACACTTCCCATTGACCTTCTAGCTCTTCAATTTGCTTCCACTCTTCACTTCTGTGTATGGTACAGTGTGCTTTCCTCTACATAAAAATATAGGCTTTTCTCTGGTAAATATTGGCTTTAATGAAGCAAAATGTGTGTGTGTGTGTGTGTGTGTGTGTGTGTGTGTGTGAATGTAAAACAATAAAATCCAATTCCTTCCAGCAGTTTCATTAAATTAGTCCTTATTTCAATGGAGAGTAGTAGAGATAGAGAAGCCAGATCACCCGTTTGTGTTGGTTCCATGGCAGAATTATTGCAATGAATAAATTATATTGTTATTTAAAAATGTGTAACACACAAACAAATGTAACACAATAAACACTAGGCATCTCCTATCTTATAGGCAGATGGAAAAGAGATGAAGAGAAAAAAAAAATCAGTGATTTTATGATCTGGCTATACTCATGAGGTGGAAAATCAAATACAGAATTCCAGACCATGCCCTTCCATTTAATTAACATATTTGAAAGTACAGGTGAGTGTTTATGTCAGCTTAAGAGTTGACCTTGACCTAGCTATGAAATGGTCTAAACTATTGGTGGAGTTATTTCACAGATATAATCAAAATGCCATTATTTTTGTATTCATGAACATGCTAATATGTGAGCATCGAAATATGTGCTTTTAAAGCATGGTCTATGGGCTGGGGATATAACTTAGTTGGTAGACTGCTTGTCTAGCATGCATGGAGCCCTGGGTTTGATCCTCAGTGCTGCATAAACCAAGTATGATGACACATGCCTTTAATGCCAACACTCAGGAGGTAGATATAGGAGATTCAGAAGTTCAAGATCATTTTGGCAGCATAGTAACTTCAAGGTGAGCCTTGGCTACATGTGACACTGTCTCAACTTAAAATAAATAAAATATAAAATAATGAGGCAATGGAGATGGCTCAGTCAGTAAAGCATTTGTAGTACAAATATGAGATTCTGAGTTTGGATCCTTAGCATTGACATAAATGTCAGGTGGGCATATAATCACACCATGTCACTTGTAATCACACCATGCTAAAGGCAGAGATAGATAATTCCTGGGGGTAAACTGGCTAGCTAGACTAGCTGAATCAGTGGACTCTGAGCTCAGGTGAGAGACCCATTCTCAATAAAACAAAGAAAAATACCAAAGTCAACCTCTGGCCTTCTCATGCACACATATGTACATGTAGACACACATGCCCACATACATGCTACTCACACACAAAATAAATAAATAATATTTCATGACATCCAGTTTTAAAGATTTAGTTGGATTTTGTTAGCGATTCAGGAAGCGAATAGCATTCATTCTCCAAAGTAGACAGGAGCTCTGTGAGCTGAGCATAGGGTCAGGAAAAGTTGAAGAAATCACAAAGCATATTGGTTGTTTCAAAAGTAATTCACCTATGAGAAATCTTTCTGGAATAATCAGACTTGGCTGTCATCCCTTACCTGACTTCTTGGAAGGTCAGATCTTCTGAGTAAACTGCTTTAAGTTTCAGTTTGGCAATGTAGAACTTTACCATGAGTGGCTGCATTAGGGTTATTCTGTTGGGTCTAGTGTGGGAGCTTAGTCCAAATCAATGGCCTCCTATACATTTCATCTAACAAATCTCTGGGCTAACAGTTCATATTGGAAAGCACTGGGGAACACTGAGTTAAGAGGGTTACATAAGAAACAAGGAGAATATATATGTAATTTATATGCATATTAAAAGATCTGAGTCTGAAAAGATGGCTCTGTGGGCTAGAATGATGGCCCAGAGGGAAAGAGTACTTCCTACACAAGTATCAGGGCCTGAAGGTACACGAGACTCTCTGAATTCTGTCCCCTAGCACCTACATAAACAGAAGAACATGGCTACACATGCCTGTAACCCCAATCCTGTGGGGAGCAAAGACTGGAGAATCACTGAGGCATGTAAAGTACAGGCTCTGAAATCAGTGAAAGACTATGTCTCAACAGAACATGTGGATGAGTGATAAAGGAGTACACCTGATGTACCCTTCTGGCCTCAGTATGAGTGCACATCGGGTGTACACATTCATGTGCATGTGCACATCTACTTCACACCCTCACGCCCCCCACACCCTTACACACAATCTGGAGAAACAGATGTTTTCAAACATGCATTAAGCTTAGTAAAATTTTATAAACTTATGAGGTGAATACTATCTCATAGCTTTTCATATTACTGAAAATTTTGTAGTGGTTTGTTTCTATGATTTGTATGTTTCATTTTTAAGCTATATTTTAATTTAATTTATTTTCTAAGAGAGAGAAAGGCAGAGGGAGAGAGAGAGAGAATTGGCTTTCCAGGGCATTAGCCACTGAAATCTAATGCCAGACGCTTGTGCTACCTAGTGGGCATGTGTGACCTTGCACTTGCCTCACCTTTGTGCATCTGACTAACATGAAATTTGCAGACTAGAACATGATGGGAGCTTAGGCATTGTAGGCAAGCGCCTTAACTGCTAAGCCATCTCTCCAGCCCTTAAGCTATATTTTAAATTGTGGTGACTTCAAGCAACCATCAGCCAAGTTCTAAAGGGAGTACGCATTTTTGTGGTGAGAGTAATAGTTAACAGTAATGGATGTTAATCCATTTTAACTTTTTAATTTTGATTTTATGTGTGTGTGTGTGTGGCTGGTTTCTCTTTATATCTGACTCAGTAGTTTTCAAACTGCAAATCACAGCAATCTTTTGGTAGATTTTAATATTAATAATTAATATTTTAAAAACAAAGTAGAATATGGAATGTTATAGCATATTGCTAATGAGGTTTACTTTGAGAAGCTTATTTCAGTTGTAGACCAATATCTACCTGTACATATTTATATATCCATGTATATATGCCTAAATATTAAATCATGTTGTTAAATGTGGTCATCTAATTGTGGTCAGAGGAGGTATGGTGGAGATGTGCTGGCAGAAGGTGTGTCCTGTGATGCTGTTTCCAAGATATTAGAGTCTCAAATAATTAAGCAAGATACAGGGTACTAACAGTAAAAGTACCAATTCATTACAAGTGAGAGTAAACACAGAATTCACTCTGCCAGACTAGAGCAGGCATTCTTCTCAAGACCCCTCTGTGTCCTGAGGCTTTAATGCAAAGGACAGAGTAGAGTTCTCTGAAGGGGTGGACCCTTCTTTGACTGCCATGGGTGATTGCTTTTCTTTATTTGCTGGAAGGTTTGGAAGAATCTGAGGGTTGTTGAGGGAAATCCAAGTGAAAACCATGCTGTGTTCTGGACACCAGAGTAACCATTTTCATGGCTGACAGTCACTCCTGTCTAACCCTGCCTTCCTGCCTCAAAACACTTGGAAGAAGCAAAGGTCATGCTTCATACCTGTAAACCCAGTGCTTGGGAGGCAGAGGCAGGATTGGTGCAAGTTCAAGGCCAACCTTATCTTCATGAGTTCCAAGCCAGACAGACTGGCTATATAGTGAGAACCTTTCAGAAAACAATAAAAACAACAACTTCTCGAAAGGGGAAAATAAAGAAACACACACACACACACACACACACACACACACACACACACACATATATATATATACATATATATATATATATATATATATATATATATATATATATATATATGTATATGTATATGTATATATACATACATACACATTAGCCCAGTACCTGTAGAAGTTGGAAAGGATTATGATAGAAGAAGGATAAATTAAAACTGTACTATATTCTTGCTTTTCTTTGTGCTTGGCTTTAATTAACATTGATTTTAATCCTTGATTCATTTTTCCAGAGCCTTTTAAGCCACTGAATACTGTGTGACTATTCCCTCAGTTACTATTGGAGAATACAATCTGGAAATTCACTTACTAAAGCATCTATCAACTCCAACCAAACAAAAACATTATAAGTATCCTGAGAGACCCCATGATAACTCTTTTCCTTCAGGAAACGTTCAGTAACATACTTGGTTCATGGCCTTCAGATATTCTGACTGAGAGAGAATGCCAGTGGAACTCTTTCTCTGACCCTTATACTCCATATTTAGACAAAAATGCATTTTAATAAACATGCCAATATTCCCATGCTGTCCCCCAATGGGTCATCCTGGGTCATGCTTGGTAGAGCCTATCTCTTGATTTATACATATCAACTCAGAGGCAGGCTGGAGGGGTGGGGGGAATAGCTACTTCTGTGTTGTGACTTCATCATCTACCACTCCTTTTCTTATCTTCCTGCTTCAGACTAACTAGACTAAACATACCACACAAGTTCCAGCCTCAGGACATTTGTACCAACAGTTCTTTCTACGGCTGTCTGCATGTGGCTGGCCACCAGTCAAAGGCACTCCCTTAGAGAGTCCTCGCCTGATCATGATTTCCTAGGTACATCTTCTCTCTCTCTCTACAGCCCCCAAACTTTATTGTGTTACTCTCCTTGTTACTACTATTGTTTGTATTGTTTTGATAAGGGTCTTATATAGGCCAGGCTGGCCACAAAGTCTTTCTGTACCTGAGAATGGCTTTGAATTCCTGATCCTCCTTTCTCCATCTCCCAAGTGCTGAGAACACAGGTGTACTCTACCATATCTGGCTTTCACTACTTTCTTTTTTTTCATAGAAATTATCCATGTCTGTGCAATTCCTCTGCCACACATGACTTTAAACGTTTCTTGAAGGAAGCTGATCCCTTTCATTCCCCTCTACACATTCAAATTCTGTAAGGAGGCTGGGTGTGGTGGTGCACGCCTTTAATCCCAGCACACTGGAGGAAGAGGTAGGAAGATTGTTGTGAGTTCGAGGCCACCCTGAGACTCCATAGTGAATTCCAGGTCAGCCTGGAACAAAGAGAGATCCTACCTCCAAAAAAAAAAAAAAGAATTCTGTAAGGACTGGGATTTGTGGAAAAATTCAATGAGTGGCTGAATCCTTTACTGTCTCTATGTCACTCTCGTCATTCCCATAGAAACTGGTCTCATTTGTTTCTAAGAGCAATTCCTCTCCATGATATCATTGCCAGAGACACTGTATTGTGAAGAATGGCAGAAGAGAAATAAAATGCTGTAAGAATGCCAAGACAAAGTACACAGGACCCAGGAAGTCAGAAGGGAGACTCATTTCAAAAATCCTAATGTCTCACTTCTTGTAATGTTAATAAGCCACTCATAAATTTAAATTCATGCTGGTCTCCCCTTGGCTCCTCTATTCTGATTTCCATTGAAAGAATTCAGACAAGACACACAGAATGTATAGTAACAAATATAATTTATTGCACAGTGAAGTGGCATAGCCTTCAGCAATGAGAATGGGTAATGGCCCAAGTGACTACTGTAGGGGAAAACACTCTTATGGGATAACAGTTGACAATGGCCAGAGAGACCATTCTGGAGAAAAATATTCCCAGGGAATGAGAGTATAAAATGGCCTGAGACCATTGTGTCACACTAATATACATGTGTGTGTGTGTGTATATATATATATATATATATATATATATATATATATATATATATTGGTAGTGTCTCACTCTAGCTCAGGCTGACCTGAAATTCACTCTGTAGTCTTAGGGTGGCCTTGAACTCATGGTGATCCTCCTTCCTCTGCCTCTCAAGTACTGGGATTAAAGGTGTGTGCCACCAAGTCCAGCTTCACACTAAATTTTTTAGATAGGCTTTTTATGGCTTCTTTTTTATTCTACTAATTATTATATTTATTTATTTTTAAATTCTTTTATTTATTTATTTATTTTGAGAGAATGAGAAAGAGGTAGATAGAGAGAAAGAGAGAATGGGCACCCCAGAGCCCCCAGCCACTGCAAAAGAACTCCAGATGCACACGCCCCCTTGTTTACTTGGCTTACATGGGTCCTGGGGAATCAAACCAGGGACATTAGGCCTTAACCACTCAACCATTTACCAAGCCCTGTTTGTTTATTTATTAATTGCTTGGTTGTTCATGTGTGGTATGTGTGGAATATGTTTTGTAGGCATGTGTGTATACAAATGTGTACACCCTGTCTGGAGCCCAAAGTAAGATAGTAGGTGTCTTCCTCTTTTGCTTTTCCGCCTCATTTCCTGAGACAAACTCTCAATGAATCTGCTGTTCTGTTTTGTAGTTATAACTGCTAACTAGAGGGCCTCAGTGACCTTCCTATCTCCACCTCCATCACTACTGGGGTTATAGACATGTGTGACTTTTTCTGTGGGTTCTGGAGATCAAACTCAGGGCCTCATGCTTGTGTAGCAAGTGCCCTTACCTGCTAAGCCACTTCCCCAGCCTGTACTATTTCTGAAAGTTTCCAGAATAAACAGCTTCCTAAAGGGTGTTTCCATGACCAGATGATTGACAGTCACATTTGGATTAACTTTGAAGAGACAGGTCAATAGTCTGTCTTTATTCATTACCAGAAAGCCTCCAGATAAACAATACTCTCATGTATTTTCTGGACTGTTTAGGATGTCATCTCTCTATGCAAGGCTGGAGATAGACCTCAGACCTCATATATTTTTAAATGCTATTATTTATTTGTGTGTGTGTATGTGTATGTGTGTGTATGTGCATGTATGACAGGGTATTTTTGCCATTGCAAACAAATACACATCTAGCTTTACATGTGTGGCTGTGGAATTGAACCCAGGCCAGCAAGCATTGTAAGAAAGCACCTTTAACCACTCAACCATCTTCCCAATTTTGCATCTCATTTTAAAATCAGTAATCAGGTTCTTGCAGTTTTTTCCTGATCTTACAAGCTGCTGGTTGTAAAGGAGGGGTCCATCTTCAGTGACCTTCAAACATGCTAATACCTAGCAATAAATATCAGGAAGAACCTTTTCCATCCAGCCACATGCTTTAGACAAAGGAAGGAAAGGAAAGGAGAGAGGGAAGGAGGGAAGAACACAAACAAAGGAGGGAGGGAAGGAAGAAGGGAAATTACAGAAGCTGGGGTTGACCTGACTCAGGGTTTAGTAAACTGTGTTCCATAGGCCACCACCAGTTTGTTAGTTTTTTTGGGACACAACCATGCCCATTTAGTAAATAGTATCTCACATACAACATCAACAGGACCTAATAAGTAAAGCAGGGACTATATGACCCACAAAACCTATCAACTACATATTTACTGTCTGCTCCTTTATAGAAATAATGGCTAGCCACAGGGCTAGAGAAAGTCACTTAAGTTCCCTGGCATTGATTTTGACATTTATAAAATGAGGTAAATGGAGTTACTGGTGCCTCATATCATTTTCACAGATCTTATATGGACTCTCTAGAATCTAAAACACTATGTCTTTGAACAAACTGAAAATGATACCAATGGCATGTTCAACTCATTTCTCAGAAAACAGGATTTGAAGAAGTTTTACACTTATTGAGTGGACATAAAGATTTTAGTGCATATATCTCAAAGATGTGGTTAAGTCCATTTCTGTGCATTGGTGTTTAGGTGCTTGGAACAACTGACTAGTTCTGCTGCTTATTATCTTCAGCCTGCAGTCCCTGAGGGCCTTACTAATTATAAACAAACTCTGATGACTAGAGTTGGATTTACGTACAGCTTATAATGCCTTTATGTATGGGCTGAGTTAAGAAGAGAAAAATAATGTGAATATGTTTTTAAACTCCTGACTAAGCCAGGCATGGTGGTGCATGTCTTTAATCCCAGCACTCCAGAGCCAAGGCCACCCTGACACTACGTAGTGCATTTCAGGTTATCCTGGGCTAGAGTGAAACCCTACCTTGAAAAAAAATCCCAATTGAATTTACTTACTTGTTGTGAGGTCATTTATGACCCAGGTAAGAAAACTATTGGGCAGTATCATGGAGAAAAATCAGATTATGAATAAAAATGTCTATTAAGGTAGATTCAATAACATGATCCTGGCCTATAGTTAATCTTACAATTGAGCAGAGGATAAGGACAATAAGATGGCATTTTGACAGAACAATCTGCATGCTCTAGGCTGGAGTCCTACTGCAAATGCTGCTCTGATCCTCCCAAACCCAAGCAGGAGAATGAGTTTAGCTCACAGACAGAAGGGCTCCTTTGGGTTTACATAATGACCCAATACCCATAACGTAACTCAAATGCTGCTTCTGTCTTGGAACATGGAGTGATATGAAGGCCAGGGATCTATGAAGAGTGAACATTCTTTGCAGAATCATCTATCACTGTTCCCTAGTGACCTGACAGTATAAAAACACCATCTTATACTAGTAATAAGTAACTGCATTTTGAACCAGAAATCTTCTGAGGCATAATGTCCTGATGTGTGGAGTACAACTACATTATCTTGTAAGGCTTGGTTCTTTACCATGGTCTTTGCATTTCCATTTGACTCACAAGTTTATTCAGTTTATACAAGGCTCATGCTCCAGAAATTTCATGGTAGCAGATGCTGTCACGGTAGTTCTTGATACCATCCCTTGGGCTCTCGCCATCTCTGCTGGCTTCCAAGACATGCTTGGCTAGAAATGCAGGGAAGTCCAAATCCCCAAGAGCAATCCTCAAAGGATACCAAATGTGAGTTGAAGAAAGACTGCCAGCATGCTATCCCCTTGGGGGAGATACTTCTGAAGATGATTCTCACCTACTCACAGCAATAACTTGCTTGTTAAAGAATACTCAATTGGCTTCTTTCCCTTCCCTCTTTTATGTCAGCCTGTAAGTCACACTCAAGTTTCTAGCTCGGACCTATATCCAGAAATCTAACCGAAGACAATCCCCACACAAGCTGTACTGTGATTCATCTAATAGGATTCATATTAATTTACAGTGAGAAATTCCTTAGGAATGTTTTTAATTTGCCCCCAAAGGGCTATGAGGTTTAACTTTTAAAACTAAAATCTCTTCTTTTAACTTTTTTTTGGTTTTTCGCTGCAGGGTCTCACTCTATTCCAGACTAACCTGGAATTTACTATGTAGTCTCAGGGTGGCCTCAAACTCACAGCAATCCTCCTACCTCTGTCTCCCAAGTGCTGGGATTAAAAGTGTGTACCACCAGGCTGGAGAGATGCCTTAACGGTTAAGCACTTGCCTGTGAAGCCTAAGGACCCTGGTTCAAGGCTTGATTCCCCAGGACCCACGTTAGCCAGATGCATAAGGGGGTGCATGCGTCTGGAGTTTGTTTGCAGTGGGTGGAAGCCCTGGCGTGCCCATTCTCTCTCTCTCTCTGTCTGTTGCTCTCAAATAAATAAATAACGAAAGAAAGAAAGAAAGAAAGAAAGAAAGAAAGAAAGAAAGAAAGAAAGAAAGAAAGAAAGGAAGGGAGAAAGATAAACAACAACAACAAAAAAAGGTGTGCATCACCTTGACTGGCTCTTCTTTTAACTTTTTATTGACAACTTCTCTAAGCATAAACAACAAACCAATAATAATTACCTCCCATCACTCCCATTATCCCCCCTTTCACTACCACCCCCCATTGAATTTCTTCTTTCCAACCAGTCTCTCTTATATTTTGATGTCATCATTTTCCCCTCCTATATAAAGGTCTTGTGTAGGTAGTATCAGCCACTGTGAGGTGATGAATATCAAGGTAATCTTGTGGCTGGAGGACAGCAGCATTTTAAGCAGTCCTCCCCTTCCTTTGGCTCTTACATGCTTTCCACTACCTTGTTAACATTGAAAAAAAAATAAAGTCTGATCATGTTGGAATATATACCTCACTGATTAGTGTAAATATGCCCTCTTACAAGGATCTTTCTCTTTCCTCCTTTTGGCTCCTATTTCTTGGGATCCCCATTGAAATAATTCAGATGACAATGTGAAAATTCTGGAGGCCTTCTGCCATTGCAACAATATACATCAGTGGCCTGATACTTTGAGGATGTCTGTGGATTCTTATGAATTTGAAGAATGAAATCCACAGACCAGAGGATAAGGTTCAGAAAGATTTTATTATAGCTTAGTGCTTTAAGGAAGGAGAAGAGAAGGGGAGCTTTAGGGATGGAATAAATAACTCTTGCCCAGGGAGACAAGAGAGGCTTTAAGAAGCCCATTTTGAGACTCAGGTTGGGAACTGTTAGGTGAGTCCCATGGATGGGTTGCTGGTTTCGCCAGTTAGTCTTTATATCAGATGTCTGGGGTCAAAATTTCTGGGAAAGGACAATCTTTCCAGAAATCTTAGTTCTAGGCAGGGCCTTCTCAGAAGGGAGTGAAAAGACTCACTAAGGAAGCAAAGATAAGGCAAGACCAAACCCTTCTGACATTTCTGACCTGTAGTATAGTGACCTAGATTTTCTCCTACAAGTGCAAGGGCAATCCCATGTCTTGCCATGAGAAACCTATCTATACTGGGTCTTGTCCCTGTTAAATTGCCTCAATGAGACACACAGCTGTAGTATATAAGATATGCAGATTATTATGAAGTAAAGTGGGGCACTCTCAAGGGTTAGTGTGTGCAATGTCCAAAGGGACCGAAGGGACCAGTGTGGAGGAAGCACTCTCAAGAGGCAAGACTGGACAATGGCTAGAGAGACAATTATGTCACCTTCAGATTTTAGCTTGGCTTTATACTGTTTCCAAAAGTCCCTAAAATAGATTTCTTGAGTCATTATCTCCTATCTGGATAAATGGCAGGTCCATTTTGATTAACTCTTAAAGGGGGGTACATTGGTATGTCATTGTTCTTTACTAGAAAACTTGTAGCTAAATAGTATTATGATTTTTCAACAATTTAAAATATCTTTCACCACCCAGGACCAGAGATATGGCTGAGATCCCATTCTTTTGACTAAAAATCATATAGAAGAGCAGATTAAAAAGATTTAAAGAAGGAAAAAATAATAAAAATAGTCATTTTTATTTTAGATAAAGAGAGACAGAGGGATAGAGAAATAATTGGTGCACCAGCGCCTCAGCCACAGCACTCGAACTCCAGATGCTTGTGTCACCTTATGGACATGTGCAACCTTGCACTTGCCTCACCTTTGTGCATCTGACTTATATGGGATCTGGAGAGTCAAACATGACTCCTTAGGCTTTGGAGACAAGCTCCTTAACCACTAAGCCATTTCTCCAGCCCAAAATAGTCACATTTTAACAGGAGGAAAGTAATGCTACTTCCACCCTCCTTCTTTACTTTTGTATAGTTTGTAGCTGTCCTTTTAGACAGTATTTTAAATCTTAAGGAAGGCTAATTGTGGTGCTTCCTGTGTCCTAACAATTAGTATGTTAGTAAGGACCCAATTTATTTGAAATTCAAACATAGTGGGAAAGCTATACATCTTGGTACATGCCTGTTATATCAGCACTCCCTGGGCAGAGGTATAAGGATTGAGAAGTTGAGGCCACCCTGGTCTATATAGTAAGACCCTGTCTCACCCCAAACCAAATATGATGGGGGTCCTGTAAATACCCCCATCTTTTTGTCATCTTTTTTTGTTTATTTTTATTAATTAGTTAATTTATTTATTTGAGAGTGAAAGATAGGTAGAGACAGAAAGAAGGAGAGAGAGAGAGAGAGAGAGAGAGAGAGAGAGAGAGAGAGAGAGAGAGAGAGAGAGAGAGAGAATAGCCACATAAGGACCTCCAGCCACTGCAAACAAGCTCCAGATGCATGTGCTACCTTGTGCATCTGGCGTATGAGGGTATTGGGGAATCAAGCCTTGAAACAAGATCCTTAGGCTTCAGAGGCAAATAGTTAACCACTAAGCAGTCTCTTTAGCCCCTTTTTGTCACCTTTATCTCAACTTTCTTTGGAAACATTGGGTGTTGCACCTTCACTGTACTCAATATGCAGGGAGAGGGAGAGTTAGGTTTTAGGGTTTGAGAAAGTTTTGCTTAGTCAAATTGTCCCTCAGGCAAGATATCTTAATGCCCTAGTAGGCATTTATGGTGGTTTGATTCAGGTGCCCCTATAAGCTTAGGTGTTCTGAATGCTAGGTTCTCAGTTGATGAAGATTTGGGAATTAACACCTCTTGGAGGGAGTGTATAGTTGGGGGTGGGCTTATGGATGTTTTAGCCAGTTTCCCCATGCCAGTGTCTGGTGTACTCTCTTGTTGCTCTGGTCCACCTTATGTTGGCCAGGGGGTGATGTCCACCCGCTGCTCATGCCATCATTTTCCCTGCCATTATGGAGCTTCCCCATCAAGCCTATAAGCCAAAAAAAACCTCTTTTTCCCACAAGCTGCTCTTGTTTGGGAGATTTCTACCAGCAATGCAAACCTGATTGCAATAGCATTAACACCAACACCACACCTACCCCAATAAAGCACCCATCTCAACAAAACAAGATACCTTGTTTTAAGGGTTTCCAGTGGGAATGGGGCTGGTAGAAAGAGCCTGGTTAATCTATGACCTGTCTTACATGGTATAAATAAGGGAGTGAGGCACATATGACTTTGAATTTTTTGACTAGTCACTCTGTAAGTAGGGGAGAGGATCTGAATTAGATGTGATGTGTACTTAGGCTACCTTGGAATCTGGCAGCAGGGACCTGGGAATGTTCACACCATATATAGTCCTTCTCTGCTAAGAGAAAGCACATTGTGAGACCTATGAGGGGAGAGAGTCTGGAGGGTTTGAATGGACCTGAGTCTGTGAGATTCTTTGCAGTACCACCTGGAGCATCTGGATTCTGACAGAGAGGATGAGTTCAGATTGGCTCTATCCTTGGATAAAGCTGCGTCAAGAATCAAATATTGTCACTGGTTTTGAGAGCAATGGAACTTTTCTCAGCTTTGGCTGAATTTAGCTTAGGTCTCAGAGTGCCAGATATTTAGTGGTCACTAGGAAAACCCCAAGCCAGTGGCTCTCAAGCTCCTTTGTCTTGTGACATGCAAAGAATTGGTGAGTGTAACTTACCCTTACATAGAGGTGTTAAGTTAAGAAAGACTCATTTTAGGAAAATACAACAGAACAGCTCCCAAGCTGGGAAGGTTCTCAAGCAAGTAAGTCCACATGTTGACTTATATCCAGTCTTTTTATAACCTTGGAAGTGTGTACTAGACATTTTCTTGGCATGAGCTTTATTGGGTGTCTAAATGCATATGAGGGACCTTGATTGGTTGGTGGGTCAGGGAGGACAGTACAGACTCTTTAAAGTCTGTGGATGGAGGAAAAGACCTTGAACAATTGAGGAGGAACCAGGAAGCTGTGTTGATCACAATCTTGAGTCAGACTGGAGTTGACTTCTAGCCTCACCAGGGCAGGTTGGTATCTGTGTTCTTTTGGGTCTGTGTCCCTAACTACTTACCTACGGAAGATGACTCTTTCTCCAAATCTCTGTCAGTAGGGGGTAGAGAGAAAGCGCAATTGTCTAGCATGCACAAAGCCCTAGGATCTATCCTGAGCACTGCATAAACTGGGTATGATGTGATGCATGCTTGTAATCCCAGCCCTTGGGATGGTAAAGGCTGGAGGATCAGAAGATTAAGGTCATTTGGGGCTATAGAGTGAGTTCAAAGTCAGCTGAGATACATGAGACCTTGTCTCAGAAACAAAACAACGGATGGTTAGATGGTTCAACAGTTAAAGGCACTTAATTACAAAGTCTGCTTGCCTGGGTTCAATTCCCTAGTACTCACAAGAAGCCAGATACACAAAATGGCACATGCACTTGGAGTTTGGTTGCAGTGCCAAGAGCTCCTCATGTGCCCATATATATACTCTATTTGCTCACAAATAAATCAATAAAAATACTTTAAAAATAAACAACAAAACTCAAAATAACTGATTAGTAGATAGAAAAATAATCAAATAGTTGATGGTGAAGGTGGATGGGCTCTATAGATTAAGAAATATTCATGTTCTAGGTGAGTATCAGGATCAGTCCAGTGGGAAGCTGCAAGGATTTGAATAAGCATATGGATAGTCACAGGAAGGAAAGCCTTCTGAGAGTGGAAGTGGGATAGAGTGGCATAAAGGTCAAAGTTTCAATGAAACCTGTTGCCAGGCAGATTAGAGCATTTGTACAACCTGTACTTTTCTCTGCAAATGTTCTATGTTACACATAAGCCTTGGTGGGGAAGGTTTCAAGTCTGGTTTCTTTTCTGTGCTGATTTTGATCTAATTCTCCTGCCACATGGGCTCAAAAGGATCAGTCAGAGAGGCAAATGTCAGGTGCAACGAAACTGCCACCAACTACCTCAAGGATTTAGGGATGGAGATGATGCAGTTCCTGACCTTACTCAGACACCATTCACTTCTCTAGCCCCACTATCTACCACAGTACCTGGCTCATTGCTGGTTCTCAGCAAACACTGCATGAACAATAGGAAAAAGAAGATTGATGGGAATATAAAATTTTACCACTATGAGTTTTATGGAAAAAGGTGCCCACTGAAAAATGTATAGAGCCTTTTTTGAGCAATGGCCTTCATCTGATCATAGATGCATAGAAAATATGACTTGGCATGTGAATTCTAAGTAATGAGCTTTTCTAATCCTTTCCTCATTTTTCATTGCAGGTACAAAGCAACTTAAATCTTTTGTGGCTAGACAGGCCTTTGAATGCCACTTGTATGTTCAAAACTAATTTACTTAATAGCCAACTTATCTGAACCTTGAACAATATTGCTGAAGCATTTATATTGAGAGAGTTTGGGAGCAAAATTTCCTGTTCAACTTCAGAAGACTGTGATCAATTTACATTGTTAATGACATTTCCTTTTCTTTCTCCCAGAAGGGTAAAGGAATAATATCTCATTCTATGTTCCTTAGCTCTATCTGTAAATTAAAAGTCAAAAATGATTGGTTTTATTCTTAGCAAGCTATGTGGCATTTTCCTTACATTTCTAGAGAGAAAACACAGGACATAGACAAATAAATGACAGTATGTAGATAACATGAAAGTAATGATAAGCTTTTCTCAGTTTTTGTTAATGCCAACTTTTATTTTTACTGGACAAAAATATCTTTACAAAACAGCAAGCAGGCTGATCCCCGGAGAGGGGCATAATTTCAATTTAAGATCAGTTATTCTGTGGAAGATGTATATTAGTTAATATGTATAAATCCGCCAGCCTTTAAACCTAACATTAGCCAGATGAGAAGGGCATAGATTTTTATGGTGGGGTTGGTTATTTAGTGTAAATCTTGGGATGAATATATATACAAGGCATGATGGCTCATACCTCTAAACCTAGCACTCAGGAAGCTGAGGTAGGAGGATCTCTGTGAGTTCCAGATCAATCTAGGCTAGAGTAAGAACCTACCTAAAACAGATGGTCAAATATATAAATATATAAACAAACTAGCCGGGCGTGGTGGCACATGCCTTTGATCTCAGCATTCAGGAGGCAGGAGTAGGAGATCACCATGAGTTCGAGGCCACTCTATGACAACATAGTGAATTTCAGGTTAGCCTGGGCTAGAGTGAGACCCTACCATGACAAACCAAATAAATAAATATAAACAAACTATATATACATATATATGGTATTAAATTTTTTGAAGAGCTGGATAAAGTATAAAAGTGGAGAAATGTAATACAAGGCTTGGTGAGGCTTTGAGAAAATATGTTTTGGCAAATTGACAGTTCCTCAAAATATCAAGCATAGAAGTTCCATATGACACAGTAAATCTGCTCTAGGTATATGCTTAAAAAGCCCCAACTCTGAAGAGGCATGGGAATATTTTCGTATTCTACACAGTTTATTACACTTTAAAATGTTTTCATAAAATCTATCAACTCTGGACTATCTAAGAGTGATTTTTCTTTGAGGTTATAAACAAGGCATTGATTTCTACTCTCATCACTTGTACTCTGCCTTTTGTGAGAGGTTCTTGCAAACAAGCGCCTTTAACCACTGAGCCATAGCCCTAGCCCAGTGGGAGAGACTCTTGATATCAGTGATAGGTAGGTTCTTGAGTTTCTGAATAAGGAGTTAGACAGAAATCTAGATAGCAGCAGAAGCTGGGGCAGGTTATTAGGGGAAAATATATACTTCTATGGATGGGGAGATTGCTCAATGTTTAAGCCCTCTTGTGGTTTCAACGTATCTCTCAACCCAAGCCTACCAAGTTTGATTTCCCAGAAACCACTCAAAATTCTGGGCATGGCCATGCAAGTCTGTAACCCCAGTCTTGGGCGGTAGGAAGAGACCAGAAAATCATTAGGAAAGATCTATCTCAGGGAAAGAAATAAATGGATAAGTGATAAGAGATAACCAGCATTGTCCCATGGCATCTGCATGCATACACATGGGGTACATGCATTTGTACCTACACATGCAAATGCCACACATTATACCCATGTTACCACCCCCCCACATACAATTACAACAAGCATGCAAAGGCACTATGGAGTTTACCTGAATAACCTTAAATTATCCTTAGAGTACCTGGAGGAATACAAATGTCTTTTGTCAATGCTAAATGTGGTAGTTTTAATGTATGTTCCCCATAGACTTATGTGTTTTACTAAAGTTTGTAACTCAGATCACCAGCTGCCTGGCTAGGGAAAGTGTTATTGGGGGTGGATCCTAGAGTCCAGGCCATAAGTATGTTTGGGAGCAGATATGATTTCCAGCTCAAAGGTATGCAGAGAAGTCTGACTTCTGATAGGGCCTCTGATATTTGCTGCTCTTTTTGGGAGCTTGTTTTTCATTTTTGAAAATACTTTATTTATTTATTGGAGAGAGAAGGATGCAGATAGGATGAGCACAGCAGGGCCTCCAGCCTCTGCAAATCAACTCTACATGCTTGCACCACCTTGTGCATCTGACTTATGTACCTCCTGGAGAAATGAACCTGGGTCTTTTGGTTTTGCAGGCAAGCACCTTAACTAGTAAGCCATCTCGCCAGCCCTGGGCTTGTTTTTTGGTGTTTGCTGGCTTTTAATGGTTTTCCTTTGTTTGGATGTATGGAAGGTGCTTCTTCCACCACTTGTGGAATTTCCTCTTTTAGATCTGTAAGATTGAAATAAATCCCTTCTTCCCTTAAATTGTGCCTGGTTTGTATTTTCATCCCAGCAATGTACAGCTCAGTACAATAGTAATATAGTACTGATTTATTTTTCTGTTGGCCTAATACAGTATAATGCAGATGATCATATGCATAAGTAATTTTAAAGGCATGCACTTAAAGTATACCCATAACAACCTCAAAACACAAATTTCAGCACTTTGCCAAATTCCCCTGTTGCATCCATCTCTAAAATAAGCCCTGGAGTGGACAGAAAGTGTGCTGACAAATTTACCCCTGGAGGAAGTCACTTTACTTTTGAACACCCCCAGTCTGAAGTCAACTTTCCCTCAGCTGTTGGCTGTCCCTCAGGCATGCCATCCTTCCTAATGAGGCATCATCTCTTGTGAGCTTGTTGAATTGCACTGTTGCTTGTGAAGCTGTGTACCTCATTTTCTCAGTGTTGGGTTTAGATATACTGCTGTTGGTGTATTTAATTGAAAAGACTTTCTCCCTTTTTCGTGCAGGAACCTAGGGTTCTCAAGGACACATGCCAACTACAGTTGGTTAAGGTTACACAAGTAGCCAGAGGATTTATGTCCTCATTATCTGTGCCTTTATTTGCTTTGCTGTCAAAGATGAGCTAGGAATAGTTGGCCAGAACTAACCACATTTTGAAATATATGACAGCAACCAAGGTAAAATAATGAATGTAGAACTAAGGAGAAATGAGCATATTCCAAATATGTTTTGGACACTAGGATGGTGAGAGGTTTGGCAAATGTCATTGGAGAGTTGATTTTGTTCCCCGTGTTAAATGTGTATCTATTTTGACAAGTCTAATTAACCACCTGCACTTAGGCATATGAGTCTTATGTTTCACCCAAAGCTTTGACTGTTTACAGACCATCTGCCCTTGGCATAAGCCCATCTCAAATTTAGTATTACCATGGAATATCATGGTGACATTCTTCTTCTTTGGAACAATTTGTGCCTAAAAGTAATGAGTGTGAGGTCAGGCATACCTTTAATCCCAGCACTTCGGAGGCAAATGTAGGAGGATCACCATGAGTTCAAGGCCACCCTGAGGCTAGAGTGAATTCCAGGTCAGCCTGAGCTAGAATGAAACCTTACCTCAAAAAACAAAAAAAGAAAAAAAAAAGAGTCTGAAGCAGTGGTTTTAAATGGAGTTAGTTTTGCTTCCCAGGGACTATTTGACAATGACTACAGACATATTTGATTTTCACATCAGAGGAGATGGTACTGCCATGTACTGAGATGTATGCTGCAATACACAGGGCAACCACCCCTCTCCAATTCAAAAAATTTACCCAGCCTAAAAAGTCAATAATGCTAAGCAGGGGAGATTTCTCAGTGGTTAAAGGTATTTGCTTGCAAGCTTTCTGACTGGAGTTTGATCCTCTCTATCACCCATATTAAGCTGGAGACAAAGTGGCACATGTGTCTATAATCCCAGGATGCCTTCATCAATGAGAGATAGAGCCAGGAGAATCTCAATCTGGCATTCATTTGCAGTGTCAAAAACAAGGAAAGGCCCTGTATCAAAGAAGGTGAGATGGCTGGAGAAATGGCTCAGCAACTAAGTGCACTTTTTGTGCAGCCTCGAAGGCCTGAGAGAGTCTGTGACTGCCAGAGTCACAGAACCCCTCAGATCCCATGTAAACATTTGGGTGTCACCACATGCACCCATAACCTCAGTCTGGCACGGGAGTAGAGATACAAGAATCATCAGAGCCACACAAGCTTTGTAAACAGTAAAGAGACTCCATCTCAAACAAAGATCAGGGCTGGAGAGAAGGCTTAGCAGTTAAGGCGCTTGTCTGTGAAGCCTAAGAACTCATGGTTGAAACTCCATGTCCCACATAAGCCAGACACACAGTGATGCACGCATGCACAAGGGGCACACATGTCTGAAGTTCATTCACAGCAGCTGAAGGCCCTGGTGTGCCCATTCTCCCACCCTTTCTCTCTTTCTCTCCTTCAACCTCTTTCTTTCTCTCAAATTAAAAACAAAACCAACAAAGATCAGGTGGGAGAATGATGTTCTGCTTTGGCCATTGTATGACATCTCTACTATAAGCAAATGTATGGAACACCATGCATGCATGTGCATGTACACACACACACACACACACACACACACACACATGCACATGCCTCCACACCTGTGGTGGCACACACACACACACATTATCCCCCCCCACACACACAAAATTTTAAAGTGTCAGTACTGCCAAGGTTAAGAGCTCCTTGTCTTGAGAAAAACGGTCACTGCATATTACTCAAGAGTATGCCCCAAATGCCCCTAGTCATGGGAAACTGATGCTTCCTAAATGCTTGGTGGGTCAGCATTTTCCCACTGAGTTTAAATTACAGAGTAGGATCTAGCATTAAAATTGGCAGTGTGCAACCAGTTTTAAGGTAGATGTGTTAAATCTCAAATATGGATAGAGCCCAAGAAAGTCGGGGGAGAAGTTCAAGAGCACTTTGAAATCTAGGAAGGGTGTAAGAAATGTGTGCAGGTGGCTGCCTTCCATCTTGGAGTGCCAAATATCCCCTAGTGAATTATCTCGTGGGAAGGAGCAAATCTTCATTTTCATCATAGGCAAATGCTTCCGAAGCTGCCACTTCATTCCCCATCTTATATCACTTTGATTTGTACTACACGGGGTTGTCCTGATCACAGGAGTCAGTGTTGGAGCTGCACTCAGAGCTCTTGCTTCTGAACTTGTCTGTGCCTGTGTTCTATGCCAAACCAGATTGCTTCTTTCTGTAATAAGCAGTCTTTGCATCTTTGATCGTGGTCAGAGAAAATGTCCCTGTTAATAATTTACAAAAGACAAAGTTACTCCCCTTTTGCATCCTCAAATCTCTCAAAGCACGTGATTGTTTAAGCATATCTGGTTTCCAAGTAGCTGAGTGATGAGATAGGATTGGCTTCCCATTATCGATCCCGCCTCTCCTTCCTCTCTCCCACTTCTTGGATAGCAGTTGTTTTAATTCCATCTTTCTTGTTATAAAAGAATAAGGAAGCGACTCTTTGTTTCCATCCTCAGGAAAGGTTGGCTGTTTTGGCTTTCTACCATGGAGGAGGACTTTGAAGGAGAAAATTGGCTAACCTTCTCCATTCCCTGGAGCTTCAGCAAGGTGACCGAGGATGAAGGGGAACATATTTGCCAGTGAGTAATGGTCATCAAGTGAAAATATCAGGGGTCTTGTCCGTCTTTTCTGTGATTAGCTTTTATGTAGAATGATTTTATTTGGACAAGGATTGAAAGCCATGTCTCTGAGTTATATGGGAATGATGCTTTGGATGGAAAGGGCCGAGGTCTTCCAAGTTTGGTTTAGGCAATTCTAAGGTGGAGAAAAAAATATCTATCAGTAGTGAGGTCAGAATATCTGGCAAACCAAAAGAACAAATCCAGTCATTGCTTTTGCTGTTTATTTCCTTAAGAATAAATGTCTAAAGACACTTTTGGGAAAAGAGCAACTGATTTTAGCTGCTTGTTCCTATGTGTGGTATACAAGGCTATAATTCACAGTAAACTTTTGACTACACTTCTTACAGGAGAAATAGTATCTTCTCATGAATAAATGTATCTGTCAGAATGAAAAGTTTTAATTTTAAAATGTTAAGTGCTAGGTTATGGGATTATGTTTAAATATTTCTTTATGCTCAGTGGTCTTGATAAATAAGGTTTTTTTCCATTGAGAAAAAGTAGAACTTTATAGAAAATTCAGATTATTGCTGAGTGTCTTATGATTTTTATGAATATGTATTTTTTTCTTAGGGTTGTCTAACTTTCAAGTATGAGAAATGCATCCACAATGAATATACTTTGGAAGGCTTATTGGAGAGTTTCCAGTCATTCTGCTATTTAATGTTTTCTCATTAATCACTGGTACTGCATATAAATTTGTTTAAATGGTAGATTTTCAGTAGATTCAGGAGTGTTTAAGCATGGCAGTAAGAACATTACATGTAGGCCCGAGTACAGACGAAGAGCTGCTAGCTAAGAGAAGCTCTCCAAATACATTAAAAACAACAACACTGTAGACTTTTCTACTAGGAACTTTGAGCCAAATAGCTTTTCAAGTTGCCATAATTTTCTGTGACAATAATTACTTGGTGACACTATTTGTTTAGAGTAATTTTGGGATCAAAGCAAATGAAATCTCTTTCTACTATACAGTGCATTGTAAGGAAAATTTAGAAATTGATGTCAATCTATGAGACTGCAGGATGTGAGTCTGACATTTTAGAACTAGGTCCAGTAATGCCCACCAACCCCCAAAACTACTATTTGCTTAGGAGATAATTTCATTGGATAACGTTTCCTTGTAGCATTATGGAGCAATGATTGACTTTCTGGGCTATGGAAAGTGACCATTTAATGGGATCCTGGCGTGTGTGCCTTTGATCTTGCATAGCCAATAATAGTTAAAGAAATAGATTCATTGCTAAGCTCATGGAAGCATACTGGTGATAGGTTTGGGAGAAACTAGGTGACAAAAACAGAAGAAATAAGTGAAATCAAAATACTAAGGGCAAACAACTGAATTCCCACTTAGTACTTTGTTGGCCATGTGTTTGGTGAAATATTTTGTTTTATTTTGTTTTCTAGGATTTGTCCTAGGCATGTCTGTTTCTAAAGACTGAAGTTCTTTTTTTATTTTTGGATGTGTTTAATTATTCAATAGTCATTAGATGATGCAGGTTAATATATTACTTGTTTTGCCTTACACATATACATATAATACTACTTTATTTTTATGACAGCATAAAAAGTAACTATTATTATAACATCACCTCAGACCTTTGGAGGTGTATGCTTTCAAGTGTGTGCTGGGTAAATGTAGTTCAAGATTTAATGAGCAGGGGAGAATTAATTGGGAGCCACCAATGATATAAGTCTAGCTTGCTCATTAAGTCCGACTGGTGCTGCTGACTTTGCAAGAATGAGCTTTGAAATCCATAGACACATGTTCCCTTAAGCAGTTCAGGTTTCCTAGGCCAAAGGTCCTTGTCCCCCTCCATCCATGTGCCTCCTGAATGATCTGAAGAAGCTGTCCCAAAACTGATGTAAGGACCAGGGTTGCATTCTTGAAGATTTATACCTCTGCAAAATTACAGCAATTTGATATTTTGCTGTTTTGCTGCTCATTAGGGAATGAAC
The DNA here is from genome assembly GCF_020740685.1 of Jaculus jaculus. Classification (NCBI taxonomy): domain Eukaryota; kingdom Metazoa; phylum Chordata; class Mammalia; order Rodentia; family Dipodidae; genus Jaculus; species Jaculus jaculus. The sequence goes on along the minus strand of NC_059125.1, from coordinate 14,194,838 downwards.
AGCTACTCTCTTTCCTTGGTAAATTGAATGCCTGGAATGAATTGTACCATGGTACTGGGACTCAGCCCAACCTTGACTTGAGCCCTGATGTCATCACTTACTGGCTGCATGACTTTGGGTAAGCGTATCTGCTTCATTAAATCCAGGCTCCGTCTTTTCACAACAAGGAGAATACTTCTCTTCAAGGCTTGCAAAGGTAAGCCACTATAGAAGCAGGTCCAGGCACAGGGACTAGCTCACTCAAGTGGATTAACTAACAGTGATTCTTTTATAGTTTTGAATTATTTTTGCATGTGTGTATGTATGTGAAAGCATGTGTGTGGAAACACATGTGTGGGCCTTTGTGTGCCATGGCACATGAGTGATGGTCAGGAAGATATTCAGGGGTCAGTCCTTGCCTTTCTCCTTCTTTGAGGCAGAGTATCTCAATCTCATTATTAGTTTTTGCTGAGATCTTCAGTCTAGTTGGTCTTTCTTCTTCCTGAAAATTTTCCTGTCTCTACCTTCCATATTGGCATTGGCATTCTGGGATTGCAGAATCCAGCCATAGCTTCTGGCTTGTACATGGTGTCAGGTATGCACATTTGCACAACAAACACTTTACCCACTGAGCAATCTCACCATCCCATGACAGAGACTCTTGTTCATGTGAGTAGAAGCTTTCATAAGCAACCTTATTTGTAAGCCATCAATTTCTTTGCACAAAACTTAAAGGTTATATTGCTATAATATCCTAGTAGGAAGAACTTAGGACTTGGATAAGGAATGTAAAAGGGCAAAAGGGAGTTTAATACTCTTGTCATTTATAATTTCTTTGCATATTTTATAGGCAAAGCTTACTTCATGTATAAAAAAAGAGTATTTATATTACTAAATTTTATTTTATTTTTAATTTTTTTGAGGTAGGGTCTCACTCTAGCCCAGGCTGAACTGGAATTCATGACATATTCTCAGGGTGACCCTCAACTCACAGCAATCCTCCTACCTCTTCCTTCCAAGTGCAAGGATTGAAGATATGCACCACCACGCCTGGATTTTTATTCATTTGTAAGGAGAGAGAGAGAGAGAGAAAGAGAGAGAGTGAGAGGGCAGAAAGAATGTGTATGCCAGGGCCTCTGCTACTGCAAACAAACCCCAGGTGCATGCACCACTTTGTACATCTGGCATTATGTGGGCACTGGGGGAATTGAAACTGGGCCAGCAGGCTTTGCAAAAAAGCACTACTAACTATTGAACCATCTTCCCAGCCCATATTACTGAATTTTAAAACAGAAGCAGAGGCTAGAGAACTAGCTCAGTGGTATAGCATTTGCTTAGGTTTAACCCCCAGCAGTGGGCATGATGGTGCATACCTGCAATCTCAGCACTGAAGATCAGTACAGGCAAGAGGATCAGAAGTTCAAGGTCACCCTTAACTACATAGTGAATTTGAGTCCATCTTGGGGTACATGAAACTCTCTTTCAAAAATAAAACATAAAAACAGTAGAATAAAACAGAACATAAAAATGTGGTGATTTTATTTCACTTGGAGATCTTTTTTTTTTTTAGTTTTTTTTTTTTTTTTTGTATTAGTTTTCTATTCAGCAAATACAGGCAGTTTGGTACCATTATTAGGCTCATCCGTGACCTTCCCCTTCTTGATGAGGTATATGTGTCATACATTGTGGAGTTAGCCCACAGTTATTGGTACAATAAATGTCTTTGCATATCCTGACCTGGGGATTTTTTTTTTTTGGATTGTTCTTTTTGTTTCTATTTCATTAATTTCTGCCCTAATCTTTATTATTTCTTCCCGTCTACTACTTTTTGGTTTGCCTTGTTCTTCTTTTTCCAAGGCTTTAAGGCGAAACATTAGGTCGTTTACTTGCGACCTTTCTAATTTCTTAATATAGGCACTTAAGGCTATAAATTTACCTCTTAGAACTGCCTTCATTGTGTCCCAGAGATTTTGGTATGTTGTGTTCTCATTATCATTTGACTCTATAAATTTTTTGATTTCCTTTTGATTTCTTCATTGACCCACTCATCATTTAGTAGTGTATTGTTTAGTTTCCATGATTTTGTGTATGCTCTATAGCCTTTCTTGCTACTGATTTGTAGTTTAATTCCATTGTGGTCAGATAGAATGCAAGGAATTATTTCAATTTTCCTGAATTTGTTAAGATTTGCTTTGTGTCCTAACATATGGTCTATTTTAGAGAATGTTCCATGTGCTGCTGAAAAGAATGTATATTCTGCAGCCTTTGGATGAAATGTCCTGTATATATCTGTTAGGTCCATTCCTTCTATGACCTCATTTAGTCTAGATGCCTCTCTGTTTATTCTTTCCCTGGATGACCTGTCAATTGATGAGAGTAGGGTGTTAAAGTCACCCACCACCACTGTGTTTGGTGTTATCTGTGACCTTAGTTCTAATAGTGTTTGTTTGACGAATTTGGGAGCCCCCATGTTAGGTGCATATATGTTTAGGATTGTAATGTCCTCCTGTTGGAGTGTGCCCTTAATCAATATAAAGTGACCTTCCTTATCTTTTTTGACTAACGTCGGACTAAAGTCTACCCTGTCTGATATTAGGATAGCAACCCCTGCTTGTTTTCTAGGCCCATTTGCTTGAAACACTGTCTTCCAACCTTTCACCCTAAGATAATGTCTATCCTTTGTAGAAAGGTGAGTTTCTTGGAGACAACAAATTGTAGGATCCTGCTTTTTTTTTTTTTTTAATTTTTTTTTTAACTTTATTTATTTATTTATTTATTTGAGAGCGACAGACACAGGGAGAAAGACAGATAGAGGGAGAGAGAGAGAATGGGCGCGCCAGGGCTTCCAGCCTCTGCAAACGAACTCCAGACGCGTGCGCCCCCTTGTGCATCTGGCTAACGTGGGACCTGGGGAACCGAGCCTCGAACCGGGGTCCTTAGGCTTCACAGGCAAGCGCTTAACCGCTAAGCCATCTCTCCAGCCCGGATCCTGCTTTTTAACCCAGTCTGCAAATCTATGTCTTTTCGTTGGGGCATTGAGACCGTTGATATTAAGAGATATTATTGAAAGGTGTGTATTTATGTTTGCCATTTGTGTGTGTGTGTGTGTGTTACTTGTTCTACCTGTGCTCTCTTCTGTTAACTGGTATTTGAGTATAGCTGGTTTTTTCTAGGTTCCTTATATGTGTGCTTTTCCTTTTGTTCAGCATGGAGGATTCTATCAAGTATTTTCTGTAGAGCTGGTTTTGTCTTCAGATACTCCTTTAACCTGCTTTTGTCATGGAATGTCTTTATTTCTCCATCTATTTGGATGGATAACTTTGCAGGATAAAGTAACCTTGGTTGACAGTTGTTATCTTTCAGAACTTGGAATATATCACTCCAAGCCCCTCTGGCTTTAAAAGTTTGTGTTGAATAATCTGCTGTAATCCTGATGGGCTTGCTTTTGTAGGTAACTTGATTTTTCTCTCTAACTGCTTTCAATATTTTTTCTTTGGTTTGTGTGTTTGGAAGTTTGAGTATAATGTGGCGAGGAGAGGTTCTTTCTGGGTTTTGTCTGGCTGGGGTTCTAAAGGCTTCCTGTATCTGTATTGGCACCTCTTTCCCAATTTGGGGAAAATTTTCCTCTATGATTTTGTTGAAGATGCCTACTATGCCTCTGGAGTGGAGTTCTTCTCCTTCTACTATGCCCTGAATTCTTATATTGGATCTTTTCATAGTGTCCTGAATATCTTGAAATTCCCACTCATACTTTTCTATAAGTTTGTCTTTCTCTTTGTTGGACTGCATTAGGTCTGCCACCTGATCTTCTAGCTTAGATATTCTGTCCTCTCCCTCATCCATCCTACTGGTGAGATTTTCTACAGAGTTTTTTATTTCATTAACTGTGTTCTTCATTGCTAGTAATTCTGACTGGTTTTTCTTTATTATTTCTATTTCCCTATTTATGTCTTGTATTGCCTTCTTTATTTCATTAAATTGGTGTCCTGCCTCTTCTTTGATTCCTTTGATTTCCTCTTTGATTTCTTCTTTGATTGTTTTCATGTGTTCTTTGACCTCTTTGAACATATTTATAATTATTCTTTTGAACTCTTTCTCAGGCATTTCCTCTAACTCTTTCTCACTGGAGGACATTTCTGATGCATTAATACTTTTAGGTGGATTTATATCGTCTTGCTTTTTAGTGTTTCTTGTGTTATAATGTATATATTTATGCATCTTGGATTAAGTTAATGCTTGGATTTTCTAGCTAGCTGTGTATTCTTAGCTGTATCAATTGATTTGATGTAATATATTTTCAGGGTAGGACCTTAAGGTATTAGGTGTGGCTCTTAAGACTCTCAGAGTATCTACAAAGATGTTCTTAGGGGTTGAGTTTCCCTGCTATAGGAGTATTCAAGCAGGCTAAGTGGAATAAAATACTGGTAGATTCTAAAATTTAACTAAACACTGTACACATTCAATCAAAAACAGCCCCGAGTATGTATGCTAGAGTAGTTATTATAATGACCAGATCCTCTATCAACAAAGAGGTTTAGATTTCTGGTCTGTTGAGGTATCCAAGTCAGCTTGTGACCAAGTGAGACCCTTCCCTGGTGCAATCCCAGTTACCTTGGGTGATTTTGGTCTCAGTCAAGTTGCTTCCTGGGTCGTCGGGCTGCTGTTCTGATTTCTGGAGCTGGGCACTTGCTTTTCCTACGGGGCAAACTGAGCCGCTGCTGCTGCCTCTGCTGCTGTTGTAGCTGCCACCACCGGAGCCACCACCACTGCTGAAGCTGCCGCTGCCGTGTCCACCGCTGCTGCTCACCCCGAAGCCGCTGCTGCGGGATCTGCCGCCGCTGCCGCTCCTGGGTCCGCTGCTGCTGGGGCTGCTGGTACCGGTGCTGGAGCCGCTGAAGTTGCTGCCGAACTCTGCTCCTGCTTGGGTCCTGCTGTCAGCCCAAGTTGGCGTGGCCGGTCCCGGGCCGCTGCTGTGTTCGCTGGAGCTGGGTTCAGGCGGTGGGGGAGGGGAGGGAGCCGCGGCTGCTCTGGTTGTATCGCTGTTCCACGTGTACTTCTACCTCGCGGTCTGCTCCTCCCTCCGTTGCTCGCTGCCGCTCTCCCCTCACGTTTCCCGAGTTGCGGAGAGCGCGGTATGAGGGGAAAATCCCGCACCTGGCTTGTCCTGCGGCTCGAGCCGAGAGTCCGGCGGCTTTCTGCCGCTCTGCTGCTGCGGCGGATTGCCGAGCTGCCCCGGAGCCACTGTTCCCGCCTGTGCAGGCTCTGGATGCTCTGGAACTCTTCTACTTCTCCGCTGCCGCCTCAATTTCCTATACACCTCACTTTTTAGTAAAAGTGTGTATTTTGCTGAGTTTTTTTGGTCTTTTTCCCCCCTAGGCTGCTTTGGCGTGGTACCTACGCCGCCATCTTAACCGGAAGTCTTGATTTTTTTTTTTTTTTTAATGGGAGGAAGGTGTTTATTTCAGCTTACAGATCCAGGGGAAGTTCCTTCCATGGAAGAAGCAGATGGCTACCATACATCCAAGCAGAGAGAAAACTGCAGCAAACAGCATACACACACACACACACACACACACACACACACTCACACACCTACGCATGCATGCACACAAAGCAGCGAGGAACAGGGTCTCAGGCAGAGTTCAGCCTGCTCTCTATACCTTTGCCCTCTAAATCAGATCCTCTCTCAAACACACCTTAGGGCTGTACTCTAGGATCCACCCCCTTCCAAGTGATACCTTCTCCAGCCAGGAGGATGAAGACCCAAGTTACTAGCTTTAATAAAACCCCTGAGGCTATGGGGACACACATTCAAACTACCACACTAGGCTATCTACTGGGCCCAAGTTCATCCACCAGTCCTTAAAAGTAGAGAAACTCTCTACCCAAGGCTACTGACTCTGAAGACACAGGAAGAGGGCCATAAACCAAGGAGTGTGAGAAGCTTCTAGAAGCTCTCAAAGACAAAGAAACATGCTTTACTATATATAGCCTCCAGAAAGAAATGAAGTCTGTTGGTGTGCTGATTTCACCCCAGTGAGGCCTGTACTGGACTTTGACCCACAAAACTGTAAAATAACAAATTTGTGTTCATTTAATCTACTAAGTTTGTGGCAATTTTTATGCTAGTAATAGAGAACACATACAATAATAGATTAGCATCAGTTACTAAGTTCTAGCATAACAGTAAGAGCTTCTTCTATGATAATTCACTTGAGAAAGGAGGCTAGGACATATGCAAATAGAATGCATAAACTGACCCCTGGCTACTCAGCTGACATCATCTCCTACTACTCTCTTGCTCGTAGCATCTACTCTCACTTCATTGTTTTGTTCTTTACACATGCTATGGAGGACTGGGGAGATAGCTCAGTGGGTAAAGGCACTTGCTTGAGGAGTCTGCAGGATAATTAAATTCCCCCCATATCCATGTAAAGTCAGATGAATAAAATGGCTCATTCATCTAGAGTTTGTTTGCAGCAGCAAGAAGCCTTAATACACCTATATTCCCATCTGTCTCTCTCTCTCTATCTCTGCTTGCAAATAAATATATAGTTTCAAAAACATGCTATGGATATTAGCAGGTTATATGAAAATACTATGTGATTTTGTATAAGGGACTTGAGTTTGTCCAAGTTATCATGGAACATTGTATTGTGCCTGAAATATAGGAGCTACTCAAATATGTTGAAATTAATGAACATTTGAAATTATAACTGACAGATGATAAGAACCCATTAATCTTATCCTAACCATACACACCTAACACTGAGCTGTAACAACCAAATGATACATTAACATCACAGTGGCTGGGCCTCAGGTGATGGATGTGATATCATGTCTGTAAGAATGAGTTGTGGGCTAGAGATGGCTCATAGGTTAAGATGCTTGCCTGCATAGCCTAACAACCTGGGTTTGATCCCCTAGTACCCATGTAAAGCCAGATGCACAAAGTGGTGCATGCATCTGGAGTTCGTTTGCTATGGCTAGAGGCCCTGACACGCCCCCCATTCTCTCTTGCAAATAAAAAAAAATAATGAGGTCATTTCTCAAGTGCTTCCACAGCTTTTAAGACAAGGAACAGCATGCCTTAGGGCCAGATTATTAGGAAACTAGTATATAAATGATTTTCTATTTTCTTATGTGAACATAGTGTTATTAACAAACTTCCTCATTTCCTAATACAAAGCAATCTTTCATAAGTTTAAACTTGATCAAAGAAGAAGAGAGAAAGATTTTTCAGATAGATGATCAAGGTTAAAGCAACAAAGTCAACTATCTCACTTCATATACTGGGTTAGTTAGTCCTCAGCAGCTGGTATTCAAAATCAAGTCTGTTCTATCGTCTTTCCACTAGATCTTTCACTTCACTTGGATTTGTGGTTAATTTCCTGTGACTGACTCTTTGGATCTACAATTTACTTTGGGATCAAAGTGGCATCTTTTAGACGAAATAATAATAAAAGTAGAGATAGGAAGACCAATTCTTCTTTAGTTGTTCTTTAGTCAATATGAATCAAACAACCTATATCAAACAGCTAAGGCCAAACCTCTCCCAAATACATGCAATTATGCAAATCACAGGTGAGGGCTGAGGTCTGCATTCCAGACACTTTCATCTCCAATTAGGTCCATTTCTGTTTGTCCCAGTTTGCTCGTGGATGCAATTTTGACCACCTTACAGCAATTGTTTTATCACCGATTACATCATCTAAGAGGTTTTTTTTTAGATTTTATTTTTATTTATTTATTACAGTGAGTGAGTGAGAGAGAGAGAGAGAGGGAATGGGTGTGCCAGGGCTTCTAGCCACTGCAAACAAACTCCAGATGCATGAGTCACTATGTGCATCTGGTTTACGTGGGACCTGGAGAATCAAATCTGGGTACTTAGGCTTCCCAGGCATGCGCCTAAACTGCTAAGCCACCTCACCAGCCCAAGATTTCTTTTTAATTAATAACCTTTCCACCTTGGTGGAGAGGTAGCAAATATCATGCAAGGTCGTGAGCATCTTTCAATGGGAGAATCTTTTTCCCTTGGATGAATTCCTGGAGCATCACTGAGGTAGACAGCACGGCTCCTTGAGGTGGGGCATGTTATGAAATATTCATATGAGAGGATGACTTTTATGAGGAAAAAAAAAAGGAAAAAGTGGGTGCTCCATCGGTACACTGCAAGTATGGCTGGCCATGGCGTAAACGCACTTGACAAATTTATTCCTACAGGTAGCAAACCTCCTGTTATGTCTGTGGAGCATTCCGCAGCGGAAGCTTCTAGAAATGGAGGAAAAGGCCCTTGAGGACCACCACCACATCAGCTGGTGATTTCCCTCCTGCGAAAATTACCGCTTTCTCACAGTGGTCCCCCTAAAAGCCCTTCCAGGCAAGCTTGCATACTCATTCACCCACCACCACACAGTGACAATCGGCCCAGTGCTGCCCCCTTGACCACTTTGGGAAATATTTATTGAGATCTGACCACTGTACAAAATGTTGGAGTTCAAACATGCAGATCCCTTACCATACCTATTAGAATGGCTAAAATAAAAATGTACAATGCCAAGTGCAGACAAGGATGCAGGACTTTGTAGAAAATTTGTCAGTGTCTCATAATAACATACGTTTGCCATAAGATGCACATGATTTTGCACCTGGCTACCCACCTTAGAGCTTAGAGTAACATGTGAAAACTCATCACACAAAACAGAGCCAGGCATGGTGGCACAAACCTTTGATCCTGCACTCAGGAGTCAGAAGCAGGAGGATCACCATGAGTTTGAGGACTGAGACTACATAGTGAATTCCAGGTAATCCTGGGCCAGAGTGAGACCCTACCTCAAATAACCAAAAGGGGAAAAAAAAACCCTCCCACAAATGTTTACAGCAGCCCATCAAAATTGCTTTTACTGCAGGGAGTGGGGATAATTGTTCAGTGGCCAAGAGCACCTGCCCAATAAGTGCAAGGGCCTGAGTTCAGTCTCAGAACCCATGTAAAAAGCTGGATATGATCACACAATCCTGTAACCTCAGTAGTGGGGGTGGGGTGAAGCCAAGAAACAAGAGGGTCGCTGGGACTCCTTGCTCAGCCAGTCTGACCAAAGCTGCAGCTTTAGTTTGGTGGGAGACTCTATGTGGAAGAGAGAACAATAGAGGATGCCACCTAACCTTGTTCTCAGTCCTCTGCATCTGTACACACATACATACACACCCCACCTTCCTACACCACACACACATGCACATGTGTGTTCACTCCCCATCACCCAAATTGCCTTCATCTTGTTTCTCTGTTTTCCAAGACCTAAAATGAGTGGAAAAAGCACTTGCTTAAGCACCTTCTTTATTCATCCATCATTTTTCATTCAAGAGGAAAAATGCTACCTGCCTGCCTGGAATATATCAAGGAACGACTTCATAGAATAGACAATACCTGCCTTGAGAATTGAATGAGAAAGCTAGGCTAAGGAAGACTTCTTTAGTGGACAGCTCAGACATTTCAGCAAGTCATCTGTTGAGAAGGGTACAAAAGGGTGAAAGAGTAGAATGTGAATTGAGAACTCTAGATTATTCAATATTTCAGGAGGTGGGAGATGGAGACTGAGGGATCAGGAGTTCAAGATTAGTCTTGATTATGTAGTTTGAAGCCAGTTGGCTACTTGAGATCCTGTGTCAACAAAACAAAACAAATTGCAGGAGTACAGAGTGGATGGCAGGGATAGAAAAAGTGCGACAGTGGTGAGTAATCAAGGAAAACTTTGTTCTAAGGCAGTCGATTTTAAGCATATTGAAAGGCTGGTGGGGAAGAGGTGGCAGGAATCGAGGAGGCTGGAGGGACAGATAACGGGGGTGAGGCTTTACCTCCAGAGTGCCAGAGAATGCTCTTACAACTTGTGTTATATTAATGGCAGATTCTATCTGCCTGTCTTCATTCATTCATTGTTTTTCTTTCCAAGGCCCTTTACTGAACACCCACCAAACACCAGTCATTATGCTAGGTTTGAGGAAGTCAACAGTGAGCAAACAGGGCCAACTCTGACAGACCTGGTATTTTTGGAGGCTAAAGAAGCTGGGCTCTTGGAAATGTCAAGTTTAAAGGGCTTCTGAGACATACATGTTAACAGGACTGAGAGGATAGTAGCTATGAAGGGCAGTAGTCTGTGCTGCAAATACAGACAGGGACACAGTAGTCTAAAAATAGAAATCTGAGCCTATGTGTGTGTGGGGGGCACATATATGCACACTCACACACTCCATTTTCCATGATTTACCATAAGATATGGTTCTCACAAGAATAAGAGGTATATCAGGTTTATGCCATAATCTCAGGAGGGTTCTCTACCCATCCTCTTTTGTTAATAATGTTCTGGTAATGATCTCCTTAATCTTTCTAGAAGAGACTCTCTGAAAATGACCAAATATCACGGACACAGGCACCATTTATTAAACTCTGGAGTGGGAAATAAGGACCTGAGGTCCCTGCTCTGAAAATAGATCTACAAGGAGAAATCACCTCTGTACACTTTATGAATGCTCATGGTACTTGAGGGCAGCCATAATTAAACACGCAGGAATTCTAGGCTTTTCAGAAAACATGATCTACATGTCCAGGCAGAGCTGTAAATCAATGCGCAGGAACTTCCAAAAGGACCCTGTTGTTGAATCAGATCCTGATGGCCTGAATTCAACAGAGACTTTGAGTGACCTAGGCTGAGGTCTTAGATTTGACTTTGAACAATGTAGATGGGCCTATGATTATTTTTGTTTTGTCTTTAATTTAATTTAATTTTTATTTTTTAAGATAGGTTCTCCCTCTAGCCCAGGCTGACATGGAACTCACAGCAATCCTCCTCCTACCTCTGCTACCTGAATGCTGGGATTAAGGGCATGTGCTACCATGGCCAGCCCATGGCCGAATGATGTTTTATAGAGTTTTTTTTTTTTTTTTGTAATAAGCTAATTTTGACCAACTATTGTTAAACATTTGTGACTCAAATACCTATTGATTCCACCATCTTCAGGTAACCCCAAACACAAATTATTAAAATCCTATCTTTCATCAAAAGAGGAGAGTGACTAGCTGGAAAGAAAAAAGGTGTTCGGTGCAAGAGGGGTGGGGAAGAGGGGACAAAATAAGGTAATGGAATGGTATTATGGTCAAAATATATTAGGTACATGTATGAAAATTGTCAATAAAAAGTTTAAAAAACTAGGCACCCCGAACAATTAAAATATTGTAATGAAATTTTGTTATTTTAAGAGAGATCAAATCCTCTAAAAGCATAACTTTGAATGGTTGACTATCAATTTTTTATCATTTAGTTGTGAAGAAAAATCAGAAAATGAAGAAGAAATAGAGCATGGTCTCCAGAAAAGGAAATTTAAAAAAAAAGTCTGTCTTTCCAGCTGTAGGTGTAGCATAGTGGTAGAGCTCTTGCCTAGTATGTGCAAGGTGCTGGATTCATTCCCTAGCAGTACAAAATGATTAATCATTTAAAATTTGAGTCATTGTGATAACAAAAAATTCTAAAATATGAGTGTTTTCACATTATAGGGCAGCCTCATCTTCCCTGAGATGGAAATGGTAAATATGAGACTTAGAAATATAGGAAAAAGGGTAGGGCACACCACCCATGACAGTGCTAACCCTTATTCTCGGCTAACAAGTGAGCTTTCATTATTCTAAGATGAGTAACTGCCCGTGCTTGGTACTGTCCTGGACATTTCAAATGAATAGTCTGCAGGTCATGTTGGTTAGTTTCACCTTTAAAATTACCACATTTCTACTTGTCTGCATTCAATAAGAATTATACATACTTTCCCACTTGACTTAGATTCTTTTTATGTGACAATTGCATGTATAAACATCTGGGCCCTTTTGAAGACTTCATTACACTTAGTGTCATTGATTAATATTACAATGGATACTGGTGGCAAAGGGGAGGGGGAACTTTTATGTCCTCATTCTCAGTTTCATACTGAACAAAATATGTTCAAATAAATCCCTATCAGTTTTTTACCAGAAAAGTCCATTCACCAATATTCCTATTCTAAATTGCCTTTGAATTGATGGTTTCATGAGATACTTGAGATACCCTTTGAGACTTAGTTCTAATAGATGTTAAAAGAACATTTATTGCCTTTTCATTATACAAGTAATTCATACTTGTAAAAATTCAAAAAGTACTGAAATAACTAAAGTAAAAGGCAAAATCTTCATGATTGAAGACATGTTATGTATAGAATAAGGAACAAGGATGTATGTTGCATGAATGGATTGGCATTTATCAATTTCATATTTGTGTGTGTGGTGTGCATGTAGGTTGACACACATATATATGTAGGTGTGTATGTACATGCATGCATGTATTGAGTGTCTTCCTCAGTTGCTCTTCTCCCTTATTTTTTTTTTGAACTGAACCTGGACTTGAGCTACACTACACTGCACCTACACTCATAAAGCTAGCCAATGAGTCTCTGAGATCCTTCTGCCTCTACTTCCCCAGCACTTGCATTGCAGGGATGTAACTCTGTGTCCATCATTTACATGCGTTCTTGGGATCTAAACTGAGGTCTTCATGCTTGCATGTCAAACACTTTACCCACTGAGCCATCTCCCCAACCCCCAATTTCACATTTTCGTGGAGCCCTTTAGACAAAGGACATGACTCAAAATTGCCATGTAATAGTGTTTCTTGCACCTAGAGGACTGTATCAAAACTTTTGTGTCATTCCACTTTTGCATATATTCCCCAAAGAAAGGAAAGGAGTGCTTTAAAGGGTATGTTCACACCCATATCTATAACAGGATCATTCATAAGAGCTACAAGGTGGAAATATCATAAATACCCATCGATGGAAGACAGGGAAAGCAAAATGGGGGACAGTTGTCCTCTCTTATCCTAGAGGGACATGTTGTTATAAGACCCCCTCAGTAGTTGTGTAAAACCTTAGTATCAAAACCCTATACATAATGTATTTTTCTATACATACATAAGCTAAAATAAGCCCTTCTGACCTTAAGTTGTTTCTTATCAGGTATTCAGGCATTTGATCACAGTAATGAGAAAAGGAACTACTACAGTATGTTAGACATATTTTATCAAAATTTAACTTTTTAATGGCTTTAAAGTGTAGACATACCATACTTGTACTTGTACTTCAAAATGAAATGTTTTGTTTAGTGCCCTGCAGATCTAAGGTATTATCATTGCCATACTCTGGGTTCCAATGTCTCTATGGTCTAAAGTAGGGAACATCAACAACAGATTGAGGAGATCCATGAACTCCTTGATATTTAATGCAAATTCATCTTTCTTTACTTATTTTTTCTGGGGAAAGGCTCATTACTTTAGTTCATCAGAGAAGTGTATGATCTCTCTTTCCCACTTATAAAAGGCATAGAACCATCGCCTAATAGATTCTTTCTATTCAATAGACTTTATTAAATTAACTGTGCATATAGACCTTATTAAATTAAGTGAATAAAAACTATTATTTCAAAGGTTTGAACTGAATGGATACCTAAATAAAGCAAAATCTCATTAAGGCTCATTAATGCCATTGATTATTCCATCTATATTTTCAGTAGCTGGAATTATTCTATGTGAAAAGATTTTTAAAAGTAAGGCAGCTCTAAGACATGTCTAGCTTAGGATGAACCATCATTCTTCAGAGCTTCAAAAATCTCTCAGGAATGCTATTGATTAGATTTTCAGCTTTTCCCACTCAAATCAAGAAACCTTACCAATGGCAAGTGACATTTCAAACTTCACCCAATTTTACTTCAGGCTGTGGTTGCAGAGTTTTCAGCAATTTCAATAAAGTAGCTTTCAGTTGGAAATAGCTGGGAAGTGTATTGAAATCACAGAGAGATCAGTTTAGTAGCAGATTCTGCTCAATGGAAATATTCCCTCCTGAAGGAAGGATGGAGTCAAAAGTTCAATAAGATGTGAAGAGATGGAAGTTCAAAGGTTATATGACCATTACCCAGGTTTATAGGAATGGTAAAAGTTGTTGAAAGGCAGACTTTGACCAATGTTAAGTAGCAATTGAAACATTCCTTCCTCAGGGGAAAAAGGAAGCTCAGGAGACTCAGTAAGTCTGGGAAAAAGATTGTAAGACCCCCTCCCGAAAGCTATATAAAGAGAAAGTAACCCCTTGAGGAGAGACTCCTATTGAGCTGCAATTCATGTAGTATGCTAAAGACTGCCCTACTTCTGATGCAGATGTAGGTTTCTTCCAATTACTTAGATTTGTTACTCATGAAATAGTTTATTGGTTATTTTCACCCAGGAATATCTTTTTACTTCAAATTTAGGTTCCTCTAAATTTCCCAGTGTTATAGGTCTTTCAGCTTCATCATTAAATGAATAAATGAAGGGATATTTGGAGGAAGATTCAACTACAACAGATTGGAGATGAAGAATATTATACTTCCTTTTGAGTTCTCTGCCCATGGCAGTCTTTGAGAAAGGTTACATCTCAGATTACCAATTATGTTAACTTGTCCTGAAGAGATGTGTATGAGCATATCTATTCATCTCTAGGCATGGTTCTAACAACAGACCAAAGAACTGATTCAACCCATGTCTAGCTTAGCGAACCAGAGCAGGGTGAGGTTATTTACAGGAGGAGCATGGTACATTTAAAGGCAGCTGCATAACCAAAAAGCTCACCCCAGCATGGGTGATGACTCATGGAAGCTATGTCCTGGAGCTCACTGGTCCACTTGCAGACCCAACGTCTCCTCTCCTTAGATTATTACTGTTTGTAAATCTTGGGTTTTGTAAATATTGTAAGTTTCAGCAGCTTCCTGAGATTTGAATTATTTCCTGACTCATAAATTTCCTTTATCCCTAAGTCTTAATAAGCCTCTCTCCATGAGGAAATGTTTCAATTTGTTGGAAATTGGTATATAAGAACAACATGTATCTCAGAATGTGTTAATTCCTTTGGATTTCTGTGGCAATAGGTAGCACAGTGGTAATATAGATACATAGTGTTGTTTTTTTTTTGAGAAGGTACCTATAAGATAATATCTTGTTCTCAGAAGATGGACTGTAGATAATTAGAAAACCCAAGCATCAAATCAACTGAAGATGCAAAAACTCTCTACATTGTCATACAAGAAACACAAAAAATGAAGACAATACAATGACACCAAAAATTACGAACCTATCAGGAATGACCTTCAGTGAGATTGACTTAGATGAAATGCCTAAAAAAGAATTTAAAAAAAATTATGTTCAAAGAAATAAAAGGAATTAAAGAAGAAAACAAACTCTTGAAGGAATCCCAAGAGAACACAAGAAACCAACTTAATGAAATAAGGAAATCAATAGAATATATGATTAAGGAAATACAAATCATACTAGTCAGAAATGCTAGAGTAATTCAAATAAAAAACTCTGTAAAAAGTCTTACCAGTAGAATGGAGCAAGGAGAGGACAGAATATCTAAACTAGAAGACACAGTGGCAGATATAATATAGTGCAAAAAAATAGGAAGGCATGATAGGGAATTTCAAGAAATTGAGGACACTCTGAAGAAATCATACGTAAGAATCCAAGGTATAGTAGAAGGAGAAGAATTTCACTCCAAAGGCAGAGTGGGTATTTTCAACAAAATAGTAGAAGAAAATTCCTCCAAATGGGAAAGAAATGATGATACAGATATAGGAAGCCTTTAGAATACCAATCAGACAAAATCATGAAAAAAAAACCCTCAATGCCATATCATAATTAAACTACTAAACACACAAACTAAAGAAAATATATTGAATGCAGTTAGAGAAAAATAAAGTCATATACAAAGGCAAGACCATCAGGATAATAGCAGATTACTAAACTTAAACTTTAAAATCCCGAAGGGCTTAGAATGATGTGTTTCACCTTCTGAAAGATAACAACTGTCAGCCAAGATCACTTTATCCCTCAAATCTATCTATCCTAATTGATGGAGAAATAAGGACATTTCACAACAAAAGCAGGCTAAAGGAATATATGTCCACTAAACCCGCTCTGCAGAAAGTACTCAAAGGATCCTTCATGCTGAGAGAAAGAAAAGCACACATATAAGGAAACTGATTTTTTTTTAAATCTGTCCATTTTTCCCAGTGTTGGGGAGAAGACACATGGATCCTTGGGCCTCTCTGGCCAACCAATCTAGCTTTATTGGTGGGCTCTAGGCTAATGAAATACCTGTATAATAAAAAGTGGGTGGAGTTCATGAAGAATGACCCATAAGGTTATTCTCTGGCTTCCACATGTGTGCACACATGTACATGTGTGCATTCACATACAAATAAAAAAAATACTGTCTAAATCACCTTGAGACTTTCAAGAATATATTAGTCAGTAAGCCTTTTTGTATAAACATGTAAACAACAGTACATACTTCCTTTTACCACTCTACATATCTTATGTTTTAGTTGTACTTCCTTCATTGAACTCTTCTCTCATAGTACCAGAATATCTAATTGTGTTTCTTCTAGATGTCTAGAGAATTTTACTGTTGATGCAAAAATATTGTGAGTGTCATATACATGTTTAGAGCACTGTTACTAACTGATGAGGGTTGTCTGATGACTTCATTTGGATCATGCCAACATTCTCAAGTATACATGACTTTATTTGGACCATGCTAACATTCTCAAGTACACTTTAAGTTTTTGGGAATTACATCTCCATATTTTCTCATATTCTTACTAACATTAAATAGATATTCACCACATCAAGGTGAATAGAAAAGAGGGGTCTATATTAAGACCACCTCAGATGTAAGTCAAATTTCAGCATAAATTCTGACCTCCTGTTGCTAAATGTTTCTTCTTTATCCTGTGTGTGCATGAGAGAGAGAGAGAGAGAGAGAGAGAGAGAGAGAGAGAGAGAGAGAGTGAGTTGTGTCCATGTGTATGTCTGTATATGCGTGTGACCATGTATGTACAAATGTCTATGTAGGCCAGGAATAGATACTGAGCTTTTCCTCTATCACTCTCCAAATTGCTTACTGAGACAGGGTGTTACAGTTACCTTTTAAAATTTTAATTTAATTTTACAAAGGTTATTCTCTTATATTTCCCTTCCTCTCGACCCATGTTCCCTGAGGATTCTCCCCAGTGGAGTTATTGGTATTCAGTGTGGAGTAATTAAAGTCTCAGTCAATATCTGCCAGGGGGAGGGGTGTCAGGAAATTTCTACTCCCAACTCCTGCAACTCTTACAATCTTCCTACCCCCTCTTTCACAATGTTCCCTGAGCCTTGGTGGGTCTGTTAGCAGTCTGGTTTAGTGCTGAATTCTCTGTAGCCTCTAGGCTTATGCTATAGTGTGTTTTTATTAAACACTGTGTCTGTCACCATTTCCCTAGATCTGGCTGTAAAGGTAGCAGTAGGAACAGTACTTGTGTTTCTGCTTCCTCTGTGACTTTTTCCTGAGTCCTGGTAGGTATGGTATAAATGATACATCTCCTGGAAGGCAGTGAGGTGTCTTTATTTGTCATACTGATGGATCTTGGATCCCACCCCCATTATTTTGTGCTATCTGTAAAATGAAACAGAATCTATGACTAAAGGTGAGACCAGCTTTGACTTAGGGGGATATACATAGTGATTTGAGAGACTTCTTGATATATATTCCTACTCTACTTGTCCAGAGAGTGCTGAGGGATTCTCTCTGGGGTCTACGAGATTCCTGGCTATGGGGTTTTGACTATGTTCCTAGTACCAGGTGTGAGTTCTCTCAATCTGAGTGGTTCTCATATCTAATCAGAAGACAGTTAGTTACCTACATGAGATATGTGCCCCTGTTACTCAGGTATGCACATCTTGCCTTTCTAGTTGCCTGTGTAGCTTGCAGGACACCGTGCTTTCCATGCTGTTGGTGATCTTTATCTCCCAGCAGCTCTCATAGGATGTTCCTGTGTCATAAAAATCTGCCAGAAGATGATTGAGCTTCCTCTCATTTCTGTCATGATTCCTCAGTGTACTGTGACAGCAGCCTTTAGTGTCTTCAGCAATAGGGTCTTACCTTAGAGCTTTGGTGGGTAACCAAGTTTATTGGCAATGGCCAATATTATTTTGGGACCAATATCTCAATGTGGAGGTAACCCAATTATGATATTGAGATTCATCAGTAGGAGCACATTGCTTTAGCATTAACCTCTCACCACCTACTACTGGGCAATTCAGTCTACCCTGCCCCCCATTATTGAGGATTATATCTAATATGATGATATCCAGGAGGACAGTTTCTATTGTATTCATCACTTTTTCTTTAGTTTTTTTATAACTCTCCTCCCCACTACACCTTCCTACTTCTCTCTACTGCCCTTCCTTTTATCTTCTTATTGCTGAGACAAACACCCAACCAGAGGCAGCTTATGGTAGGAAATAGTTTATTTTGGTTGCAGATTCCAGGGAATCATCATAATAGCAGAATAAGCTGACTCACTTCATCATACATCCACAGCAGAGAGAGACAGGACAAAGAGCTAAATCTCAAGGTGATTCTAAATACACCTTAGGGCTGGGCTCACCTCAAGGTTCACCTCTAATGATACACTTCCTCTAGAAGAGCTCCACCTCCCAAATGCTCCAAGCTCAGGAGTAAGTAGGAAACTCAATCACCAACACCTAAGGCTATGAGAACATTTTATATTCAAACCACCACATAGGGACTCTCACTGAACCCACAGCTCACCAATTCATCTAGAATGGCTAATTAACAAGACCCAAAGATGTTCTGTCTATTCTGACTCAGTTATGGGATTACAGGTGCATGCCTCTATGAGTGATATTTTAAGTGAATGCTGGGAACCCAAACTCAGGCACTCATACTTGCACAGCAAGCACTTTACTGACTGAACCATCTCCCCAGTCTCCTAGTTATCTTTCCTAATGAATCTTCCAATTGAATTGGCTCTAAAATTTTATTAAAAACTTCCATAGTTATAGATAATAAAGCATGGTAATTCCCTACTCCCACTTTCTCTTTGCAACTCCTCTCTCCATCATACCTGTTCCCCCTCTCAATCAGTCTTTCTTTTATTTTGATGTCACCATCTTTTCCTCCTGTTATGATGGTCCTGTGTAGGTAGTGTCAGGTACTGTGAGGTCATGGATATCCAGGCCATTATGTTTCTAGAAGAGTGCAATGTAAGGAGTCCTAGCCTTCTTTTGGTTCTTACATTCTTTCCACTACCTCTTGTGCAATGGACCCTGAGCCTTGGAAGGTATGATAGAGATGTTTCAGTGCTGAGAACTCCTCTGCCCCTACTCAGATCTATGGTGCTTTTTGAGTTATCCTGGAGATCACAACCATCTGAAAAGAGAAGCTTTTCTAACCAAAAGTGAAAGTAGCATTAATATACAGGTCTGAACATTAAGAGAAATGTTTGCCGGGAAGTTTGGTGACCATAGTGTATACATTTAGCCAGACACAAGAACATTACAACCCTAGGTCTCATGACTTTTGCTGTCATTGGTTTTCAGTATCAGGCATGTATTCCCTCCCGTGGAGCAGGCTTCCAGTTCGAGAGTAGTTAGTTTCCTCCATAACAGACATGCCACTACTGCACTCGTTGGCTCATTTGGCCTTGCTGGCCAAATTTAAGGCCTGTAATATCCACAGCTATTTGTCTCCACTGGTGATTTCTCTCTCTCCTATGGAACTGCATGGAGCATATCTTTTTCTACCTTTCATTCAGTTGCTCTACATGGAGGAAGGTTTCAGCTCAGCTCTAGCAAGATTTCCCAGTGACTTTGCAGCCCAAGTATGTCTTTAGCAGTAGGGTCTTACCATCTATTCCTGGTAGGAATCCAAAAGCCTCAGCAATGATCTTTAATGTTTTGGGGGTATTAGGGACCTTCCTGGCCAACAACTCACTAGAAGGTATCCTGGCACTGAAAATTTTCTAGTAACAGTCTATGGCTTCTGGGTGTGCCATTGTCCAAAAAAGGTTTCCAAATGTCTCATTCATACCCTCTTAGATTTTGATTAGCCTTCCCTCCAACTTTCCTTTACTCAGTCTCTTCCCCTGACCTCACTTATGCCTTTCTACCCTGAGTAATCTGTTCTTCTACTTACATATATACAATACCATCATCTTAAGTCTTCCCTCCCATTCTATTCTCTTTATATTACCCTTATCACTTACTAGCCTCTGATATTGAGTTTTATTCCAACTCACATAGAAGTCCAAACATTTGTAACTAGGATCCACATATGAGAGAGAACATGTGACATTTGTCTTTCTGGACCTGGGTTACCTCATTAAGTATAATACTTTCCAGCTCCACATATTTCCTTGAAAAATTCATAATTTCATTTTTCTTTACAGCTGCATATAACTCCAGTGTGTAAATGTACCACATCTTCATTATCCACTCATCAGTTGAGGGACATCTGGGCTGGTATCTTTTCCTAGCTATTGTGAATACAGTGGCAATAAACATGGTCGAGCAAGTATCTCTAAGGTAGTGAGAAGAGTCCTTGGGATATATGCCTAGCAGTGTTATAGCTGGGTCATATGGTAAATCTAGTTTTAGCTGTCTCTGGAACCTCCACACTAATTTCTGCAATGGATAGACCAGATTGCATCCCCACCAACAGCATAGAAGGATTCCTCATTTTCTGCATCCTCACAGGAGGTGAGTTCTACATCCATAGGAGGTGGAACATTTTTTTAGATGTTTATATATTATCTGTATTTCTTCTTTTGAGAACTCTCTATTTAGTTCCATAGGCTATTTTTTAATTGGGTTGTTTGATTTCCTATTATTTAGTTTTTTTGAGTTCTTTGTATATTCTGCATATGAATCCTCTGTCAGATGTATGGTTGGCAAAGATTTTCTCACTTTCTGTAGGCTGCCTCTTTGCTTTATTCACAGTATCCTATGCTGTACAAAAGCTTTGTAATTTTATGAGGTCCAAGAAGTTGATTAGGGGCTTTATTTTCTGAACAACCTGGGTTATATTCAGAAAGTCATTGCCTATACCAACATTTTGAAAGTCTTCCCCTATTTTTCCTCAAGCAGTCTTAGAGTTTCCTGTCTGATATTAAGGCTTTTGATCCATTTGTACTTAATTCTTGTGTATGGAGAGAGATAAGGATCAATTTTCATCCTTCTGCATGTAGATATCCAGTTTTCCCAACACCATTTGTTGAAGAGGCTGTCTTTTCTCCAATGATTATTTTTGGCATTTTTATTGAATATCAGGTGGCTGTAGCTACCTGGACTTTCATCTGGGTCCTCTATTCTGTTCCATTGATGTATGTGTCTGTTTTTGTGCCAGTACCATTCTGTTTTTGTTACTATGGCTCTGTAACATAGGTTAAAATCCAGTATGGTTGTACCACCAGCCTTATTTTTGTTGCTCAAAATTGTTTTAGATATTCAAGGGTTTTGTGTGCTTTCAAAGAAATTTTAGGAAGGGTTGATTTTCTATTTCCATGAAGAATGCCATTGGAATTTTGATGAGGAATGCATTAAACGTGTGAATTGCTTTTGTTAGGACTACCATTTTCACAATATCTATTCTTCCAATCAAAGAACATGGGATGTCTTCCCATTTACTAGTAGCTTCTGCAATTTCTGTCGTGAGTGTTTTAAAGTTTTCATTGTACATTTTATAATCTTTATCTTATTTTTTGAGGCAAGTTTGACAGACTGACCTTATTTAATTTAATTTAATTTATTTATTTGAGAGAGATAGAGAGAGAAATAGATATATATATAGAGAGAGAGAGAGAGAATTGGTGTGCCAGCGTTTCAAGCCACTGTACTTCAACTTTAGATGCATGTGCCACCTTGTCTACATGTGTGACCTTGTGCTTGCATTACCTTGTGCATCTGGGTTATATGAGATCTGGTGGGTTGAACATTGGTCCTTAGGCTTTGCAGGCAAGTACCTTAACTGCTAAGCCATCTCTCCAGTCCTGTATTCTTTTATATGTAAATAGAAAATGTATAGCTGTGTTATAAAAAAAGAAAACAAAGCACTTCCAAAGGATATAACTAGGAGGGGAGGTGCATAAGAGAGGGTAACTGAGGAAGATAAAATCACAATATATTTTATACATATATGAAAGTGTCAAAAATTAAAATTAAAACTAAAGTTGCCCTCAAACACCAGTGGCTTAAAACAATGAAAATTTGTTATTTCTCTTAATTCTATGGATTGGGCACAGCAGGATGGTTCATCTGTTACATGAGAGCTTAGCTGAAGTCTTGTGTGTAGCTGAATAAAATCAACTGGGGCTGGAAGGTCTAAGATGGCTATACTCATGTGTGTGGAAGAGCTAAGATCTGGCTGGGCCACTCTCATTACTCCTTTAGTAGCCTAATAATTGTCTCCTGAGGAGATAAAAAGGAGAATTGCCAGGTCCCTGTATCCAAGGTATAGATACATACAGCAGGACTCTGTCACAGTCTCATGGTACATGTAGTCACAGAACAACTCAGTTTCAAGGAGACAGGCTTTCTCTCACCATGGGAGCAGCTGCAAAGGTTACTCTGTACACGGTTGGTGGAAAGCATGGGCAGCCTTTATTTTTTTCATACTGTATATAATCTATCATAACAGGGTGGCATGATATATGATGAAATTGTCCAGATAAACTTAAGTGAGATGGCCTGGTCAGTTTCCTGTAGCTGGTTGTCTAGGCTGTCAGTACACAAGTTCTTACACCAGAAGCATCAGCAACATCAGTAACTTATTAGAAATACCAAATCTCAGGCCACATTTAAGACCCATTCAATCAGCATTGGCTCCCTTCCTCATCCCTAGGAACTCATATGCAGTAAAGTACCCTAGAAGTCCACATTTTCTACTTCCAAAATTGAGATGGAAGCTGTACCACCTACCAAAGGAAGATATTTTTCAGTCAGAAACTAGAGTCAGCATGTGAAAAGGCTGTACTTTCCTTAATGCTTACTATGTTTCCTTGTTTTCTTGCCTTCCCTTCTTTTCCATTCGCCTCAGCTCTCTTTCCTTCTTCCTCTCCCTTTCCCTCTTGTCTCTTCCTTTTCTGAGATGGGTATAATGTAGCCTAGGCTGGCCTAGATCTCACTGTGTAGGTGAGGATGATGACCTTGAACTACACACATATCCTCATACCTCCATATTCCAAGTACTGGGATAAAAGACTTTCACCAGAGTCACCAGTTCGTGTGGTGCCAGGGACTGAATCCAGTCCTTTGTGCATGTACCATCCCAGCTTTCTACTGTGTTCTTTTTTTTCTTTTGTTGTTAATATTATTTATTTGTTTGTTTGTTTATTGTTTATTTATTACATGAGAGGAAGATGGCAGATAAAGAGACAAAGACTAGGTGTTCCAGAGCCTCCAGACACTGCAAATGAACTCCAGACACATGTGCTAACCTGTGCATCTAGCTTACATGGGTTCTGGGAAATCAAACCTGGGTCCTTTGGCATGGAAAGCAAGCACCTTAACCACTAAACCATCTCTCTATCCCTCTTTTTTTTTTATTTTTTGAGTAGTGTCTTGTTTAATCCTGGGCTGACCTGGAATTCAGTACGTAGACTTAAGTTGGCCTCAAACTCACAGTGATTTTCCCTTCTTACCTCTGCCCCTGAAGTGCCCAAGTGCTGGAATTTAGGCATATGCTACCATGCCTGACTTTTTTCTTTTTCTTTTAAGATCCTCATAGAAATTATGACTAGTAATGACTATATCTTGTACCTCCACTTTTTTTTTCTTTCCTTTTGAAAGATATTCTCTGTGTGTGACAGAGTCTCACACTATAGATCTAACCCATCAATTCACTAGGTAACCCAGACTGGCCTCAAATTTATGAATAATCGTCCTGCCTTAACTTCCTGAGACACCATCCTGGTTTATAAACTTCATTTTCCTGATCAGAAAACTGATTCTCAAATAGGTGATAGAGTAACTTACACAGGTCATTCATATTTGTACCTAGACATACAGAATTCAAACTTAGGGGGAGTGTATGCACGCACACATGCATGAGTTGTCTTCATTTGTATAAGAATGAATGCAAAAATGTACTACTGTGTGCATGTAGAGGTCAGAGAGCAACGTTTGGGTCAGTTCTTGCCTTTCCACATTATTTAAGGCAGGTTTCTCTTTCTAGCTTCTTACTCTGCTGTTCTTTACTATACTCAGCATGAGCTTCTAAGAAGTTCTCCTGTCTCTGCCTCCCATCTCACCATCAGTGTGCTGGGATTACAGAAGCTTGCTACAGCTTTTGGCTTCTAACTTTTGTGGGGGAGGGGGTGGACTTGAGTCAAAGTCGAGTACTTTTGCTTGCTTCAGCTGTAAGCACTTTATCCGCTCAGCCATATCCCTAACCCCATACTTACAGAGTATTCTGACTCCAAACTCTGCTCCTAGTGACTTGGGGTAATCACTGACAACTGCCACTTGGTAGCAGTGAGGGAGTCCAAGAGAGTCTGAATGTTGATAGAACAATACTAATAAAGGAAAGCTGGGGCAGGTTGCTGGCTTGGTGAGCTATCACTTCCCTCCTGATGTAGTCCACTCTCAACTTGCTTGAAGCGAAGAGGCTGGCACGGGTGTGTGACATATGGCGCAGCCCCACTCTGCCGTATGTGTACTACCCTGCGTTCCGGGTGCACAGCTGCCTGACACAGGCTCTGCCAGTTGGGCAGCTGCCTCTTGGGGTGTCTCCAAAGGCCATTGCTCAGAGAATGCAGCTCAACATTTTTTCTGCTTCCTCTTTCACATGTCTTCCTTTTACATCTTATGTCTCCACTTGGGCCAGGGAGTCTTGTTTGGGCTATGACAGGGAAACAATGCCAGACCGTGAACGGCTTATAATGGGGGCTATGCACACATAAAACTCATCTAGAAATGGAGGGGCCTAAGGAAGAAGCAGGGGAGGCTCCTCCCGGAAACCCTCTTCTGGGAAGCCCTTTTCTGGGAGAGCTCAGCCCCCGTCAGGGCTTCCTTCCAACAGCTGTGCGTGGGATGGAAAGGCAATTTCCTCCTTGCTGTTTGCTGTGTGGGGCTGATAGAAGAAGGAATGAAGAATGAGGAGCAAGTGCAAGGCAAGGGCCCTTCTCTTCCCAGGTCCAGAAGCTGTGGGAAGAAGGGATCAAGCAAGAAAGCTCGAGAATCCTTTTCATTGGAAAGAAAGAGAGCAATATTTTTTCTTTATTTTTGTCCAGTCAGCACATTCAGCTAGCGCAGGAGATACTAACAGTTGACATCTTGCACCGAAGTGCACAGTTTCGCCAGCTCAGGTACTGTGATTACTTCTCTGGATTCAAAGTGCCCTGTTATCTCTTTCCTTGGGTAAGTGACTTGAGCTTGCTAAGCCCCGGGCTTCTCATCTGGAAAATGGAAGTCATAATTTTATCTCTTTCTGGGATTGCTTTGAGTTATAAATGGGATGATACATGTAGAGGGATGACAGAACCCAGTAACTGGCTTACAATATGTATTTGATCAACGTTAGTCACTAATGTTAAAGCTTTTTGAAGTTAGAAACTTGAACTTGTCGGTTATTGTCAGCTCCAAAACCAGTTCTTGGCACATTCTAGTACTCAATTACTTTATGAATAAATGAATAATTATATGAATAAATGATTGAGCAAGTTTTATAATGCAGTTTCATCAGAGAATTTAGGGGATAGAGAGTTGAGAAATTAACTGTGCCATATGTATTTACATGTACATAAGTGTGTATGTGTGTGTGTATAGGAGACTGATTTATTTCCTAGGGATTTCCTTTTGTTCTGGTCATGGTCATGGTTGTTACCCTGCCTCTAAGGTCGCTTGTGTTTCCTGAAGGGATGCTTTTCTAAAAAGAACTGAGTTTATGTTCTTTTAGAAATGAGGCTTAGGATAAGTCTTACCCAGTGATTTGTTTCAGAATCAATGAGATTTCTCAATATGCATACAACTGAACATTCAACTTGCCATGTAGCTGTGAATTTCCTTAAACTTCCTATTTCCCTTCCTCCACCTCCCAAGTGCAGAAGAGTTAGGATAACACCAAACACACCAGATTTATGCAGTGCCCATGATTGAACTCAGGGATTTGTGCATGTTACACAAGCAATTTAGCTACATCCCCAATCCTCACCAATTGGATTGCTCCTAGTTTTTCTGTTCTTGAATCCCATCTGAGATTCCACATGGTATTTCTTGGCATGTCTTCTTGGCAATTTCTGGCCAATGTCAGTTTTTCTGCCTTCCTTTGTTTGTCCTGAGCCTGACAGTTTTGCAGAATGCTAGCCAAAAGTATCTTTACTTTTAGAAACTTAAAATATATTTTTATTCTGAGGGTACTGTTGTAAACAAAATGCAGAACAAAGCACAGCTACAAAAAACCCTGCATTTTTAAAATTTATTTTAAGAGAGAGAGAGAGAGAGAAAATGAGCACACCAGGGATTTCAGGCCCTGTGAACAAACTCAAGATGCATGTGTCCCCTTGTGCATATGTGTGACATTGTGCTCTTGCTTCACTGTGTGTCTGGCTTACATGGGACCTGAAGAATCAAACCTGAGTTCTTAGGCTTTGCTACCAAGGGCCTTAACCACTAAGCAATCTCTCAAGCCCATGTACTTTGTTTATATATTTTTATCCTGAATTCTTAAAGGTTTAATTAAGATTTTCTACTACCTACTAAGTATTTATAAAGATTTGGTGATCAGTGGACCTTTTCTTTTGTTTTTTCAGGTAGGGTCTCACTCTAGCTCAGGCTGACCTGGAATTCACTCTGTAGTCTCAGAATGACCTTGAACTCATGGCAATCCTCCTACCTCTGCCTTCTGAGTGCTGAGATTAAAGGTGTGTGCCACCATGCATAGCTTGTGGATCATTTTTTAAAAACAAATATTTATTTCTTTATTTGAGAGAAAGAAAAAGGCAGTGACACACACACACACACACACACACACACACACACACACACACACGGAGAGAGAGAAAGAGAATGGTCATGTGAGGGCCTCTAGACACAGCAAATGAACTCCAGATGCATGCAACACCTTGAGCATCTGGCTTACATGGGTCCTAGGTAATTGAACCTAGGTCTTTTGGCTTTTTAGGCAAATGCCTTAACCACTAAGCAATTTCTCCATCCCCAGTGGTCCATTTTTGTTTAGACAATAAAATATGTTTTCTCTATAAAGCAATGTAAAGTTAAAATTGAGATTTGATCATATTGAAATGCATTATATAAACAAAATATTTAGCCTAATAACCTTTAGGTAAATATAGTTTTATGGCTTTGATAAGGACAATGATCACACTTTCTGATTACCAACTATAACTGAAATACTGGCCTCAGTGAATCATGTGTGGTAAGGTATTAAACTCTGATGACTTTCACAACTTGTCTAGGTCCAACAACAGTACAAATGTACCATTCTTGGGAGCTCTGGTTCTCATTAGAATGGTCTAAAAGGGAAATAGCCTACTTATTTTGAAGAAACAGGGGAAGCAGTGATCGTTTTGCAACATATGTAGCAGTTACCTTCTCCTTGGTGGGATAAAACATCCAACCCAAAGCAGCTGGTAGAAGGAAAGGGTTTACTTCAGCTTACAGTTTCTACATTTTTAAGGGGATGCTTTACCATGTCAGGGAAAGCATAGCAGAGCAGGTACCTAGGATGTTACCATCCAGACCAATGGGAAAGAAGTAATCTGAATGTACTAGCTAAAGAACACCCAGTAGGGCTGAACTAGGAAATTTCTATCAAGGCTCTACCACCCAGAGGCTCCATCAGCTAGGAATCAAGTTTGAAGCTTAATCACAAATACATGAGGCTATGGGGGAACTTTCACATTCAAATCACCACAACATGTATCTTTTCCTATTATCCAACCAAACACTACTGTAGACATTACTAAGAGGAGATTTTGGAGATGTGATTTAGATCCATAGTCAGTTAACCTTAAGTTCATCAAAAGGGAGATTATCCTGGGTGGACCTGGCTGCCTACACTCTAAACCTTAGACTTGAGAAGCAGCCTTCACAATTTTATTTGCCTGCTCTGGTTGAACCCTTACAGTAAGAGAGTGTTTTGATTACAATTAGAAAAACTGAAGCATTGAAAGAGATTGAACAACTTCCCAAAGATCATATGATCAGTAAATGTCAGTTGATGTTCAAATCATGACACTTAGTCCTTATTTTTTCCTTTCTTTTTTCTTCCCTGGTTTGTAGCATTTGAGGTGAACCCAGGACCTCCAAGTAGGCAGGTATTCTACTACTGAGTTATATCCCCAGCCCTGGTGTGCTAGTTTTATTTCAAATGTTTATTTATTTGCACATGTGTGTGAAAGGTGGGGCAGGGATTGCTCCAGGGCCTGTTACTACTGTGTTACTTTTTGCTTTTGACTTTTTGCATCTGACTGGGTGGCTTTCAGAGTTGAACTCTGGCTCTCAGGTTTGATAAGCTGCATATTAGATCTTTCACAGGGTTTGGCACACACAAATAAAAGATGCCACTATCAACCACTGTAGGATAGATTAGTCCATAGTAGTGGTTGTCAGGATGTCATGGGGTGCTCTAGACATCCTCATAACCAGGGTGAACTTCAGCTCTATTACATAAGACTAAATGGGGATAGGACTCAGATATCAGTGTTTCTTAAAGCTCTCCATGAGATTCCAATGGCTAGACAAATCTGAGAACCATGCCTCAGACTTTGATGTATGTGAAACTCATCTGGGAATTGTGTTAACATATAGACTCTGTAGACCTTGTTGGGGCAGAGATTCTGAATCTGGAAGAGGCTCCTCCTAGGTTATCCTTATGCCACTAGTCTGGGGAACACACATTCTTAGCAGGGCTCCAGTGGGTTTCAAAGTGAAGGCTATTTAAGAAGAAACAGATTTTAAAAGAGGAGTGTGTTACAGTCAGCTCCACATTCCTGAGACAAACATTCAACCAGAAGCAGGTTATGGGGTAGACAGCCTCATGCTGCTGGGATGACCTTCCAATTGTAGTGTCTGAGGCCCTGGCATGCCAATTCTTTCTCTCTTTCTCTCAAATAAGAAAAAAAAAAACATAGTAAACAAAATAATGGATTTCATGATGTCATTTTCATAGTATTTTGTTCTTTATCCCCCACTGCCTCCTACATACGCCTGCTTCCTTCTGATTGTTCCCTTACTTCCCCTAGATAGTTCTTTCTGCTTTCTTATTACATATATCCCATTAATCTCTATTGCTCCTTTAAGATCTTTTTCTCTCATGATCTCCTTTCTAGTTTACGTGTACACACACACACACACACACACACACACACACACACACACACACACGCCTCCTGACATGGCCCAAGTTTGCCCTGGAGGATAAAGTTGCCCCCATTTGAGAACCACTGGAGTAGACTGAGGTCTACCTCAGGACCATTGTACTGTTCCAGAATGGTGTGTCTGGGACACTCATGCAAATTGTTGGAAGAAAGAGTGAATGGCATTCTAGGGGCTGAGGAGATAGCTCATTAAGAGTGCTCTCTGTGCAAGCATGAGGAGGTGAGTTGGATCCTCAGCATCTATGGAAAAAGCTGAGCATGGCCACACATGCCTGTAACCCCAGTGCTGAGAGAATTTTTGGAGCTCATTGCTCAGCCAGTTTCACTGAAAGGCAGAAGCTCGATGTTCAGGGTGACAGACTTTCTCAAGGAAACAATGTGGAAGAGTTATAGAGGAGGATATCTGATATTTTACTGTGGCCTCTGCACATGTGCATGACAACATGTGCATAAACAACACATACACCAACAGACACACTAAAAATTAATACAACCACCATTCCAGAGGATAGGAGGACATACATGGTCACAGGGAAGAATAAAATGAGAACAGCAGGTCCTGAGATCATCTAATGTAACAAGCATTACTTTATTTATTTATTTTTTTTGCAGGTGTGTTCAGATCTGTGGGGGCACACATGGGTGTGGGTACTCATACACACATGTATACACATGTGTGGAGGCAAAAGGTTGATATCAGGTGCCCTCCTCAATCATTTTTTGAGACAGGATCTCTCACTTGTACCCAGAGCTCACGGATTTAGCTATTCTAGTTAGCCAGTTTACTCCAAGGATTATAGGCAGGACAGCATGCCAACCCATCATTTATGTGGATGCTAGGTATTTGGACACTCTGGTCCTTATGCTTGTGCTCAAGTGCTTTTTCCATTGAGCCATCTCCCCAACCCTAAGCATTCCCTTACTAGAATCAGTCCAAGCTTCTGTGAACTTTGGAATGAGACTATGGAAGTACACTAAAGCAGGACTATCATACTGCTGATGGTGATATCACAGGAATGGGATGAGATGCTGGACTCCTGCAAAGTACAGGCTCATTTTACTTTGAGTTACCACCGAGGGTGTCCGCTGCTTTGTAAGTCTTCCATTAGCTGCCTACCTGGGGCCTGTGTGCCTTATTGTTCTAGAAACCTCTCAACCATGTAATAGGTAGAGCTCTACCTCACATAAGTTGTTTTCTTCCTGCAGCTGGGTCAATGTTTATGGCTCTAATGGAGTTGTTTGAGCATCCTGAGACTTTAAGAGTAGTCATTTTGAAAGCACTATTTATATTTGCACCGGAATCCTTTTTCCAGTACCTTTTTATCCTCTCCAATCAAGTTGCCCTTTTGGCTTTTGAGAGCTCAAGAATCCTTTCATTCAAAGGAACTGTCCCTTAGTGATGCTCTTGGAAAAGATTTCTCAATTTCAGGCTTCCAGCCATGAGCTCTGTGTGATTTCCTCTGTATAATTGCACAGACACCCTTCTTGAGCTCTTTGGGCTATCGTAGTTTCAGGTAATCCAATTAGGTTTCCACAATCTCTGAGGCATAGTATTTTAAAGAAAGAAATTCAAATGTGACCAATTAGTTACTTCCTCCTGCAGGGTTCCTTATCTTTTCACCTGTACTGTCAAAGTACAGTATTTACGAAGGGACCAAGGTGCCATGGTCTGAATGTTTGTGTTCCTCCAAAAATTCTCATGTTGCAAACATAATTACCAATGGGATGGCATTAGGTGGTGGGGGTCGTTGAAAAGTGAAAGGGTCATGAGTACAGAGCTCTTGGCAATGGGATTTGTGCCATTATAGAAGAGACAAACCAGAGAGTAGTCATACCCTATCTTACCAGGTGATGACATAGCTTATTATCTAGAATGTGGACCCTCCCTTTGATCTTGGACTTCTTAAGATTGAAAACCTGAAAAAAAATAAATTTATGTATTTTATAATCCACCCAGTGTTTGTTATTTAGTATAGCAGCCTGAATGGACCAAAGTGTGGTGTTATGAGTTCATGTCAAGTGACCAAAAGTAGTGAAATATACTCGGGTCTGAGTCCTGATGTAGGAGTCAGCAGGTGGCATGTGGCTTCTGCTGCCAGATCTTGTGCTTAAAGAGTACTTATAGTGGTGCTACTCAAAAGAAAAGGTGCCAGTAGGTCTCCTGGGCTGAACATGTTAGATGTAGAGGCTGGTTTAATCAAATACAATACATGGCCAAGGGTGCTACACTTTTAGCAGTTTCCCAGAAGATGACAGTGCAATGCTGCTGTCCCAGAACAGACCACATTGAGTACTGAGGGTTTGAAGTAATCTTGTGTTTCAAGGTCTGTATGCTACTAAATTCAGTATCTGAATGATTCTTGACATAAATTACTTAACATTCACCTCTACCTATATTCTTGGAAAACTGAATACTTACTATTCCAGTTTTCCACTTGAAAATCTGGTAGGAAATGGGTGAATTGCAAAAATATGCTGAGTCAAAGAAGCCAGGCACAAAAGAGTACATATGACATGATTTTACTTATGTTAATCTCTAAAATGGGCAAAATTAGTGGTAGAAAAATCAGGTCAGGACTTGGGTAGATGATGACTGTGGGATTGTGTAAATGTGTAGGAGTGATAATTGTCTTAATCTCTTAAACATTATATATATATATATATATATATATATATATATATATATGATATTAATTTTGAGGCCAGACACAAAATGATCTAACAGGTGGAATGGGTGGGTGGTATCCAAAAATGAAGTGACCATGTGTTAGTGACTATTGAAACTGGATATTGAATATGTCACTCTCACCGTGCTATTCTTTTTTTTTTTTTTTTTTTCGAGGTAGGGTCTCACTCTGGCTCAGGCTGACCTGGAATGAACTATGTAGTCTCAGGGTGGCCTCGAACTCATGGCAATCCTCCTAACTCTGCCTCCCGAGTGCTGGGATTAAAGGCGTGCGCCACCATGCCCAGCCTCACTGTGCTATTCTTTACTTCTATATATGTATATGTGTAGATCCAAACTTCCAGTCAGTCAAAGCAAAACAAAAGCAAATTTCAGATGAATGTTTATTTATGTGCTGAAAAGTTTTATGAATGTCAGAGATATTTTATCAAGGAGTCCATTTATTCATTTATTTAAAGTACATTCATTTTGAATAGAGGGGATACATCAAGGAATAAAGCCTCCAAACATTCCTACTGATGCTTGCATGCTGTGGCAGAAGACCAATTAAGATAATAACTTTGTAAATCCATGGTACCAATGTTTGACATGTCCACAAAAATCACAGCAGGGAGAGGAGATTGGAAGTGGTGGTGGATGGGGAGTTAGAGAGGCTGCTTGAGGAGTTCAAGGCTCCCTTGAAATCTTCATGCAAAGATGACATTTGCATGGAATTCTAAAGGAAGGATATAGTCTATGTAGATAACTGGGAAATAGAGCATTTGTATTAGCATTAGTTATTCTTTACATCTTTGTTACCAGATACCTGGCAAAACCAACATAAGGAAAGGTTTGCTTTGGCTCACAGTTCAAAGGAATACAGTGGATAGTGGCAGGAATAGCATAATGACAGGATCTTGATGCAGCTGGTCACACTGTGTCCTCATTAAAGAAGCAGACATAGCTGAATGCTAATGCTCAGCTGACTTCCTCCTTTTGTTTCTTGATTCAGCTAGGAACCCCAGCCATGAGATGATGTTAACTACATTGATGGTGGGCTATCTCTCCTTATTTCTATAAATTTCTATAAATACCATAACAAATATACACAGGGGTATCTCATAGGTGATGCCAAATTCAGCCAACTTGACAAAAATCAATATTAACTACCACAGCATTATAAGCAAAGGATCATTATCAGTGAGAAAGCTATAGGTAGGAGTGGTCCAAGGTTGAAGCAAAAATGAAGAGGTCCTTGTGTGCAACTCAGTATGTGGTATAGAGGTAGTACAATTAGAGAGGGGTTTGGATGATCGGACATGATCAGTCAATAATAGCTTTGGCTTCTACTTTTACCAGTGGGGTACAGCCTACCTGCAGGGTTGAGAACAGACTCTAGGGATGAGGCTTGAGGGAAGGGGAGCACATGGACAGGATGCTGTACACATTTTCTCTCCCTCATGGCCTCTCTCATATGATGCATTTCCATTGCTTCATATCCTATTATATTTTGGAGCCAAACACCTCCCTTTTTTTCCAAGCTCGCCTTTCCTCTCATAATATTCTTCACTTTGAAACAGTTTTAAAGCCTACCAGCTAAGTACAGTTCTTGGACCAGCAACATCATCATCAACTTGGAGCAGTCTCTAGGCTGATCTATTAGTAATTCAAGTGAGACCCCAAGAAATGATAAGCATGGAAAGTGACGGATGTGTTAAGTAGCCTGATTTCATCATCTGATATTGAATACATATACTGAAACATCACATTGTATCCCATGAATGTACACAGTTAGGATTTTTCTACTAAAATGATTCTAACAGGACTGGAGAGATGGCTCAGTGACTAAATGTACTTTCTTGCATAGCTTTATGGCATTTCATTGCTGTTGCCTTGGCCTCTTCTTGAGATATAAGATTTGTGATTTACATAACAGGTTGTATGATATGATGATGATGATTTAGCTTCTGTGACTGAGTTACCCCAAGTAGTCTCATTTCTGTAAGGAGTTCCAGATATATGTACACATTCACTTAGTTTGTCCATTAAGGTGAAATAAATTTTATGACTTCCTACCAGGTCATTTTGTGTCAACATCAGCAAACACTATTCCAAGGAGACAGGATTTTTATCTTTTGCCGGTTTTGTTGTTTACTTTCAGAATCTCATATTACCCTTAGTCATTTTCTGCCATTATATCAACCACACAACAATTGAAAAGCATTGGGTATTAGTGAATTATCCAAATGCATGGTCTTTGAAAACAAAAACACTGAATTCAGACATCCATGTTTCTGAGCAATTTTCTGTACTTACTTTTAAGTCTGTCAGGAGCTGTCTGCCATGCTGTTCTTTTGCTTTTTAATCAAATTATAAGCAATTCTATATGGAATATGATAATTTGCAGATAAGTTGCTATTTTATTCAGTTTGGTGGATATAACAAAATATCATACACTGAAAAACTTAAATAGCAGATAGTTACTTCTCTAGCAGTCCACAGTCGGTTTATTTGAGAGAAAAAGAGGCAGACAGATTGAGAGAGAGAGAGAGTGAGAGAGAGAGAGAGAGAGAGAGAGAGAGAGAGAGAGAGAGAGAGGGAAAATGGGTGCACAAGGGCCTTCAGCCAATGCAGGGAACTCCAGATGCATGTGCCACCTTGTGCATCTGGCTTATATGGGTCCTGGAGAATCAAACCTGAGTCCTTTGGCTTTTCAGATATGCACTTTAACTACTAAGCCATCACTTCAACCTTCAATGTTGGTTTTGGTTAGAACCTTCATCCTGCATAGTAGTTCTTCCTCACTGTAGGCTAAGATGGCTCTAGTCTCTCATAATGACTGATCTCATCACATGACTTTACCCTCATGACTTGTTAAGTCTTTAGTATATGAACTTGAGGAAGGGGCTCTTACTCAGTCTTTAACATGCCTTTGAGTGAGTTTGTCACGTAGCTCTCACTTTAGGAATGTACTCTGTTGTGTTTCACTGGACATGGGAAGTCATATTATATTTTTCTTATCCAATATGAGGTAGAATACTCAAAGGTAATGATAAACAAACACAAAGGTGAGGGCTGTGAGGCTGTCTCAGACTTATTGCAGTAACCCACAAAAGTGATGCTGGAATCTGGGACCACTGAGCTGGCTATGAAGTATGTGGGAAATGGGTAGATTTGGATCTGTTTTAAGTGATGGTTAATAGCACTTGCTGATTGCATTAATTATGTTTTCATTGCTATGAAAACATACCTGACCAAACACAACTCAAGGAAGGAAGGGTAGGATTTTTAAAATTTTATTTTTATTAGTAATGGACATATTTAGTATATAAATAATACATGTTGGTACCATCCTCTCCCTCATCTCTGCCAGTTTTCCAAAGGGGCCCTCCTTATTGGTGATGCAGGTCATCCCCATGGGGATTGTGGGCTGTGCATTGTGTGGGCAGCAGTCAGTTATGGGGCAGAGGCAACACCTCTGTATAATGTCCCAAGTGTGGCTCGAACAATCTTTCTGGCCCCTCTTGAAGGATTTATTTTAGCTTACATTTCAAGGGAATACATTTCTTCATAGGGAGGAAGGCATGGCAGCAGGAGGATGGCTGATCACATTGTACCCATAGTCGGGAAGCAAAGAACTAACAAGAAGTGGAGCTGGGTTCTAAAAGCTCAAGGCCTACCCCAGTGACATACTTCTTCCAGGAACTCTCCATTTTTAATTGCTCTACAACCTCCTAAAACAATACATACACTGGCATCCATATGTACTAAGGCATGAGCCTATGGGGGACATTTCACATTCAAACCACAACACTGATAGATAGATGTGATGATAAACCACCATTGTCAACTTGACTAGCTTTGGAATCATTTATGCAACATACTTCTGGATGAGTCTTTATAGGCATTTCCACAGAGGTTTAGAAGAGGGAAAATCCAGTCTGAATATGGGCAGCACCATTCCATGGACTGAGGCTCCAGACTAAGAAAGGAAAAAAGAGAAAGCCAGTTGAGCTAGAGTTCATCTCTCATTGCTTTCTGACTGTGAAAGCTATGTAACCAGCCACTTTATATTCCTGCCACTGTGACTTCCCCAGGATGAGGTACTGGCTTTTTAAGTTGCCTTTTTCAGGTATCTCATCACAGCAAGAAGAAAAGGAACTAACATGAGAACCATATGATGTGCATCAAGGATAACTGAAGGGATCTTTGCCCTGGATGTCTGGGAGATAAGTACTTTTGAAGGTCAGTAGTAGGACACTGAGGAAAGAAGAGTTTGGGGGAATGAGGTGTCATTCAATATGAGACATCTGCTATTCTCCATTTAATTCATAGATATCCAGTGAGATTACTAATCTAACCTACGAATGGACATTTTCCAAATCTTTCTAATAAATTGTAAGTACTGGGAAAGAGAGATGGTGTGTGCTTAAGTATCAGAATTGAGACAGACTTTAACTCTCAAATAGAATATGTTGCTGTGGTTTTCAAAATTATGTTTCTAATTTCAATTTTTATGCTAATATGCTTTTATTAAACAACATATTGAATCAAACTTTGGTTTAAAAATGAGTGAAAGCAATTTACATTTACAAACAATTTGAATTCCATGAGGCAAATGATCAAAATATTCATTGTAGGTATCTGTAGTAGTTATGTTTACATTGCTGGGACAAAACACCTGACCAAAAGCAACTGATGGGAGGAAAGTTTTTATTTTGGCTTACAGTCTGATTTGGAGGAGGCTTCATGATGTCAAGAGTAAGCATGACATGAGCAGAGGTTGAACATGAACTCTGCCATAGCAGGTGGGCAACAGCAGCAGGAGAGTGAGATGAGTTCTGGTAAGGGGGAGCTGGCTATAACATCCTTAAATCCACCCCCAACACACTGCCACCACTAAGACTCCACCTCCAAAATTGCCATCGGTTTGGAATCAAGCATTCAAAATCCATGAGTTTATAGGGGCCATCTGATTGAAATCATCACAGTATCAAATAATGAGGCTGATTGATAAAGTACATGAAAACTCATTCTTGTTTCTTTATACTCCTACTTCCTATTTTCCATTTGAAACCAAAAATCTCAATTCTATTTCATTCAAGTTCCATCTTTTTGTTGTTTGTTTTTCTGAGGCAAGGTTTCAGTTTAGCTCAGGTTGACCTGGAACTCACTTTTCAGCCCAGGTAGACCTTGAACTCATGGCAATTCTCCTACCTCAGCTTTCCAAGAGCTGAGATTAAAGGTGTAGCCACCATATTTGGCTTAAGTTCCACCTTTTAAACTCCATGCTTTCTTATTTGAAGCCAAAATCTTTTTAAATTTTTTAAATTACAACTTTTTATTATTTTATTTTATTTTGGTTTTTCAAGGTAGGGTCTCGCTGTAGCCCAGGCTGACCTGGAATTTACTCAGTAGTCTCTGGTTGGCTTTGAACACATGGCAATCCTCCTACCTCTGCCTCCCAAATTCTGGGATTAAAGATGTGTGCCACCATGCCAGGATTTAAATTACAAATTTTAAAGACATTAAAGTTTATCAGAAACCCAATACCCAATCTGTTGCTTAGAAACCCAATCATAGTTGTAATCTTAGATTTTATGTTCTACCATCAAAATTCCTTGGAACTTTCTCTCTCTCTATTTTTTTAGTTCTTTAGCTAAAAATGACTCCTTTGTTTGAATGATTGTTATTTTGAGTTCTGTGCGATTTAATTTCAACAAAGTCTCAGGTCTAATTTTGAGAATGTTATAAGACATATCTCCAAAATACCCTGATATGTCTTACCTTTAGATTCTTAATCCTGTTGGTTGAAGGGCACACAATACTTTTAAAATGTTGAGTATAAGGAAGGCAAGAGCTTGACTTGGGTTTTGAATTTGTCATCCCATTTTGTTGTACCTACATGGAGGCAAGTGGTTTTATACAATTGACTAAAACAAATATTGAATTTCCCATCTTTCACCCTTTTAAGGAAGCCAGCTGGAATCCACTGTGCATCAGCTTTGACCTCAAAGACTTGTGGGAGGTCAATACTCATTAGCTATCTTTTAGGAATATCAGTAATGATCATCCAAGGACAGAGCCATTATTGATCCTTTCATTGCTATTCTCACTTGAAAGTTAGGGCTCAGAAGTGTTCAGCTTCAACCTCTAGTTTTGAGATTTTATAAAATGCTTATTTTCAGCGACACAATATCATTTCTGACATGTAGAAAATAAATCTATTTTTGGTGATAGTGGTGATCACAGCTCAAGTAGTAAGGCTGTGTTGTATTCTATTTCTTCCTGAGACAGACATAGTTCGTTGAATCCACAATAGCATTTCCCCTTACACTTTGCCACCAGAGACTCGTTTGCATATAGGCAGTAATGTGTGCAGCATTGGGGATGAACCTAAATAATTTCTGAACTGTTCATTTAAATCAGTGCATGGTAGTTCTACTTCTCTTGGACAAATACTTCACTTTATAGCCCATTTTTCAAACCAGGTGACCATAAGACTTTTGGCTAATAAGATAAAAGGGTGAGGTTACTGAGGTCCATTCTGGAAATATTTTACTATGTCATAAAGGACAGTCTTCTACACCACACTTTTTCCTTCCTTGGATGTAATTGCAAAGGGAAGTAGTGTCTAAGTCTGGTGCAGTGGCTCTGGCTTGTAATCCTAACACTTGGGAGGCTGATACAGGAAGACATGCAGAGACTTTCAGGACTGGGCATCATTGTGAGTTCCAGGAATGCCTGGAAGATAGGGTGAGGCATTGTCCCAAAATGCCAGAATAATGAGAGAGAGACAGACAGAGAGAGAGACCTTGCATCAAATGAGGTGAAAGGAGAGGACTGACATCTGAACATTGTATTCTGACCTACGCACGCACGTGTGCATACACACACACACACACACACACACACACACACACACTAATAATAGAAGTCTAAACTAAAAGTAATAGCAGCAAGAAAATTTGATATACTCCATCTTTTTCAGGAATAGAGAAAACTAAACAAACTCTACTGAATTACAATTAAACATATACTTTATATTTTATTGAGCTATAATTTATGAACAATAAAACCCACCATCTTTTAATGCAATTAAAAATATTTATTCAATTAGCAAGAAACAGAAAGAGGAAGACATAAAGTGAGTATAAGTTCAGCAGGACCACCTGTCACAGCAAATAAAATCTAGACACATTTACTACCCTGTGCATCTGGCTCCACATGGATACTGAGGAATTGAGCCCAGGCCATCAGGCTTTACAAGGAAACACCTTTAGTCACTAAGCAATCTCTCTAGCCCATGAATTTTATTTTTATTTTTAAATATTTTCATTTGAGATGAAGGGAGAGAATGGGCATGCCAGGGCCTCTTGTCACTGCAGACCAATTCCAGTTTGATGCGCACTTTGTGCATCTGGCTTTTCGTGGGTACTGGGGCCATCAGGCTTTGAAAGCAAGTGTCTAACTGCTAGTCTGTCTCACCAGCACAGTAATGCATAATTTTTATGCAATGTAAATTGTATAACAGTCACTTAAATCTAGATATGGAATATTTATCTTACTCTATAAAATCAGTCCATTCCCCAAGTGCCTTGATCCTGTAAAGACTGGCCTCCATTCTCTCCATTCTGTGTGTATAGTCTTGCTATTCCTAAAATAAAAAGGAAATGGATGTCTTAAATTCCCTTTTATTTCAAAGGTTTGTTGGTTGGATATATAATTCTTGGTCAGCAACCCTCTTTAACCCCTAACTTTAAGCATATCATAACATATCATGTTACTGTCTCCTGACCTCCATTATTTCTCTCAAGAAGTCAACAATTTTTTTTTTTTTTTTTGGTTTTCTGTGGTAGAGTCTCATGCTACCTCAGGCTGACCTGGAATTCACTATATAATCTCAGGGTGGCCACAAACAAACAGCACGCCTCTTACATCTGCTTCCTGGGTGCTGGGATTAAAGTCATGCTCCACCATGCCAGGCTCAAGAAGTCAGCTTTTACTCTTTGTTTTTCTTTTTAAGTTTTTTGAGACAAGATCTTGATGCATAACTCTGGCTGGTCTAGGACCCTGTATATGGTCCAGGCCAGCCTTGGACTCACTATGTAGCTGAAGGTGACTTTGAACTCCTGTTCTTCCTGCCTCTACCACCCAAGTGCTGATATTATAGACGTACCCTACCATGCCAGGTTTATAATGACTTCTGACACTACCTGTGTAGTTTGGTATGATTGACAATGTTCCACAGGTCACCAGGTCTCTGTTGATTTTTCTTCACTTTTTTCCCCTGAATTGTTCAGATTTGGTAATTCAGTTATCTAGTTTAAATTTGCTGATTCTCATGCAATCTCATTTCTACTGTCCAACACATCTGTGAATTTATCATTTCAGCTAGCATAGTTTTCAATGCCAGAATTGAAAAAAATATGATTTTATTTATTATCAAGCAGAGAGGTGGGGGAGAGAGATAGGGAGGGAAAACAGCAGGCAGAGAGAGAGAGAGAGAGAGAGAGAGAGAGAGAGAGAGAGAGAGAGAGAGAGAGAGAGAGATGGGATAAGCTAGGACCTCCTGCCACTGCAAATGAACTCCAGATACATGTGCCACACTGCATTTGGCCTTACATAGGTACTGGGGAATCGAACTCGGGCTTTTAGACTGTACAAGCAAGTGCCTAATCCACTGAGTCATCTCTCCAGCCTACCAAGTCCAGAATTTTTATTTGGTGATTTTAATATAGGTTGTTTTTTTTTTTTTTGATTTTTCGAGGTAGGGTCTCACTCTCGATTTTAATATAGTTTTATCACTGTATTCATGTTACCAATATTACCAAGCATGGTCATCATATTTTTTGAGTGTTCAGTATAGGTTCCCTCAATTCTTCAACCACATTTACAATAACTGCTTTGCAGTATGTATGCTGAATCTAGAGCCACTGTTTAGTTATTTCTAATTCCTTTTCTGTCTTGACTATGGGCTACACTTTTGCTTGCTGTTGTCCAAATCTAGTTTGAAAGCTGGATGGTTTTAATTATTGTCTTAGGTCAGACTACTATCACAAAGGACTGCATGGCTTAAATATGTCAGGTATTTATATCTGACAGAGGCTGGAAGTCTAAGATGAGAGTGCTGGTACAACTGGGTTCTGAGGAGAATACCTTTCTAGCTTGTGGTGGACTATCACCTTTAATCTTCACATGAGAAACAGGCTAAGAGCTCAGTGGAGTCTGTTTTCTAATGGCATTTATTCCATTCATAAGGACTCTTCCCTCAGGACTTAGTTACTTGCCCAAGGCCTTGCATCTTAATGTTATGACATTGGGAGTTTGGAATTTAACATGTGATTTTTGGAAGATACAAGCATTCAGTTCGTTGCAATAATTCATTTATAAAAACTGTGCTCTGTGGGTTTTTTTTTCATTTTTATTTTTTTTTTCCTTTAGGGTGAATTTTTTTTTTCAATTTTTTCTCTCTTAGTTTTATTTACTAAGTGTCTTTGCCTTAATTTGTGAAATCTTTTCTACCCTTCTCTCAGTCTCCAGGTGTGTGGTTGTGATGTCTCTGTGGTTATGTTTGTTTCCTTTCATTTTCATTTTTTTCGAGGTAGGGTCTCATTCTATC
This sequence comes from Jaculus jaculus, assembly GCF_020740685.1. Taxonomy (NCBI): domain Eukaryota; kingdom Metazoa; phylum Chordata; class Mammalia; order Rodentia; family Dipodidae; genus Jaculus; species Jaculus jaculus. The sequence goes on along the minus strand of NC_059125.1, from coordinate 14,153,297 downwards.
CCAGGCTGACCTGGAATTCACTGTATAGGCCCAGGCAGTCTTCAAACTCACAGCCATCTTTCCACCTCTCTCTCCTGAGTGCTGGTATTAAAGACGTTTTCCTGTTACTTACTTTTTCATCCACACTCATGACAGTGTAAACTACTTTGTGCGCATGGATTTGTGTGTAAGCACAGATTCTCTCTCAAAGCTTAGGCACTTGCTAGCCTTATATATATATATATATTTTGACACTTTTTTTTCTTTGTGATTTTCCATTTACCCAATGCTTTGGGAGAGCTTGGGACCTCTGAAGTCAGTCCCGTCCCTGTACACAGCCTGCTAATTAACCAAAGTTGCGTGTAGACTCTTTCTGGCTCCTCTCTGGAGCTTCAGTTTTCAGGAACTATCTATGCCATGTCTGACTTTCCAGCCGTCTGCAACCTATTCCCACACAGAGCTATGGACATTCCCATTGTACTTTCGACAGAATCTGCTTTCTGCCCTCTGCGCCAAATCAAGATAGCACCATCTAGTGGTAAATATGATTTTACACGCTCAGCCTACTTAACAGTTGAAAGAACTCTCTGCTTTGCTGACTGATGTGGGGTAGGTGTTTGTATATGTGAGAGGCAATGGTAGGACAGGTGCTACTATTCACTGAAAGTTTACCAGTTCTTCAGTAATAAGTACATCTTAACTTGTCTCTTCTTGCTTTGGCAGCAGTTGGCAATTTTGACCAACCTGTATAATTGTTTCGCAAAGAGATTTCATGTTTCATTTTGATGTTACTGGAAGTTTTTTTTTTTTTTTGTTTGTTTGTTTTTTTTTTTTTTACATTGATAGACTTCTTTGGATATTAAATATTGCCCTACTAAAACACAATCATTTTATATATTGCCTTCTTAAAAATTTAGTTTTTTGAGGCAAGGTCTAGCCCAGACTGGCCTTGATCTCATGGTGATAATCCTACCTCAGACTCCCAAGTTCTGGGATTAAAGGCATAAGCCACAATGCTTCACTTGTCATATTTTATTTTACTTAATTTAATGTTTTCTTGTTGTTATTATTGTTTTTAAGGTAAGTCCTCACTATTGCCCAAGCTGACCTAGAACTCACTCTGTAGCCCCAGGCTGACCTCAAATGCATCAATCCGCCTACATGTGTCTTCTGAGTGCTGTGGTTAGATGTGTGCACTAGTATAACCAGCTTTTTTTTTTTTGAGATAGGGTCACAAGTAGTCCAGGATGGGCTTGAACTCAATATGTGATCCAAGTTTTCATTGAACTGATCATCCTGCATCCACTTCCCAAGTGCTACTATTTACAGGTTGTATGTCACCACTCCCAAAGTTCTTGCTATATTTGATTTGGTAATATTTTATCAAGAATTTTATTTTTTAAAATATTTTATTTATTGATTTATTTATGGGGGTCAGAATGGGAGTGCCAGAGACTCTAGCCACTACAAATGAACTCCACACCCATATACCACCTTGTGCATCTGGCTTATGCAGGTACTGGGGAATTGAACCAGGGACCTCAGCCTTCACAGACAAGTGCCTTAACTGCTAAGCCATGTCTTCAGCCTGAAGGATTTTATTTTTTGAGACAACTTCTTATGTATCCCAGATTTACTTCGAACTCACTATGTAACTGAGGATTGCCTTGAACTTGTGATCTTCTTACCACTACCTCCTTAGTGCTGGGATTGCAGGCATGCCCTCCACACCTGGTATATGTGGGACTGGGGATCAAACTTATGGCTTTGTGCATGCAAGCTCTGAACTACATCCCAGCCCTTTCAGGGAAATATGTATATTAGAGTGAGAAAGGAAGGAAAGAATGGAGGAAAGTAGGAAGGCTAGAATTGACTATCATATATATATATGTGCCTGGGCCATCAGGCTTTGTAAACAAGCACCTTTAATGGATGAGACATCTCTCCAGCTCTACTGTTCCTTTCGTTTTTTGTTTGTGTTTTTGTTTTTCTGAGGCAGGGTCTCACCCCTACTGTTCCTTTCTTATAATATTTTTGCCTTCTTTTGAATTGACCATATTTCACCATTCTTCTGTTTTCTGGAAAACTTTTAATATATTTTTTTTTCTTATTTCTTCTTTCTCTGTAGAGGGAATGTCTATTCTACTTAAGTAGTGTGGTCAGAGGTCAGTAAGAGATTCTGTAAAGGGTTAGATAATCATTAAGATAGGGTTTGTCATCTCTACTTAAACTAGTTGACTCTGCAGTTGCAGTGTAAAAACAACCATGGGCAACATGTGACCCAACAAACTTGACTGTGTTCTAGACATACTTTATTTACCAAAAATAGGTAGTAGTTCTTATTTGCTTTGTGGACCTTACTTAATTGACCAAGCACTGGTGTGGACAGTGATCCCTCTTTTGCCTTCCCCCAATTCTAATACTGAATTTGTTTTTGTCCATCTATTTGGTGACTGAGAGATATGATAGGATATTATGATCATGGAAGATGACAGATAGAAAGATAGATGGATAACAAAGATTAGAATGGTGTCATCTGGCTGTGAACTCCCTAGAGTGAAAACAATATAAAGGTCAAAGTTACCAGAATCATTCAAGAATCTGAAGATGATTGGAGAGGTCTTATTTTGGTGGGACCTCGATGGGTGCTGGCAGCAGGGTGGCTGCTCTTGAAAACAATGAACAGGGGATGGTGACCAGGTTCACAAGAACAAGCAAACAAATGAGAGGAGACACCTGGGATGGACTGTATCTGATAGATATTTTTTTGTGGACACAAGGGATGCATCCTTTGGAGCACAGACATATTGTGGTGACAGTGGTAGTAGGGAGAGCAGGGAACAGCTGTTCTGTAAGTGAGCTGCTTACATTAGCTCCATTTCTTGACAAATTAACTTAAGTGCTCATGGTTTGAGAGGATATGGTCACTCATGACAAAGTGGCTGGCAGCTTCATGGTGGCAGAAGCCTTCAGATAAGACTCCTGTCCTTGTGAACAGGATGTAGAGTGGTCTGGAAACCTTCAGATCTGCCTCCTAGGGTTCTACTTTCTTCAGCTAGGTACCACCTCACAAGGGGTCCACAAACTCCCCAGACAAGGACTATCAGCTGAGGGCTGAGCATTCAAACACATGAGCTTATGAGGGACATTTCATACCCAAACAAAAACAAAAATATTAAGCACGTAGCGAAATAACGGAAGTGAGCCAAAGTAGTGTCATAGTTAGATTTAGAGAGCATGGGAGATGGGCAAGCTGAACCGATCTGTCATCCCTCAGGAGGCTTTGATGGAAGCAAGAAGGTGTTATCCTGGCTCTGGGCATGTGACTGACTGGTTGGCTATCCAGAAGAGATGAGTAAGCAGAGAAAGAAAAAATGATTTCACAGCTACTTCACCTGTAGGTGTTGACTCGTCCTACTCAGACACATGAGGAACAGCTCCTGGGTCTTTTTGATTGCAGTTAGCAGCGAGAGGGGAAATGACTTTTGTAAAGTTCACTGAGCCTATTGGCTTTCAGTGCATTTTTATTTATTTTTATTTTTTCTTAGTTTGAAAGTGTTAGTGTAATTGGATCTGTCTCCTATCTTCCTAGGTAGCTCAGCCTTGGAACATTACCCTTAAGAACAGGAATTTAGGCTTCACACTGAACAAATTTTATTCTCTTCTGAGAGATCAAAATAGAGATCATTTACTGGAAATATATTTTCCTCCCTGTCTTCTGTCTAAATGATTGACACAATGAACAGGCAGTTTTAGCTGACTACTGCCTTCATAAGTTAGGTAGCAAATGGCTTGTTGGGATAATATCACATAAACCAAATATAAAGGCTCAAATTCCTCCCAGGACAAAAATGCACTGACAAATGAATCTGGTAGCCTGAAAAGTCACTGAACTTATTTCAACCTTGAGAGAGAAAAAAAGTCCTATATGCACATGGTGACAAAAGAAGAGTTGGAGCTTTGCCTATGAATGTTCTTTTTTCAAACCAACAGCTTTTAAAAGCCCCATCAATATTTCCAATTAAAAAAAAATATATATATATGGAAGCACTTTGTTGTGTAACCACAATTGTAGGACATTAGAACAAATGGCTGATCTTCTGATATTTATAGAAGAATAAACAAGATTACAAAACAGAGGCTTTTTCTAGACAGTACTAAAATGGGGATGGTAATTTATGGATCAACATTTCCCTCCCTGGGGCATGGGATTGGATGTAGAAGGTTTTTTTAGGTAGGGTTTCACCCTAGCCCAGGCTGACCTGGAATTCACTATGTAGTCTCAGGGTGGCCTTAAACTCATGGCGATCCTCCTACCTCTGCCTCCTGAGTATTGGGATTAAAGGTGTTAGCCACCACTCCCAGCTTGGAGGTTTTTTGTTGTTGTTGTTTGTTTGTTTTCCTTTATATTGATAGCTTCCATACTTACAGACAATAAACCATGATAATTTCCTCCCCTCCCCCACTTCCCCTTCACAAATCTATGCTACATCATATCCCCTCCCTCTCTCCCATAGTATCTTTTATTTTGATGTCATCATCTTTTTCTTCTATTATGTGGGTCTTGTGAAGATAGTGCTAGGCACTGTGAAGTCATGGATGTCAAGGCCAATTTCTGTCTAGTCAATTGCATTGTAAGCAATATTACGCTTCCTTCAGCTCTTACATTTTTTCTGCCACCTCTTCTGCAATGGACTCTGAGCCTTGAAAGGCATGATAGAGATGTTTCAGTGCTGAACACTCCTCTGTCATGTATTTTCAGTACTATGGTGCCCTTTGGGTAATCCCAGTGGTTACCATCATCTGTAAAGAGAAGCTTCTCTAACCAAAAGTGAGAGTAGCATTAATATATGGATATTAACATTAAGTAAAGTGCTTACAGGGCAGTGTGGTAAGCATAGTATATGCATTTAGCCAGACAAGAGCAGGTATGACATTCCTAATGCTCATGACATCCAAGAACATAGGATTTTGGTTAGGTTTTCAGTATCAGGCATGTATTCCCTCCCATAGATCTGGTCTCTAGTCCAGTTAGAGAGCAGTTGATTTTCCCCATAACAGACACTTGTTGGCCAAACTTGAAGCTTGAAGCTTCTGGCATCCACTGTTTCTAACATTGATGGCTTCTGTTTCCCACAAGTCTGCGTGCAGTGTAGCATTTTCCAGCTTTCTGTCCGCTGGTCTAGAGGGGAGAAGGTTTTCAGCTCAGCACCAGTTTAATTTCTTGGTTCCCTTGCAGCCCAGGCATGTGGAGTCTTCAGCAGTAGGGTCTTGTCATCTATTCCTGGTGAGAAACCAAGAGCCATGGCAATGACCTGTAATGTTTTGGGGGCATTGTGGACCTCCCTGGCCAACAACTCACTGGAAGGTATCCCATCCCTGGTACTGAAATTTTTCTTTTAACAGTCTATGGCTTCTTGGTGTGCCATTATCATGTGGCTTATTAACAATATCCTGAATTTTTATTAAACCTCCCCCACACTCCTTTTACTCAATCTCCTCCCCTGACCTCATATAGGGCACCCCGCCTGCAAAATCTGTCCATCTACTTAAATATATACAGTATCATCCCCTTAAGTATTCCTCTCTCCTCCTTCCCTTGTAGCCATTTTCTAGCTTATTGGCCTCTGTTACCTATTTATACTCCAATAAACTCACAAGTCTGAACATTTTTAACTAGGATCTACATATGAGAGAAAACATGTGGACCTGGGATACCTGACTTAGTATAATCCTTTGCAGATCTATTCATTTCTCTGCAAAATCATGTTTCTTTACTGCTGAATAGAACTCCATTGTGTAAATGTACCACATTTCCTAGCCATTGTGAATAAAGCAGCAATAAACATTGTTGTGCAAGTATCTCTAAGGTAGTGAGAAGAGTCATTAGAATATATGCATAGAAAGGCTATAGCTGGGTAATATGATAAATCTATTTTTAGCTGTTTCAAGAACCTCCACATTGATTTCCACAATAATTGTACCAGACCATATTCCCAACAATAGTGTAGAAGGGTTCCCCTTTTTCCACATCCTCATCAACCTTTGTAGTCATTTGTTTTCTTTTTTTTTAAATTTTTTTAAAATTTTTATTTATTTGAGAGCGACAGACACAGAGAGAAAGACAGATAGAGGGAGAGAGAGAGAATGGGTGTGCCAGGGCTTCCAGCCTGTGCAAACGAATTCCAGACGCGTGCACCCCCTTGTGCATCTGGCTAACGTGGGACCTGGGGAACCGAGCCTCGAACCGGGGTCCTTAGGCTTCACAGGCAAGCACTTAACCGCTAAGCCATCTCTCCAGCCCTGCATTTATTTTCTTGATGGTAGCCATTGTGATAGGAGTAAGATGGAATTTCAAAGTAGTTTTAATTTGCATTTTCCTGATGGCTAAGTATGTAGAACACTGTTTTAGATGTTTACATGACATCTGTATTTCTTCCTTTGAAAATTGTCTATTTAGTTACATAGGCCTTATTTAATTGGGTTGTTTGATTTCTTATTGTTTAGTTTGTTGAGTTCTTTACATATTCTGGATATGAATCCTGTCATATGTATAGTAGGCAAAGATTTGCTCTCATTCTGTAGGTTGCCTCTTTGCTCTATTCACAGTGCCCTTTGCTATATAAAAGCTTTGTAATTTCATGAGATTACAGTGGTTCATTAGTGGTTTTATTTCCTTAGCAACTGAGGTTATATTCAGGAAGTCATTGCCTGTGCCAATATGTTGAAGAGTTTCCCCTGCCATTTCTTCTATCAGTTTCAGAATTTCAGGTCTGATATTAAAGTCCCTGTCCATTTGGCTTGATTATTGTGCATGGACCTATTTTCATCCTTCTACATATAGATATCCTGTTTACCTAGCACCACTTGTTGAAGAGGCTATCTTTTCTCCAATGAAATTGTTGGCGTTGTTTTGGCTATTCAATGTTTTTTGTGCTTCCATATGAAATTTAGGATTTTTTTTTGTATTTCCATGAAGAATGCCATTGGAATTTTAATGGGGATTGCATTAAATGTATAAATTGCTTTTGGTAAGATTGACATTTTCACAATATTGATTCTTCCAGTCCAAGAACATGGGATGTCTTTCCATTTCCCACTGTCTTCTGCAATATCTTTCTTGAGTGTTTTAAAATTTTTATTGCAGAGGTCCTTCATTTCCTTTGTTTGATTTATTTCAAGACACTTTGTTTATTTACTTATTTATTAAGGCAATTGTGAATTGGAGTGATTCCCAGATTTCATCCTCTGCATGTTTGTTGTTAGTATACAGCTACTGATTTCTGTGTATTTATTTTGTATTCTACTACATTGCTAAACTTACTAATCAGCTCTAGCAGTTTTCTGGTAGAGTCTTTAGGGTCCTTTTGTACAGAATCATATCATCTGCAAATAATGGCAACTTGATCTCTTCCTTTCAATGTTGTATCCCTTTTATGTGTGTCTCCTGCCTTATTGCTATGGCTAAGACTTCCAGTACTATATTAAATAAGATTGGGGACAGTGGACACCCTTGTCTTGTTCCTGATTTTAGTGGAAAAGTTTCAAGTTTTTCTCCATTTAACATTATGTTGGCTATATGTTTGTCATAAATAGCCTTTTTTATGTTGAGATATGTTCCTTCTATTCCCAGTTTCTATAGGACTTTTTACCATGAAGGGATGTGGGATGTTGTCAAATGTCTTTTCTCCATCTATTGAGATGATCATGTGATTTTGTCCTTTAGTCCATGTATGTATTGTATTAGATTTATCGATTTGCATAGGGTGAACCATCCCTGCACCTCTGGGATGAAGCTGGCTTGGTCAGAATTAATGATCTTTCTGGTGTACACTTTTATTTTTTGCCAATATTTTGTTGAGAATTTTTGCATCTATGTTCATGAGGGAGATTGGTCTGTAATTTTCTTTCTTTCTTTTATTTTGCTCTGGCTTTGTCTGGCTTTGCTAACAGGGTTATGCTGGCTTTGTAGAAGGAGTTCAGTAGAATTCCTTCCTTTTCTATTCTATGGAAAATTTGGGAAGCAGTGTTGTTAGTTCCTCCATGAAGGTCTGGTGAAATTCACCAGTGAATCCATCTGGGTCTGGACATTTTTTTAGAGGGGAGACTTTTTATAACTGCTTGAATCTCTGTACTTCTTATAGGTCAATTGAAATGGTTTATCTGATCTTGATTTAATTTTGGTATGTTATATACATCAAGTAAATCATCCATTTCTTTCAGATTTTTAAACTTAGAGGAGTGTATATTCTTAAAGTATGTCTTTATGGTTTTTCTGAATTTCTTTGGGATCTGTTGTAATAGTACCTATTTCATATCTAATTTTATTATTTTTTCTCTTTTCTCTCTTTCTTCAGGTGAGATTTGCTAAGCATTTACCAATCTTGTTTATGCTTTCAAAGAACAAACTCTGTTTCATTAATTCTTTGGATTGTTTTCTGGGATTTATTTCATTGTTTTCTGCCTAATCTTTATTATTTCTTCCCATCTACTGATTTTTGGTTTGCCTTGTTCTTATTTTTCCAAGGCCTTAAGGTGAAACATTAAATTGTTTACTTGTGAACTCTCTAATTTCTTAACACAGGCACATAGAGCTATAAATTTCCCTCTTAGGACTGCCTTCATTGTGTCCCAAATGTTTTGGTATGTTGTATTCTTATCATCATTTGATTCTATAAATTTATTTGTTTCCCTCTTGATTTCTTCAATGACCCATTCATCATTCAATAGTGTACTGTTTAGTCTCCATGGATTTCTGTAGTTTTTATTGCTGATTTGTAGCTTAATCCCACTGTGGTAAGATAGAGTACAAGGGTTTATTTCAATTTTCCTGTATTTGTTAAGATTTGCTTTGTGTCCTAGTATATGGTTGTTGTTAATTGATTCAGGTGCACCCCATAAACTTAGGTGTTCTGAATGCTAGGTTCCCAGCTGATGGATATTTGGGAATTAATGCCTCCTGGAGGGAGTGCATTGTTGGGGGTGGGATTATGGGCTTTATAGCCAGTTTTCCCTTGCCAGTGTTTGGCATACCCTCCTGTTGCTGTGGTCCACCTTATGTTGGCCAGGGGGTGATGTCCACCCTCTGCTCATGCCATCATTTTCCCCTGCCACCTTGGACCTTCCCCCTCGAGCCTATAAGCCAAAATAAACATCTTTTCCCCAAAGCTGCTCATGGTTGGGTGATTTCTACCAGCAATGTGAACCTGACTGCAACAGTAAAGTGGTACCCAGGAGTGGAATTGCTGCTAGATACCTGACTGTGAGGTTTTGGCCTTTTGGAGCTGATTTTCAAGAGGAATGTGGAAGGATTTCAATCCTTTGCCTAAGAGGCACCTTGCAGTGCTGTAAGTACAGCTTGATGGAATATTCTGGTCTGAGCTACAAGACCTGAATGCAGTAAGAACTATGGACTGTGAGGTTTGGCTTATGAGGGTGAAAAAGAGCTTTGCCTGGACTGGGCTAGCAGTTTGTGTGAAAAGTTTGCTCTTATGCCCATGTCCTGAGAAGTTGTGCAGGGTTGCTTTGCATAGAAATGAACTGGTGTGAGCAGAGGGATATGGCACAGAAAGAAAAATCTTTGGGGGAACTGTTGCCCATTCAGCTGCAATTGAGAGATTACAAACTTTGAGATTGGGCCAGCTGACCTGCACTGGAGCAACAGAAAGAATGTAGACTCTTTTGAAATTGCCTAAGTGCTCAAGGAGTGTCCTGTTCTTCAAAGTCTGCTTTATTCCCCCCTGGATTAACAAATTGGCCCCCTACCTGGTATAGTGGAGAAGAAATGCTGGAAAGAGGGTCATTGAGTTTGCAACTCGGTCTTGTGTTTTGGAAACGGCAGTGGGCACTGTGAAGCAGGTTTGCTGCATGGAGAACCCATGGGGCAATGAGGATAAACTGTGGATTGCAGTTGAGACCCAGTGGAGATGCCAGGACCATGAGATGGCTTTCAAGGAAACCTGCAAGCCCTGATGAAGTTTTCCATGACTGTGAGTAGCCTAGCTGGAGGGGTGGAATTGGAATTCCAGAGACTTGTTGCTGGTTAGAATTTTTAGACTTGGAGATTTGTCATTGAGTTGTTGGACTTGAAGCTATAGAGTTTGGTGTTCACCCTGGTTGTTTTAAATCTTGTATTGGTTGAATATTTCTTTGCTATGGCCAATGCTATATTGTACAGTATGAATTATTATCCTGTGCCATTATGGGATTTGAAGTGATATTTTGATATTATGGCTCATTTAAAAGACCATGGTTTATAGGGATGTATGAACATCATTAGAATTGATAATAAAAAAAAAAACTATGGGGACTTCTGAAGTTGGACTGAATGTATTGTATTTTATATCATGTATAGTTTATGGGGTCGAGGGGCTTAATGTGGTGGTTTGATTCAGGTGTCCCCCATAAGCTTAGATATTCTGAATGTTAGTTCCCAGCTGATGGAAATTTGGGAATTAATGCCTCCTGGGGAGGGAGTGTATTGTTGGAGGTGGGCTTATGGGTGTTTTAGCCAGTTTCCCCATGCCAGTGTTTGGCACACTCTCCTGTTGCTATGTTCTACCTTATATTGGCCAGGGGATAATATCCCCCCTCTGCTCATGCCATCATTTTCCCTGCCATTATGGAGAATCCCCCTCAAGCCTATAAGCCAAAATAAACCTCTTTCCCACAAGCTGCTCTTGGTTGGGTGATTTCTACCAGGTTTTGTCTGTTTGGTGTACTACAAGATTCTTGTATCTGCATTGGCAACTCTTTCTCAATTTGGGAAAATTTTTCTTCAATGAATTTGTTGAAAACACCTACTATGCCTTTGGAGTGAAATTCTTCACCTCTACTATACCTTTAATTCTTTTTTTTATTTTTTTTAAAATTTTTGTTCATTTTTATTTATTTGAGAGTAACAGAGAAAGAGGTAGATAGATAGAGAGAATGGGCACGCCAGGGCTTCCAGCCACTGCAAACGAACTCCAGACACATACGCCCCCCTGTGCATCTGGCTAACGTGAATCCTGGAGAATTGAGCCTCAAACCGGGGTCCTTAGGCTTCACAGGCAAGTGCTTAACCACTAAGCCATCTCTCCAGCCCTAATTCTTTTTTTTTTAATTAATAACTTCCATGATAATAAAAAAAAATCCCATGGTAATACCCTCCCTCCCCCACCTTCCTCTTTGAAATTCCATTCTCCATCATGTCCTCTCCCCCTCTCAATCAGTCTCTCTTTTATTTTGATGTCATGATCTTTTCCTCCAATTATGATGGTCTTGTGTAGGTAGTGTCAGGCATTGTGAGGTCATTGATATCCAGGCCATTTTGTGTCTGGGGGGAGTACATTGTAAGGAGCCCTATCCTTCCTTTGGTTCTTACATTCTTTCTGCCACCTCTACCACAATATGCCCTGAGCCTTGGAAGGTGTGATGGAGATATCACAGTACTGAGCACTCCTGTCACTTCTTTCCAGCACCATGATGCCTTCTGAGCCATCCTAAGGTCACTGCAATCTGAAAAGAGAAGATTTGTCTACCAAAAGAGAGAGTAGCATTAATATAAGTGTATGAACATTAAGAAAAATGTTTACTGGACAGTTTGATGAGCATAGTATTATGTTTGATCTTTTCATAGTGTTCTGGATATCTTGAAATTCCCATTCATACTTTTTTATTAGCTTGTATTTTTCTTGGACTGTATTAGATCTGCCACCTGGTCTTCTAGTTTAGCTATTCTATTCTTTCCTTCATCCATTCTACTGGTGAGACTTTCCACGGTGGGGTTTTTTGTTTGTTTTTTGTTTTGTTTTTTTCTTACTGTGTTTTCAGTGCTAGTATTTCTGCATGGTTTATCTTCAGTTTTTCTATTTCCTTATTCATGTCTTGTAAAGACCTTATTTCATTAAGCTGGTTTCTTGTGTTCTCTTGGAATTCCTTGAGTTTGTTTTCTTCTTCAATTCCTTTGTTTCTTTCTTTGATTCATTTGATTTCTTTGAATATAGATAGGTAAAATCACTTTTTAAAAAAATCTTTGTCAGGTATTTCATCGAAAACAGTCTCATTGGGGTCATTTCTGATGGATTTATAATTTTGTGTGGGATTGTATTGTCTTGATTCTCTGTGTTTCTATTACTATAATGTAGCAATTTTTGCATCCTGAGTTGATGTGATGCTTGTGTTTTCTAATTATCTGCAGTGCTGTTAGACATAGAACTTTACATAGCTTCAGGGTAGTAGTTTAAGGTGCTAAGTATAGCTCTTATACTGCAATCCAACCACAGAAGTAATCCTAGGTGTTGACTTTGCCTGCTATTCATGTATTCTACTGGGCTGGGTGGAGCAGTTTTTTTTGAAAACTCTAAAATTCAACTGAGCAATATACACATTCAATAAAAACCAGCTGTGAATATTCAAGTATGTGCATTGAAACAAACATAACCTTATAAATCCAAAAGCCCTAAGGTTGTGTGTTGCTACACACCCTTAATCCTGTCAGCTGCGTGGTGGAGATTTCTGTTCTGAATTGGGTTCCAGGTCAGCCTGGGTATGAATCAGACCCTGCCCCCAATAATAATAATAGAAAAGACAAAGGCCCTATGAATCTGAAAGCATCAAAGGCAACAATAGTCGACTCCCAAATACAGTTTAATTGAGAATGGTAAAGCCAACCAAGAAGATGTAACCCATAACCTGCCCTGACATGGAAAGAAAGATTAGCACTTCCAGCGCAGGCCTATGTACCTGCTATTTTTGTCACTCAGCCTCATTACCTTTGGGTAATGCTGAGTGCCCACCTCAGTCCCTCCATGTTGTGCTGTGAATCTGGAGTTCTGATCAGCTGTGCTGGATGCCCTGTCACCAGGGGCTGAATGAGTTCTCCGGAGGCTCATGGTTGTGGCGGTTGTTGAATGGGAAAGTGCAGGAAGACTGTAGTTGTACTGGAACTGCTCAGATGGTCCCACCTGCATCCCTTTCAGCAGCTCCTCAGCTGGTCTCTGCTATCTAAATTTCATGTTTGTTGACTTTTTAAAGAGGCTGATGAGGCTGCAAAATCCTATTGTTTGGCCTTTGCTTCCATATTTCATTGCCATGCTGGGCAGGCATGCAGATCTGTGCAGATCAGGCCACGAGTGCCTTGGCAGGATTCTGGCCAATTTCCTCCTTTCTGGTAGGTCTTGGTCTCTCTATCGTGCTTCTCTGCTGTGGCAGAAAATATCTATACATCTTCACTTTTCAGAAGAAGAGTGTATTTTGTTGTGGTTTTTCTTAGATACCTCCGTAGGTTGCTTTGCAGTGATTCCTATGCTTCCATCTTACCCAGAAGTCTCAATACAGAAGCTTTATTATTCCATTTTATTTCTTTTTATTCTGATAGCATGGATAAATACTCCCATGTAGACATTAAGAAAGGTTATAAGGTGGAACTCATGGATTCCCAACTCTCACTGAGGATCTGTAGGCAGCGCATACTTGCTGAGAGGAGAGAAATTTTCTTTGATGATGTACCATGCTCCAGTAAGCAACTGTAATTAAATGCATTGGGTCACAAAAAGAGGGAGGAGAGAAAGGAAGAGAAGAAAGAAGTAAACAAGAATGATAAAGCAAAAAATAAATAGATAAAAAGGAAGAAAGGAAGGAAATAAGAGGGGCTTTACCCCTTCCCACTTTTTTATGGGCATGAGCTCTGTATACTTTCTCCTTTTTCTTTCTCTTAATGTTTTATTTTTTATTTTTATTTTTATTTTTTGAGGTAGGGACTCACTATAGCCCAGGATGACCTTAAATTCACTATGTAGTCTCAGGATAGCCTCAAATTCACAGCAATCCTCCTACCTCTGCCTCCCAAGTTCTGGGATTAAAGGCATGCACCACCATGCCCAGTTTATGAACTTTCTTGAAACATAGAAAATAAATAGAAAGAAAGAAAGAAAGAAAGAAAGAAAGAAAGAAAGAAAGAAAGATAGAAGGAAAGAAAGAAAGAAGGAAAGAAAGAAAGAAGGAAAGAAGGAAAGAAAGAAAGAAAGAAAGAAAGAAAGAAAGAAAGAAAGAAAGAAAGAAAGAAAGAAAGAACAAAAGAAAGAAGATCAAAGGCTAAACTGGGCTTGGTCACTCTTACATATAATTTCATAACTCAGGGAGGTGGTGGCAGGAGCATTAGGAGTTTATGACATATAATTAGTTTGAGACCAGTGTTTGCTTTATGATACTCTATCTCAGAAGAAAACAAAGCAAAACAAAACAGAACCAAAAATAAAATAAAACTGCAAAGCAAAAGTAAAGCTAATGAAATTTAAGAACCTGCCTTTGAAATAAGTCTATAGATTCTTCATGACCTGATTGAAATTCATACCCATATCAGTCTCCAAAATCAGTCTTGCCTTGGTGTTCACCATTATACTTAGCTCAGAGCTATGAGTAGTGAACCTATAGGACTGAGTAACCAGGAACCTACTTCAACTGGCTTTGGTGAATTCAGTGAGCAATTCCCCATTTCCCAGGTATGTCTTCTACTTTTGATCCCAGAGGTATCCGAACACAATTCTGTAGGAAGGATGGTCTGGACCTTGGAATCTCTAGGCTGGCTACACGAGGAATTACCTACAAGGATGCTCATTATCATTGCTTGACTCTTGTAGTAATTAATCTTGATTGTCAACAGGATCTAAAATCCTATAGGAGACAAACTATTGAGCAAGTCTGTGAGGAAGTTTTTAGATTGGGTTAATTGAAGAGGAAAGACACATCCTAACTGTGGGTGGCACCATATCATGGGCTAGGTGGAAGTGAGCTGAGCATGAGCAGTCATAACTTTCTGTTTCCTCACTATGGACTGAATGTGACCTCATACCTCAATCACCTGCTGCCATACCTTCCCTGCCATGAAGAACTGTATCAGCTCAGCCTGTGAGCCAAAATGAACCTTTCCTCTCTTAAATTGCTTTGTGTCAGGTGTTTGGTCACAGCAATGAGAAAAGCAACTAATATGACCCCTCCTCTTAGATTCTGGGGGTGGGACACCAGTATTTGAATATGAAGTACTGTCTCCTCAGAATCATGGTTTGTTTGATGGACAGCAAGGGGCATGAGTTTCTGGTCCCACTGGTTCAGGTCTCAGTGTCACTCAGTAGTGACAGGTGATTCCAAGAAATACTTAATCTGTATAGAAGTATAAGCTACCTTCAGAGCTCTTCCAGAAAATTGACCTTATAGGAAAACTAGGTGACATTGGAAACTGTGTTCAGTTTGCTTTCTATAATTAAACTTTTTAATACCATTTCCCCTTTGGCAAGTAATAATAAAATACAGTACCCACTAATAAAATCCAATGTTGTTTCAACACTTCCTTTAGACCAATCAAAAATTTCCCAGAAGCTTGGCTACAGGTGTAGCTTAGTAGTAGAACACTTGCCTAGCAGGTAAGAGGCTCTGGGTTCCACCTCTACCACCAGAAAACCAAATGACAACAAAGCACACAACAATTTCCTTGAAACTGTGAATAAATATTGGGTAAAGAAGGGCAAATGGCAAGGATGGCAGAGGAAGCAGAGGAATGCATTCTTCTCTACCTCATGCTCACACCCAGGAAACAGAAGAGAACAGAAATGGAGGGAAGGAAATGAACTTTTAGATTTGACAATTGTTGGAATTTTAACCACATTTTGCAGTGAGAGTTACCAATATGTCCTGGAGTTGTAATTCAATTAGAATTCTTGTGACTTTAAGACTATATATGGTCAAAATCTGCAAGCCTCTTTACCATAAATATCTCCTGGATGAATTCATTCCAGATGTATAGAAGGTTCATAGATGGAGAAAACAAATTTGTCCTTGTTTAAATGCTGAGTGGAGACCCTATGATGTTACATCTGATTAGTACTTGCACAGTATCATTCAAGGGTGATATGTGAATACTTCTTTAGTAGGAATGAAGGAGAATTAGAGTTCTCAGAGTTCCTTTAATGGAATACTCTACCAAACCATGATTGAAAACTCAAATGTCTATGGGAACCAGGTTAGTAAACTGGAAAGGAATGTGTACAGATGTAAGAAGAGAATAGAATATGGAAATTTGGGGCATGGATGTCCCATTGGAAGGCATGAAAAACACATTAAAAAAATTCAGTTATTTATTTGAGAGACAGAGAGAGCATACATGCCCATGTGTATGGGTCCTCTGTTGCTGTAACTGAACTCCAGACCCATATGACACTTTGTGAGTCTGGCTTAATGTGGGTACTGGGAATGTTTTTTTTTTTGTGTGTGTGTTTTTTTTTTTTTTTTTTTTTTTTTGATTTTTAAAAGTAGGTTCTCACTCTAGCACAGGATGACCTGAAAGTCATTATGTAGTCTCAGGCTGGCCTCGAACTCAAAGTGATCCTCCTGCCCCTGCCTCCTGAGGCCTGGGAATAAAGGTGTGTTCCACCACTCCCAGCTGGTGCTAGGGAATTACCAGGCTATGAGGTTTGACAAGCAATTGCCTTTAACTGCTGAACCATCTCCCCAGCCCTGGAATATATGTTTTATTTTGCTATTATTATTTATTATTTTATTGTACTGAGGAGGGACCTACAGCCTCTTGAATGCTAGGTAAGCATTCTACCACTGGGCTATATCCTCAGTCCCCCAGACACATATTTTAAAAAATACCACCATGCAGGTAAAAGAGATGCATACAAAGGCCACTAAGATCACTTGGCATCCTGGTACATGCTTATATTTTTTAGCTTCAAAGGTATGATCAGTTCCTTGAATTATTTGAAAATTCTTTTTCCCTGTGTTTATGCAATTTTGTTTCTAGGCTCCCCCTGAGAAACAAATGAAACAACCAACCAACCCCTGAAATTGTAGCAGCTGTTGTTAAACATGTGGGAAAATTATTTCTATGCATATTACTATTCTCAGTATTGTGTCAGGTGGGGAGAAAAAAAATTTTGCATATATTAACTAACATGGTATAGACATGACATATGCTGTCTTTGTCACTTAGACATTCTCACTTTGCAGTTTTGAATACTGTTCCGAAATTAAAATCAATTTAATTTTTGATACATCTATCTGCCAAAGTTTCTAAGGATACTACTCTATAGGAAATATATATTTCTGAGATGAAAGAAACAGAGAACTTTCTAGTGATACAAAATGATGTAAAGAAATTTTAGCACATACTTTCCTTTATTAGAATTGACTTTTATTTTGTATCCTCTTCACAATGTGCTGACCTTAACAATGCTTTAGACATTGATGTTGCAAATATAAATAAGAATCGTCAAAAAGTGAAATTTATTTCTGAGCATAAGGGATAGTCTTGTCTGAGCTGCATGATGTAGTGTGGTGAGATTTTTTTAGTATGAAAAAAAGAATAAAGTAAATTTTTGAGAAGCCTTTTCAATTAGACCGGCCAACCAAAATTTCTAATAATAGTGACTGCTGAGCACATGCTATAAAATGGCAACTCAGCAAAATAATTTGGACCCTAAGTGGAAGTGGTGGAAACATAAATAATATTCACTATTTCAATCAAACTAACATTAAAACATATAAATCCTGGAGGCATTTGACAAATAGAGAAGGCCTAGCCCACCTATGGGGATGCATACAGAATGGAACTAACTATATTGTCAAATGTAGTGGTCACTGGCCACCTGTGCCTGATTAAATTAACAATAAATTAAGGGACTTGAAATCCACTTCCTTGGTTGGTATGATGATTTATGTCTATAATCCCAGGACTGGGAGGGAGGGGGGAAGCAGAGGATTGCTATGAGTTTGAGGCCAGCCTGACCTACATAGTGAGTTCCTGACCATCCTAGGATATTGTGTGAGATCCTGTTTAAAAAGTCCAAATAGTCATAATCATCATCATCATCCAATTTCTTAGTCACTCTGGCCATACAAGTACACAATAACTATATGTGGTTAGTGGCTATGTCTGACAGCACAGATATAGAACATGTTACACAGGTCAGAAAGTTCCAATGATCTGTGGGTTTATTGGGTTACAGAGCACAAGTGAGGGAATATTTGGAGGAGCATGGGTGACTGTAAAGCAGTTGTGTCACCACAAAATCCCATCCCATCCTGGATTACAATCTAACAGAAACTACGTCATTGAGCCTCACTTCTTGATATACTTCTGCTCCCCATATAATTTAGCTTCTTCACTTGCAGCTGAGGAAAGGGCAGGAGGGAAGAATCCCTGGAATTCCAGGTGATGGTCTTGTGGCTCTCTCCTTCTCTATCCACTAGGGAGTGTCAGTAGCTCCATTACCATGGCTGAAGACCTGATTATCATTGTATTGTTTTCATCGCTATGAGGCCAAATAATTCTCTACCCAAAATGGCATCATGTTATGCCCAGAGGAAAAGCTGCATATAACAAAGACTTCAATAAATTGGAGGATCAAGGAGAGCAGTGCAGATTCAAGACAGAATCCACTGGTGGGGGCAAAGAAAGGCTGCCAAAAAGTTCCTGAAGGAGGAAGAACCAGAAAGTAAAGAGAAGAAGGCTGATTCTAATCACCATCTTGATTATTAATCAGGATTAGTTTCAGACTGGAGTTATCTTCCAGTCTCATCAGGGCAAGTTGACATTTATAGTCTTTTGGGCTTGGGTCCTTAACTAGATACTTATGAAAGAAGACTGCCTTGCTCTTCATCTCTCTCACTGCTATGCACAGAGCAGTCTGAAGGACAACATGGCAGCAAACAATAAGGGAAGATATATTTACTAGTGAGTAAATCTCTGTCTAGCTCTACTAATTCCGGAGTTAAAAACAACACAGCTGGCTTCCTTATTTGAAGCATTAGGCAAGCACACTAAGCTCTCTTCCTTCCCACCATCTACAGTTCAGAGATAATTTCCAAGATCACTCTTCTCCTCCTCCCCCTTCTTTTTTTTAAATTTTATTTATTTATTTGCAAGCAGAGAGAGAAAAGAGGCAGACACAGAGAGAATGGGCATGTAAGGTCCTCTAGCCACTGCAAACAAACTCCAGATGTATGTACCCCTTGTGCAGCTGGCTTATGTGGGTCCTGGAGAATCAAGCCTGGGACCTTTGGCTTGGCAGGCCAACGCCTTAACTGCTAAACAATTTCTCCATCCCCCCTTCTTTTTTGTTTGTACTAAAAATAAAGAACTTTTTTTTTGTTTTTAATTGAGTGAGACATACAGAAATAGGCAGGGAGAGGGAGGGAGGGAGGGAGGGAGGGAGGGAGAGAGAGAATGGGCATGCCAGGGCCTCCAGCCACTGCAAATGAACTCCAGATGCATGCACCCTCTGTGCATCTGGCTTACATGGGTCCTAGGGAGTCAAACCTGGGTCCTTTGGATTTGAAGGCAAGTGCCTTAACTGCTAAGCCATCTCTTCAGCCTGAGAATTGGGCTACAAAAATCCTATAGTGCTAGGAGTTGGGCAGGGGAGGGCAAAAAAAAAAAAAAATTCTTATCTCTTACAGCATTTAATCACAATGTCCTGATATTGGCTGATATTGGGCTTCTGTGGATACCTTAAAGAGGATTCCATATTCTTGGATACTGGCACAATGAATTCAGCAGAGGTACCTGGTTATAGCAGAGGCAGGGAAAGTTCATTAGGAAAATATATACTCCCAAGGGAGAAAGTGGGCTCAAGTGATGGAATAATTCAGTGGATCAAACAGCCTTGCTGCACAAACAATAGTGAGGGCATTTTTTGTCTTATAGATAAGGATTTCCAACATGTAGTTCTACATATAACTTCATGCATTGCATGTCTCACTAAAAGCTTCAACCTCCACCCTGGAGTACGCATTTAGCATTATAATAAACCACAGGTCACCCTCAGACACTCTGGAGTGTCTCAGTCCTTGCATCAATGGGTGGATTTGGCTGGTCCTTTGTGAGATGAGTATTTCTAGCCCTCTTCTTTTGCCAAGTTCATATATATATATATGTGAATTTTAAGGCTCTAGGCAAAGCCTTCCCTATTCTTCTACTTCTGTCCCAGCAGCCTTTGTCTTGCCTTCCCATTCTTATTCTCTCCAGCTTACAAACTGTTGATCAGAACATCTTTGCCAAGTTAAGGACTCCTGGGAATTGGTATTGATTTAAGTCTTGAGGTTTGCAACCAAGGAGAATGGATCTTTATAACACAGAGATACAACGATGTCCTGAGGAGGAAAGATACAACCCACTGAAGGCTCAAAACAGGAAAAATGTGAATAATTTTGAAAGGAAAAGGCTTGAAGAAGAATGTCAAAGAGGTCTCTGCTTCCCAAGGTCAGCATACAAAGATAGCCATGTTCCATGTGTGCCAGGCAAAATCCCAACGTGACAACAGAAATTGTCCACATTGCCCGTATGGTGCTGGTTCCACAAGAATAAAAGATGTGAAATGTCGGTGGGTCATGGAATATTGAACCGTGGTTCCAGAGAGACACAAGGACTTAGCAATGTGAGGCAGGCTCAGAGTCTCTGCACCGAGGCCATGAGATGCCACTGTGTGAAGCTGTGAAGATGAACTCTTAGTTGCAATGAAGACCCCAGAATGTTCCAGATGTCAGGACAATGGAGCAACTTCAAGGAAAAGTTCTGGGCTCAGGGTGGAGCTGGCTCATGAGAGAGAAGACAGGTCACACAGCTGGAGTGGCAGAGGCACCCTCCTCTTTTGGAGACCAGATGATTTCATCTCAAGTTTCAGATACTGGGGCATGGTGTTGTAGGGTTTGGTGTTTGTCCTACTGGGTTTCAGTCTTGTTTTGGTGTGATAATTCCTTGCTATACCCACATTCTGATATTTTTCATTTCTGCTTGGGAATGTTTACTTTGAGCCCATGTACATCTGAATTGTGGATGGGGTCCTGGACTGTATAAAAAAGGAGAGAGTTGGGCTGGAGAGATGGCTTAGCAGTTAAGCACTTGTCTGTGAAGCCTAAGGACCCCTGTTCGAGGCTTGATTCCCCATGACCCATGTAAGTCAGATGCACAAGGTGGTGTATGCATCTAGAGTTTGTTTGCAGTGGCTGCAAGCACTGGCATGCCAATTCCCTCACTCTCTCTCTCTTTCTTTCTTTCTCTTTTTCTATCTGTTGCTCTCAAATAAATAAAAATAAACAAAAATTTTAATCAAAATAAAAAAGGAGAGAGCTGTTTGAGCAGCAGCATTCATTACTTTGCTCTGCTTCCTCACTGTGGACTGAATGTGGCTTTGTCAAGCGTTTACTGCCATGACTTCTCTGCCATGATGGACTATAACCAGGAACCATAAACCAAGATAAAACCCTTCCTCCATGATTTGTCAGAGTTCTTGCATTTATTTGCTGAGAGCAACAAGATAATTGATACAGCAGCAATCTTTATTCCATTTCAGCACAATATTTTTTTAAATATTTTATTTTTATTTATTTGTTTAGCAGAGAAAGAGAGAGAGAGAGAGAGAGAGAGAGAGAGAGAGAGAGAGAGAGAGAGAGAGAGAGAGAATGGCATGCGAGGGCCTCCAGCCACTGCAACTTAACTCCAGATGCATGCACCCCCATATGCATCTGGCTAATGTGGGTCCTGGGGAATCGAGCCTGAGTCCTTTGGCTTTTCAGGCAAATACCTTAACCACTAAGCAATCCCTCTGGTCCCTCAGGACTATACTTTTGAAAACCTGAATTTCTACTATTGGTGCTAAATCAGAGCCAATGGGAGTTGAGGAGGCCTAGTATAGTCATTCGGTGAACATTTGCTGAACAGATTGAGTGAATACATGAGGGAAAACATGCAAAATTGGTAGCCATGTTCTAGAAGCACCATACCTTGAAAACAGAAAACAGAATTTGTTAGTAGTAAGCACGAGGTACTAAAATTATCCGGAGATACTGCTAAGTAAGCACCATGCCTGATTTAGAACATAACGTCAGCCTACTGTGGTGCTATTAATTAAATCATGTTCTTACTCACAGAATGCATGCCTATCCCACAATTTTGAGCCCAAAGAAAACTCTATCCTTGCTTACCCCTAAGATTTCAGTTGGAAACTTATTACAAAGCACATTTATGATATTTAGTTTACTTTCTCTTCCTATTCTTTTTCTCTTGGAATTGTATTCAACCACATAAAACAGATAGATGAGCTAATCACTTAAAAATTTCATAAAATTTAGATTTTAAATCAATATGTACAGTTCATCTTTTATGTGGAATTCTTCACACATAAGCCATATAATTTTATTTACTTAATTTTCATCACATTTATTTTCATTCCTCAGATAGCAATGATGAAAGTTACATGCTTTCTACCTTAAGATACAACCAATGATTTCATCACTCTGGATTCTAGGCAGGATTATATAAGTTCTTGACAAGCCTGGACTATATACGGAGAACTAGGCCAATGAGGATTACAAAGAGAAATTCTGCTCAGGTTAAACAAAACCAAAAACAAAACAAAGGCCAGGTGGCAGTGCATACCTGTAATTTCAGCACTCCTGTTGCAGAGGTAGTATAATTACTGCAAGTTCAAATCAACTTTGTCTATATAGTAAGTTCCATAATAGTCAGGTCTACAAAGCAAGATCCTGTCTCAACCCTCTTCTCCAAATACTACTATTGTAGATGTTGTGGTGGTGGGGGGAGGTGTCTCTCAGTTTTTGCGTTTTTGAGGGAGTAAATTCAGTCAAGAGACATAGACATTTTGAGTACTGATTTCTTCAGCAAAGCAGCAGAAACTTCTTTAAGTTGCTTATGGTCAGGTATTTGTTCATAGCAACAAAATAATAATGACTACTGTTAGTCTACTGTAGAAGTGGCCAAGTCTTAAGCAAGAATTGCTAGCTGTATGCTGTGCAGTGAAACTTTTCAACATCTAATTCTTTGAGTTAAGTGTGTCAAGCTGTATAGTGTTTGTGTATTGCCCAAAGCAAGTACTAGCCTCTGGTTTTAATGATGGGAGGGAATACAGAGGAGCAAAGAATAAAACAGGAAGCCTTCCAAAATGCATTAAAGGTTGGGGCTATAGCTTAGTGGGTGAAGTGCTTACCTAGCATGTCTGAAGGCCTGGGCTTAATCCTTAACACTGAATAAATCAGATATGGTGGTGAATACCTGTAATCCCAACATTCAGGAGGATGAGGCTGAAGATCAGTTGTTCAAGGTCATCCATGATTATATAGTAAGATTGGAGCCAGAATGGACTACATGAACAAAAAATAAAAGGTGTTAGTGTTAAGGGGTATGGTCTTGGGCAATTTAATTAGTTCACTTTCCCATGTCCTTTCTCTAGCTCTGTGTGAAACTCATATCTACTGCAGGATAACTTGGCTCTCATTCTCTTCAGAGCACTGTATACCCCATTTACCAGAGTAATGCCTTTTCTGTTCTTGTCATGCTTTTTCTGCCATAATGAACTTCCCTTTGACACTATAAGCCAAAAATAAACCCTTTCATTTCTTTCTTTTTGTATTTTATTTTTGCTTATTTATAAGAGAGAGAGAGAGAGAGAGAGAGAGAAAGAGAGAGAGAGAGAGAGAGAGAGAGAGAGAGAGAGAGAGAGAGAGAGAGAGAATGGGCACACCAGGGCCTCAAGCCACTGCAGATGCATGCGCCACCTTGTGCATCTGGCTTATTTTGGTACTGGGCAATCAAACCTGGGTCCTTTGGCTTTGCAGGCAAGCTCCTTAAGTGCTAAGCTTTCTCTCCAGGCCCCCTTCCATTTGTTTGTTAAACTGCTTCTCATCAGATAGTTTCTTCAAGCAATGAGAAAGCAAGTGGTACATCCACTTTTCTAAGATTCTTCATGGAATACACAGGGTTGTTGGCTTCTTGTTTCTATTTGTCCACTGAAGGCAGGACATTGCTTTCTTCCTTCTATTGCTGTACTACCTGACACATAACAGTTGTCAAATAAATACCCATAGATTATTCTTGAGACCAACCCCCCAAAAGTCACTACAAACTCAGGTACACAATTCTGTAAAAGAGAGAGATCAAT
Source organism: Jaculus jaculus (assembly GCF_020740685.1). Classification (NCBI taxonomy): domain Eukaryota; kingdom Metazoa; phylum Chordata; class Mammalia; order Rodentia; family Dipodidae; genus Jaculus; species Jaculus jaculus. Next base: position 14,129,382 of record NC_059125.1, on the reverse strand, counting down.
ACTGCTGATTTAATTTAAGTTAATTCTAGATATAGAGTTCTTTGGCTATAGACCTAGAGAAACAGATGCATTCATTGTGGAAATGGCTGCCAAACTGGATTCATTAATCATGGATCATGGGCTTGGGAAATGGCTCAATAATTAAGGCACTTCTGTAAGCCTTCTGACCAACCATGTAAAGCCAGATGATGCAAAGTGGCACATGTATCTGTAATCCCAAGGCACCTACATCCGTGGGAGGCAGAGTTGAGGCTGATGGTTATTGTCCAGTGAGTCTGGCCTTCTGGGCGGCAGAACACCAAGAATGACCCTATCTAAAACAAGGTGGAAGGAGGGGACCAATACCCTGAGGTTTTCCTCTGAACTCCACATGAGTTCCATGGCATGCATGTGTCCATATGTACATCACGCACACAAATGTACATGTGCACACACATACAAATCGTGGATCCTAAGAGAGCATGGATTTTTTTCTCTTCCAAACACCCCTTATATCCACTGTTTGTTTCATGATATCCATCTGTGGTTGTTTGAATGTATGGCCCCCAGAGACTAAGATGTTTTATTAAAGCTTATAACTTGGGTCTCCAGATGCCTGGCTGGAGGAGGTGTCAATGGGGGACAGATCCTGTGGTCCAGCCAAAAGTTGTGTTTGGGGGTAGATCTTCATTCCAGCCCAAAGATATGCAGAGAGGTCTGAGCTCTGCTCTTTGTGATTACTGCTTTTTGGTGTTTGTGGCCTTGTAGTGCTTTCTTTCTCTGTTTGGATATATGAATTGGAGCCAGCTTCTTCCTCCATTGATGTAACTTTCCCTGGATCTGTAACATGAAATACATTTCATTCCTCCCATAAACTGTGATTGGTTGGATGTTCATCCCAGCATGGAGAACTTGTCTAAAACACCATACTGTTGTAATCCTCTTCATTAAGACGGGCTTCCTACATTGAATGGTACCACCATTGAGTGCTTTTATTTTTCATGTTATACTGAGTTATCACAGAAGTCTCACAAGATTTATTTGAATTGTCTTTTTTTTTTTTGGATCATTGAAAGTTTCCTGGATGTGAGAGACAGCAGTTAAACAGGAAGAAGTCAACAGGAAATCAAATTTGAAAATGATTTTCAACTCTTCTTCCACCCAAATCAATGTCCAGCAATTCCAAAGAATTAAAAACATCATCAAGTCTCAAAGCCCACACTGTTAGTTCTACTTCAAGAACCAATTGTTTCCACCCCTAGCAGAGGAGAATAATTATATGTATTTATAGAACTGAAACTAAGTTTCCAAAATATTTAGTGATATTATTGAGGTTAGCATTGCTTTTCTTTAGGGACAATAGATATCTTAGTGGAGTAAATGTAGCATCAAATTGCATTATTTCAGTGGCAGGGTTGCTAATTATGATGCAGCTGATAAATCTGGTACTAAGTATGCAATAACCTTGCCCCTTCGTTTATGTTTGCCTCTGCGCTAATTTTCTTTTTAAATTAAACTCTTCATAAGAGAGCTGAAGGTGTAGAATTTTTATTTCAGTTAAATAGTCTTGGCTTATTCATGGGATCTACTCAGCTCTTTTGGCTTCTGCTCTCCGTGCCAGTCATACTTAAAGGCTTGTTGCATTTATCAAGATGGTTTAAAAGTGAGGTCAGGCCATGAGTCTATTGCCTCTTAATCTCAAGTTTAAAGACTTCCAAGTAAAAGGTACAGGTTTCGTCTACTATGCTTATTAAATAGATGGGAAGACCATTGCATGTGTCCTGGCTCAGTATACTAGGTCCTAAGACTCAACTGTTGGGATTTTGACTCTGTGATTTCCATATTTGGATATCCCTCACTGTTAAATTAGGAAGTGAGTTTGTGTGTTCATATAAGCAGTCCTTGCAGTGACAGTTGACACAGAAATAGAATGTGAGGGCTAGAAGTGACACTTGTCTTCCAATTTCCTCAAGCACAGCTCCAGAGTTTAGGTGATTGAAAAATGGAGAGCAGCTGTTTGGCAGCTTGGAACATAGTGGTTCTTACACTGTGCCATTCCTAGAAGAGCTTCTCTGATGAGGGTGCTTTAGAGAACTCATGAATGCCTACCTTCATGACACATGTAAAGACATTATTGTGGCCACATATTCTGTCACTGCCTGAAGAAGTAATGTATTTTTGTCAAATACAGTTGGATGGTATTTTATATTTTGAGAGAATTAATTAAGCCCCTGTCTTTTCTGAAATAGTTACTTGCTTGTATTTAGATATTTGTATTACTTCTAGATTACACATTATGTAACTGAAATAGCTAAGATAATGCCATCCTGTCCTAACTAGGCCCTGAATCCATTATTAGGAGAATAAAATAACTAAGCTAACACTTATATGCTAGGGTGGCCTTCTGTTCAAAACTCCATAACTCCCCAGGAGGGCCATGTCTGCCTTGTAAACACACTCAGGGCTTCACCATGAGTGTGGCCCAGGTGTTTAACTTCAAGATAACTCCAGGATATAGAGCAAAACACCTGAAATTCCAATGATATCCTGACCTACATGTGGCAACAATGTCCTTGTAATTTGTATGGTCTTTTGCTTTTAAAAAATACTGTGCCCCTGAGCTTCTGCACTGAGAGAATTTCCTGGCATGAGCCCCCCTCCTCAGTTGTCACCTTAATGAAAAGGACTCTCAACTAGCTACAATAGCATAGGCGTTTATAATTCTCTCATGTGGACTATAACATTATGAACAGTGCCTATCTCTTCCAGCGCTCCATTTGTAAACTAGAACAGAGTCTGATACAGAGTGATCAGTTAGTAATAAATATAGATTGAATGTTGAACCAAGGAATTATATCTTTTGACAATAATAGTAATTGCTACCAAAGATCATTTTTTGCTGTTGTCTAATTTGTTTATAGAGGATGAAGAATCTGTCCCATATCATGTTCACAATAAAAACACTAATAATAAATTGAAATATAGTTCAGCTAGTAGAGTGCTTGCCTAGTATACATGAAGCCCTAGGTTTGTTCTCCAGCACTGTATAAACTGGAGAGGTGATACATACCTGCATTGCCAGCACTGGGCAGAAAGACACAGGAGGATCAGGAATTCAGGGTCTTGAGGTAATTGTCTGCACATAGAGGTTTCAAGTCCAGCCTAATTATACCAGACCCTGTTTCAAAAGTAATAAATAATAAAAAAAAATCTTCCTTACACACATAAGGGTCAAACAAAAAGGAAAATACAAATTACACCCAACTGATCTTTTCCTGTGAATGTTTCAAGTATAGGTTAATCATATATACCAGTTTGCCAATTAATTTTAGCCGTTTGTGACACTGGATTTCTACAAACACAATATTGGTGATTATTATTATTATATTTTTTACAGAACTGTTGGGAGGTTTTGAGAAGTGACTTTTACCAGAAATGCCGTACGTTTACCTGGAGGTCATTCTGGTATTTGCTTGTAATTGCATTCTCCATGGCCCCTGGTGCTTGGTGAAATATGGAAGCATTCTGCCTTTCTCTCCCACAGTTACCCATATGTCATTAAATATCTATAGGAACTTCTTATATATTACTCCCCTTTGGAGAGGAAAAAAAAAAACACAGCTCCCATATGCAATGGTTTATTCCAAAAAGAGAATCATGGACAGTGTTTGATTTGTTTAAGAAATACTCAAGCCTCAAGTATTCAAAAACTTAAACATAGCAGTAGCTTTGCTGGAAGAAATCCAGTGTTCAAAGTTTGAAAAATTCAGTTGGCTTTGAGCAAGCATGTAGATTTATCTAGACATTTAAAAGATTTAGGCAAGGGAAGATAAAATCATTGAAATAGTTTTTTTGTGCTACTGAAATTGTAGAGGAACATGTTTACTCCTCTACAAGTAGAGATGGTTTATCTTCTGTACTTAAAATGTCAGGTCCTTCTAAGACAGTGTTTGTGAGTTTAGTAGCAGTCTCCTCAGGCGTGACAAGGGCTTTCAGGAAGGACATCTGCACTGTAGACATGAACAAGACACACTAACCAGATGCTGCAATTATCTTCTGCTTGTTTGGACAAAACATCTCAATAAAGCAGCTAAAGGGCCTATTGCAGCTTACAGTTTTAAGGGGAAGCTTCATCATGACAATGAAATCATAGCATGAAAGAGCTAAACGTCTAATCTTGTCACAGCATCAAGGTAAGGAAGTAGTCCCAGTGAACTGGCTAGTTAATATTAAGTAGAGCTGGACTAATAATCCTCAAGGTCCACCACCAGTGATACACCTCTTCTTGCAAGGCTCCATAATCTGGGGGTTGAGTATAAGGTTTACAAACACACGAGGGTATATTTTACCGTCAAGACACTGCATTCTGTTCCTGGTCCCAACAGACTCGTTACCCGCTCATTATGCAAAATGCATCCACTTCAACTTTAAAAGTCCCTATGTTCTTCACCAATGAAAATATTGTTCAAGAGATCAAAGTCCAAAGTCTCATCTGAGATCCAAGACAGTCTCTTAACTGTGAACTCTGTAAAAATCAAAACATAAATCCTACACCCCAACAAATAATAGCACCAAGAAAACATTCCCATTTACAAAAGGAGGAATGTGGGCTTGAGAGATGGTTTAGTGGTTAGGGCTGTTGTCTGTGAAGCCTAAGGACCCAGATTCTATTCCCTAGTACCATATTAGCCAGATGCTGCAGTGGCTGGAGGCCTTGGCATGCCCATTCTCTCTCCCCCTCTTTCTCTCTCTAATAAGTAAATTAAATTAAAAGATATAATCAAAAAGGAGGACTTTGGCATATCAAGGGAAGATTGGACCAATGTAAGACTGAAAATAAGCAGGACAAACATGTAACCCTAAAGCTCCATGTCTGGCATTTGGGAATTGTGAAGAAATCTCTGGGCTCTAAACCCTGCTCTAAAGAGCCTTGGCTGTTTGCTATCGAGAAAGATCGACTCAAGTAAAAGAGAATAGTTTTACTTGGCAGCCATCCTGCAGTCCTAACATCTCCCTAATCCTAAGAGTTCCACTTCAATCACAGTTCATCTTCACAGTTTCATACATGGACTCATAGAGTCTACAGCTCTAATCTACATCAATCAGTGGCCTTCTCTAAAACTGTGTGCATTTCCTGCCATCTCTTTCTTATATTTGTGTACTTTGAAAACCAGTACCAGGTGATCTACTCAATTTGTTAATCCATGGGAAATACTGCTTAGTATACTGCTCGAGTCTTAAGCTTCTTCAGTGTTCTTCCTTTAGATCTTCTCCTTTCAAAAGAGTAATCATTTTTCCTATTATTTGAATGCAGAGCAGCTGGCCAATCCTCATTTTCAGTAATATCTTAAGCAATTGCAGCTGAATTGATTTCATTCTCTGTTTAAATGACATCCAAACTTTCTGACATTTCTTCCCTAAACACTCCAGACTATTACTTTTACATTTTGCTCAAGCTCTCAGGATATGGGGAAAACAGCCAGCCCTTCTGTGAGACCCTCATACAAACTGTTTCTAGCTCTGTCCTGACAAAGCCCTTTTTTCCCCTTATATACATCATGAGGCAGGGCTGATGAGATGCCTCAGCAGTTAAAGGCCCTTGCTTGAAACATCATAAGGTGAGCTTTCACAGTCCACATTTCTTTCTATGTTCAGGTCTTTCAAAATATCACAAGAATGGACCATTAAGCTCTTCTTAATACACTGTCAGGCATCTTCAGTCCAGAGTTCCAATAAACCTCTGTATATGTTTCAAAAGACCAAAACCCACATGGCCAGGGTCATTGCAGTAATGACCCCATACTTTGGTTCAATTTTCCTGTTGCAATTACCTTCTCATTGTGGAGACAATACACCTGACCAAAAGCAGCTCATGGGAAGAAAAGGTCTATTTCAGTTTTTTGGAGAGGCTTTAAAATGGCATCTAAAGCATAGCATGCCAGGTGTGGTGATGCACACCTTTAATCCCAACACTTAGGAGGCAGAAGTAGTAGGGTCACTCAGAGTTTGAGGACACCCTGAGACTACATAGTTACTTCCAGATCAGGTTGGGCATGAGCAAGAGCCTACCTTGCTAAAACGAAAACAAAGAATAGCAACAATAAAAGCATAGCATAAGGAAGACAGCTGAGTATTACAGCTTGTCGCAGTAGCAAAGGAAGGAAGTACTAGAAGGAAACTTTAAGGTCTGCCTTCAGTGATGTATCATTTCCTGTAAAGACTCTACCAGGTGAGGATTGAGTAGGAGGCTTAATCACAAACACACACAAAAAAATGAGGCTATGGGGGACATTTCACATTCAAAACATCACACCAGATGTATATAAATGCCACTGCTTTGAAGATATGTAAAGTCTAAGCATCACTGCAAATTAAATTCTTTGTTTGTTAGTGAAGTTTGAGTTTTGAGACAGCATCTTGCCATGTAGCTCAGGCTGACTATTAACTTTTTTTTGTGTGTGTGTGGTTTTCCGAGGTAAGGTTTTGCTCTAGCCCATACTGACCTGGAATTCACTATGTCATTGCAGGGTGGCCTTGAAGTCACAGAAAACCTCCTACCTCTGCCTCCCAAGTGCTGGCATTAAAGGTGTGCACCACAATTACTGACTGACTTTTAACGTTTCTTGATGTTCCTCCTTCAGCTTGCCCAGTTCTTGGAATCTAAGAAATTGCCACCACATCCAGCTAGGTTCTATTTTAGTCAAAGTTTTTTTTTTATTAGGATATATTATATATACACAATTATAGGTTTTATTATAACATTTTGACCATGTACATATGTATTTCAATTATATTTACCATCTCTTACCCTCTCTTATCCCCATTCCACTCCCAATGATTCTCACTACTTCCCAACTTGCTCATTTACTTTCATGTCTTTATTTATTTATTTATAGTATGTAATCCAATGAGTTTTATTAGTATTGCTTACAGGAGAATGGGTGAGGTTTTATTTGCAGAAGCATGGGTACTTTACCAATAACAATATACTGAAGAAAATTTCTCCTGCTCTTTCAGCAGCATTACCTTCTAAGCCCTCCCCTAGCTTTCTGGTTTTGCTGAATATGAAATAACTACGGAGGGTTGGACAGATGGATTAGAAGTTAAGGCACTTGCCTGCAAAGCTTGAGTACCCATATTTGACTCCTCAGATCCCACGTAAGCCAGACAGACCTGGTGATATATGTGCAAGATCTCACATGCATCTGGAGTTTGATTGCAGTGGGTAGGGGCCCTGGTGTACCATTTTTCTCTCTCCCTTTTACCCTTCTCACAAAAATAAAGCCAGTCTGCTGGGCTTGCCTCAAAAAGGAAAAAAATAAATAAATAGGAAAAGACCTATATTAATCCTCATTAGTGTAAACTTGTCTTTAAAAGAGTTATGGTTTAGCAGAACTTTAGACTAAATTATACATTTCATTTATTTATTTGTTTTGTAGTACTATAAATTAAACCTGAGGCCCAAGGCATGATAGATAAATACTCTTATCATTGAAACTATCACTAGCCTTTCTTTTATTTTATTTATTTATTTTGGGATTCTTTTTTTAATTAAATTTTTATTAACATTTTCCATGATTATAAAAAAAAAAAATCCCATGGTAATGCCTTCCCCCCCACACACACTTTCCCCTTTGACATTCCATTCTCCATCATATTACCTCCCCATCTCAATCATTGTACATACATATATACAATACCAACTTATTAAGTACCCTCCTCCCTTCCTTTCTCTTCCCTTTATATCTCCTTTTTAAATTACTGGTGTCTACTACTAGGTATTTTCCTTCACACACAGAAGCCCAACCATCTGTAGCTAGGATCCACATATGAGGGAGAACATGTGTGCTTGGCTTTCTGGGCCTGTGTTACCTCACTTAGTATAATCCTTTCCAGATCCATCCATCTTTCTGCAAATTTCGTAACTTCATTTTTCTTTACTGCTGAGTAGAACTCCATTGTATAAATGTGCCACATCTTCATTATCCACTCATTAGTTGAGGGACATCTAGGCTGGTTCCATTTCCCACCTATTAAAGTTAAGCAGCAATAAACATGGTTGAGCACATACTTATAAGGAAATGAGATGAGTCCTTAGGATATATGCCTAGGAGTGCTATAGCTGGGTCATATGGTAGATCAATCTTTAGCTGTTTTAGGAACCTCCACACTGGTTTCCACAATGGCTGGACCAGATTGCATTCCCACCAGCAGTGTAGAAGGGTTCCTGTTTTTCCACATCCCTGCCAACATTTATGATCATTTGTTTTCATGATGGTGGCCAATCTGACAGGAGTGAGATGGAAATTCAATGTAGTTTTAATCTGAATTTCCCTGATGACTAGTGACGTAAAACTTTTTTTAGATGCTTATATGCCATTCGTATTTCTTCCTTTGAGAATGCTCTATTTAGCTTCAAAGCCCATATATTGATTGGCTTGTTTGATTCCTTATTATTTAACTTTTTGAGTTCTTTGTATATCCTAGATATTAATCCTCTATCAGATATATAGCTGGTGAAGATTTTTTCCCATTCTGTAGGTTGCCTCTTTGCTTTTTGTCACTGTGTCCTTTGCAGTGCAAAATCTTTGTAATTTCATGAGGTCCCAGTGATTAATCTGTGGTTTTAGCGCCTGAGCAATTGGGTTTGTATTCAGAAAGTCTTTGCCAAGACCAATATGTTGAAGTGTTTCCCCCACTTTTTTCTCTAGCAGTTTCAGAGTTTCAGGTCTAATGTTAAGGTCTTTAATCCGTTTGGACTTAATTCTTGTGCATGGAGAGAGAGAAGAATCTATTTTCATACTTCTGCAGACATATACCCAGTTTTCCCAACACCATTTGCTGAACAGGCTGTCTTTTCTCCAATGAATATTTTTGGCATTTTTATCAAATTTCAGGTGGCTCTAGCTACCTGGGCTTACACCTGGGTCCTCTATTCTGTTCCACTGATCTACATGTCTGTTTTTGTGCCAGTGCCACGCAGTTTCTGTTACTATAGCTCTGTAGTATAGGTTAAAATCAGGCATGGTGATACCACCAGCCTTATTTTTGTTGCTCAATATTATTTTAGATATTCGAGGTGTTTATTTTGTGATTCCAAATGAATTTTTGGATTGTTTTTTCTATTTTCATGAAGAATGCCTTTGGAATTTTGATAGGGATTGCATTAAATGTGTAGATTGCTTTAGGTAAGATTGCCATTTTCACAATATTGATACTTCCAATCCAGGAACAAGGGATGTTTCTCCACTTTCTAGTGTCTTCTGCAATTTCTTGCTTGAGTGTTTTAATGTTTTCATTGTAGAGATTCTTTACTGCCTTGGTTAGGTTTATTCCAAGGTACATTTTTTTTTCTTTTTTTTGATGCAATTGTGAGTGGGAGTGATTCTCTGAATTCATACTCTGTGTTTGTTGGTAGCATATATGAAGGCTACTGATTTCTGTGTATTTATTTTGTATCCTGTTACATGGTTGTAGGTTTTGATCAGCTCTAACAGTTTTCTAGTAGAGTCTTTAGGGTCCTTTATGTATAGAATCATATCATCTGCGAATAATGATAACTTGATCTCTTCCTTTTCAATTTGTATCCCTTTTATGTGTGTCTCTTGCCTTATTGCTATGGCTAAGACTTCCAAAACTATGTTAAATGAAAGTGGGGATAGTGGACACCCATGTCTTGTTCCTGATTTTAGTAGAAAAACTTCCAGTTTTTCCCCATTTAGTAATATGTTGGCTGTAGGCTAGTCATAAACAGCTTTTATTATATTGAGATATGTTCTTTCTATTCCTAGTCTCTGTAGGACTTTTATCATGAAGGGATGTTGGATTTTGTCAAAGGCTTTCTCTGCGTCTAATGAGATGTTCATATGATTTTTGTCCTTCAGACCATTTATATAATGTATTACATTTATAGATTTGCATATATTGAAACTTCCCTGCATCTCTGGGATAAAGCCTACTTGGTCAGAGTGAAAGATCTTTCTGATATACTCTTGTATTCTGTTTGCCAATATTTTGTTGAGAATTTTTGCATTCATGAGGGAGATTTATCTGAATTTCTTTTTTTTGTTCTATCTTTGCCTGGTTTTGGTATCAGGGTGATGCTGGCCTCATAGAAGGAGTTTGGTAGAATTCCTTCTTTTTCTATTTTAAGGAAAAGCTTAAGAAACAATGGTGTTATTTCTTCCTTAAAGGTCTGGTAAAATTCAGCAGTGAATCCATCCGGGCCTGGGCTTTTTTTAGTTGAGAGATTATTGATAACAGTTTGGATCTTCATGTTTGTTATAGGTCTATTCAAGTGATTAATCTCATTTTGATTTAATTTAGGTAGGTCATATAAATCAAGGAAATCATCCATTTCTTTCAGATTATCATACTTTGGGGAGTATATGCTTTTATAGTATGTCCCTATGATTTTTTGAATTTCTCTGGCATCTGTTGTGATGTTACCTTTTTCATCTCTGATTTTATTAATTTGCATCTCTTCTCTCTTTCTTTTTGTCAGATTTGCTAAGGGTTTATCAATCTTGTTTATCCTTTCAAAGAACCAACTCTTTGTTTCATTAATTCTTTGGAGATATATATATATAATGTTTCTATTTCATTAATTTCTTCCCTAATCTTTGTTAATTCTTCCTGTCTTCTGACTTTTGGTTTGCCTTGTTCTTCTTTTTCCAAGGCTTTAATGTGAAGCTTTAGGTCGTTTACTTGCGACCTTTCTAATTTCTTAATATAGGCACTTAGGTGGTAAATTTGCCCCTTAAAACTGCCTTCATTGTGTCCCAGAGATTTTGATATGTTGTGTTCTCATTATTGTTTGACTTTATAAATTTTTGGATTTCCTTCTTGATTTTTTCATTGACCCATTCATCATTTAGTAGTGTATTGTTTAGTTTCCATGATTTTGTGTATGCTCTATAGCCTTTCTTGCTACTGATTTGTAGTTTAATTCCATTGTGGTCAGATAGAATGCAAGGAATTATTTCAATTTTCCTGAATTTGTTAAGATTTGCTTTGTGTCCTAATATATGGTCTATTTTAGAGAAAGTTCCATGTGATGCTGAAAAGAATGTATATTCTGCAGAAATGTCCTGTATATATCTGTTAGGTTCGTTCCTTCTATGACCTCATTTAGTCCAGATGCCTCTCTGTTTATTTTTTCCCAGGATAACCTGTCAATTGATGAGAGTGGGGTGTTAACGTCCCCCACTACCACTGTGTTTGGTGTTATCTGTGACCATAGTTCTAATAGTGTTTGTTTGACGAATTTGTGAGCCATAGGTGCATATATGTTTAGGATTGTAATGTCCTCCTGTTGGAGTGTGCCCTTAATCAATATAAAGTGACCTTCCTTATCTTTCTTGACTAACGTTGGACTGAAGTCTATATTGTCAGATATTAGGATAGCAACCCCTGCTTGTTTTCTAGGCCCATTTGCTTGAAACACCATTTTCAAAAGTTTCACCCTAAGATGATATCTATCCTTTGTAGAAAGGTGAGTTTCTTGGAGACAACAAATTGTAGGATCCTGCTTTTTAACCCAGTCTGCAAACCTATGTCTTTTGGTTGGGGCATTGAGGCCATTGATATTAAGAGATATTATTGAAAGGTGTGTATTTATGTTTGCCATTTTTTTGTGTGTGTGTTTCTGGTTCTACCTTTGCTTTCTGGTGTTAACTAGTATTTGAGTATTGCTTGTTTTTTCCACATTCCTTATATGTGTGCTTTTCCTATTGTTCAGCATGGAGGATCCTATCAAGTATTTTCTGTAGAGCTGGTTTTGTCTTCAAATACTCCTTTAACCTGCTTTTGTCATGGAATGTCCTTATTTCTCTGTCTATTTGAATGGATAGCTTTGCAGGATAAAGTTACCTTGGTTGACAGTTGTTATCTTTCAGAAATTGAAATACATCACTCCAAACCCTTCTGGCTTTTAAAGTTTGCGTTGAATAATCTGGTGTAATCCTGATGGGCTTGCCTTTGTAGGTAACTTGATTTTTCTCTCTAAATGCTTTCAATATTTTTTCTTTGGTTTGTGTGTTTGGAAGTTTGATTATAATATGGCGAGGAGAGGTTCTTTCCAGGTTTTGTCTGGCTGGGGTTCTAAAGGCTTCCTGTATCTGCATTGGCACCTCTTTCCCAATTTGGGGGAAATTTTCTTCTATGATTTTGTTGAAGACGCCTACTATGCCTTTGGAGTGGAATTCTTCTCCTTCTACTATGCCCTGAATTCTTATATTTGATCTTTTCATATTGTCCTGAATATCTTGAAATTCCCACTCATACTTTTCTGTATGTTTGTCTTTCCCTTTGTTGGACTGTATTAGATCTGCCACCTGGTCTTCTAGCCTAGATATTCTGTCCTCACCTTTGTCCATTCTACTGGTGAGATTTTCTATAGAGTATTTTATTTCATTAACTGTGTTCTTCATTGCTAGTAATTCTGACTGGTTTTTCTTTGTTATTTCTATTTCCTTATTTATGTCTTGTATTGCCTTCTTTATTTCAATAAATTGGTGTCCTGCATCTTCTTTGATTCCTTTGATTTCCTCTTTGACTCTTTTGATTTGTTCTCTGACTTCTTTGAACATATTTACAATCATTCTTTTGAAATCTTTCTAAGGAATTTCCTCTAGCTCGTTCTCACAGGTGGTCATTTCTTATGCATTAATACTGTTAGGTGGATTTATATTGTCTTGCTTTTTAGTGTTTCTTGTAGTATAATGTATATATTTTTGCATCTTAGATTAAGTTAATGCTTGGATTTTCTAGCTAGCTAGGTATTCTTAGCTGTATCAATTGATTTGATGTTATATATCTTTAGGATAGGAGCTTATGGTGTTAGGTATGGCTCTTAAGGCTCTAAGAGTATCTACAAAGGTGTTCCTAGGGATTGAGTTTCCCTGCAATGGGCGTATTCAAGTAGGCTAATGGAGTAAAATACAGGTAGATTCTAAAATTTAACTAAACACTGTACACATTCAATCAAAACACCAAATATTTATGCAAGAGTAGTTATTATAACAACTAGATCCTATAGCAACAAAGAGGTTAAGATTTCTGTTTTTGAGCTATACAAGTCAGCTTGTGACCAAGTGAGACCCTTCCCTGCTGTAATCAATCCCAGTTACCTTTTTGAATGATTTTGGTCTCAATCAAGTTGCTGGCTGGGTCGTTGGGCTGCTGTTCTGATTTCTGGAGCTGGGCACTGGCTTTTCCTGCATGGCAAACCGAGCCTTGCAACTGTGGCCCTGCAGATCAGTACCCCCACTGCTGGAACCACCATTGTTGCTAAAGCTGCCACTGCTGGGTCTGTCACCTCTGCTGGGTCCACTGCTGCTGCTGCCACTGCTGCTGCTGCTTTAGCTGCATGGTACCTAAGCCTCCATCTTAACTGGAAGTCCTTCTCTTTTATTTTATTTTGAGAGGAAGAGGGCAAGAAACAGAGAGAGAGAGAGAATGAGAGAGATACAGAGAATGGGCAGATCAGGGCCTTCAGCTGCTGGGAACAAACTCCAGATCTATGTGTGCCCTAATGACACATATGCGGCATTGCATGCTTGCATCACTATGTGTCTGGCTATGTGGGACCTGAAGATTTGGATATAAGTTCTTAGGCTTAACTGCTAAGCTATCTCTCCAGTCCTTTTCTTTTAATTCTCTTTCTTGTTTTTTTTTTTTTCAAAAGAGAGGATCTAAAATAAGTTGGTCAAGCCTTGAACTTGGATCTTCCTACCTCAAGCCTCCAGAGTAGTTGGTCATTAAGTTCAGCTCTATATTTTACATTATCTGATTAGTTCATGGACTCAAGGGATTGGCTTAGGAGAGGCCAGCCCACCTTGGGGTGCTGAGCTGAGGAGGAAGAAGGAAGTTCCTGCTGGGCAGTGTTGCTTGCAGCTGTCTTGGATGGGACTAGATCATACATGAGTTTTTGTTTGCCAGGGCAGGTGGGTGGCTTTTCTTAGTCCTTGGGTCTTATTCTTGACTATCTTCCCACAAAAAAGCCATCTTTCTCCTGTTTCTCCTTCAGATACATGAAAGAATTGTGGTTATAATATAATTGAAGGAGAAAGAGTAATTTCCAACTCTTTGGAATATAATAAACATTAGAAAGTGGAAGTTTTCCCAAACATTGTGACATTTATTATCCATTAACTGCGTTATTTATTTAGTTAATAAATAACAAAAAAAGTTTAAGGATAAGGTCTTTTTCCATGATGTTATCTCTTAGGTTTAGAATATGTAAAAGAAACGAGATGAGTTCAACTTTTTAGTGTGTTAAAATATGCATAAAATTCAACATTTTAAACCATTTTAAAGTGTATAATTCAGGAGCAATTACTACATTCAAAATGGTTCCCAGTCATCAGTACTAGCTTTTTTCAAGAACATTTTCTTCACCCAACCAGGTAATTCCATTGTCATTAAGTAGTCATTCTTCATTCCCAACTCCAAGGAAGCACTTACCAAATCTTGGCAAACAGAAAACTCTGCACAGTGATTCTATGCATTTGCTGATTCTACATATTCCATGTGCATGGGGTCACATTTGGAAAAAAAAAAAGTGGGTACATTTTAGAATTTAGGTTCATTCTACCAGCTGACAATATTGCAAGTGAACAATAGGCAGGAGAGTATTCACTAAGGATCAGAAATAAGTGCTGGTAGATATTATAGGTGAAAGTCTAGAATTTCAGATGAATTCCTCTGTTCCAGTACAAGAACTGTGGGAAGAATTTCACAGGGTTAGAATAATTCTTAGAATGATTCACTTAGGTATTTGGTCTGTGAGAATTCCTCAGTTCTGGCCATCTCTCCCATTCTGCTTTCTTTCTTTCTTTCTTTTTTTTTTTTTTCCTAACAAAAGTTACTAAACATTGTTGTGGTTTTAATGTGCAATTGAGGAAGGAACAGAAGGGTGAGTGGCAGTTAAGAATTTGAGCAGTGGGGAGATCACAATGAACATATCCTGTCTTGGTCCTAGAAGCCCCCAGAGACAAAATGCTGCACCTCCCTAATTGCCTACAGCCCAAACTACCTGTGAACAAATGCTTCTGTAAAGATCTCCTCCTTCCCTTATAGCCCATAGCCAAAACCACTAGTGGAGCAAGGATTTCTTTGTTAAGACCTGAGATAAGGGTGATCCAACCAAGAGCCTGCTTCCATGCCCATGGACAGTATCCAATCCATTGTTAGTTAAGAATTCATGATCAGGCAAGAGCTTTTAGAGATATACATGACATAGGCTGAGGAAGAGGCTATAGTCCTTGGTCTAAACCAGTGGTCAGAGGATTAGCAACCATCCTGCTCTGTGGCAGCTCCACCCTATCCCGAAGGGAGCTTTTTTTTTTTTTTTAAGCAAAATCAGATCTTGTGTAATTCCTGCACTCTGATTCTTTATTGTGTGGAAAGAACACTTGAACTCCCCAGCCAAAATACACTCCCCTAACCTATAAAATGTCCCCCACAGGCTCATATTGTTTGAATATTTTGTCTGCCTTAGCTGTGATGCTATTTGGGAAAGTGTGGGATATTTAGGAGGTGGAGTTTTGCTGAGGGAAGTGGATCACATGAGTTGGGGCCTTGAAATGTGTTTTTATTTAAGTTTTATTTTATTTTATTTTATTTTATTTATTTATTTGAGAGCGACAGAGAAAGAGAGAAAGACAGATAGAGGGAGAGAGAGAGAGAATGGGCATGCCAGGGCTTCCAGCCACTGCAAATGAACTCCAGATGTGTGCACCCCCTTGTGCATCTGGCTAACGTGGGTCCTGGGGAACCAAGCCTCGAACCAGGGTCCTTAGGCTTCACAGGCAAGCACTTAACCGCTAAGCCATCTCTCCAGCCCTTTATTTAAGTTTTAATGGGAACTTTAATATGTGCACATACCTGCAGATTGGTTGTATTCCCATTGGGTTAACTTCTTATGTCCCCTCTCTCCTATCCACATTTCCCTGGTGGCCTTCTTCATTGTGGTATCAGTAGTTCCTATGGGGCTGTGGTGTACTGGTCAGTTCCTGTGGGGAGACCAATGCCTCATTGTATGCCTTCCAACCCTGTTGCTCTTAACATTCTTTCTTCCCTTTCTTCTGTAATGTTTGTTGTGCCTTGGAGGGTGTGGTAGTTCGAATTTAAATGTCCTCATAGCCCCAGGTATTTTTTAAATTTTTAAAAATATATTTTATTTATTTATTTGAGAGAGAGAAAGATGGAGAGAGAGAGAGAGAGAGAGAGAGAGAGAGAGAGAGAGAGCACACCAGGGCCTGCAGCCACTATAAATGAACTCTAAATGCTTGTTTCCCCTTTTGCAACTGGGTTATGTGGTTTCTGGAGAGCCAAACCAGGATCCTTTGGTTTTGCAGGCAAACGCTTTAACAACTAAGCTATCTCTCCAACTCTGCCTCAGGTATTTTTGATTAAGCTTCCTGCTTAATTTTCCACCAGGTAGAGGAGATGTGTCATTGCAGGTGGATCTTGATTCCATACCTAAAATTTGTTCTCTGCCATCTCAAGCTCTGGATGTTTGTTCTCTCTCTGCTTTTGAATGTATGATGAAGTGAGCTAGTTTCCTCAGCCATGACAAAGCCTTCCCTGGAATCTGTAAGCATAGTGTAAACCCTTTCCTTCTATAAGCTGCTTTTGGTTGGGTGTTTGTTTTAGAAATGAGAAAGGAAATGGTGACAAAGGGCATGCTAGAAGTCTACTTTTGTATTGAGCTCTTGGCATCTCCTTATTTTCTGCTTTGATGAGCTTTGAGACTCCTCATTTCTAAAATTATCTCCATGGAGAAGGTTCTCTAGCTGGTCCTGATAGAACTACTCATATTTACATAACATGCCTCTTCCTCTGCAATGCTTCCTGGGCTCTGACAGATTTGGTATAGATGATTTGCCTTTGCTAGGTGGTTAGATTTCTTTTCTTCTTGATGTATCATGGAAATCACTGGTATTCAGCACCATCTGTAAAAGGCAGGTTCTCTACCCAAGAATTAGAGCAGTATTGGTCAAAGGGAATAAACATATACAATTAGGAGGATTTTCTATCATTTTTATTATTATTTATATTTTAGAGAGCAAGATAGTGTTAGAGAGAGAGAAAGAGACTCACAGAAAGAGAGGGGGGGGCAGGGCCTCAGCCACTGTACTTGAACTCTAGTGCTTGCACCACCTAGTGGGCATGTGTGACTTTGCACTTGACTTGCCTTTGTGTGACTGGCTTAAGTGGGACCAGAAGAGTTGAACTTTGGTCCTTAGGCTTCACAGGCAAGTCTTTTAACTGCTAAGCTCTCTTTCCAACCCTAGAAAAAAAAATTAAAAATATTTATAAATTTGAGAACCAGAAACACAAAGAGAGTGTATGGGTGTGCCAGGGCCTCCTGCTACCACAAACAACTCTAGCTCCTTGTACCACTTTGTGTTTTAGTTTCAGGTCTTATATTAATATATATATTTTTATTAATTTGGAGTTGATTTTTGTGCAGTGTGATAAACAAAGGTATAGATTCATTCTTCCACATGGGGTTATCCAGTTTTTATGGCACCAATTGTTGAAAATGCTGACTTTTCTCTAATGTACACTATTGTTCTCTTTGTGAAAGATCAGGTGGCTATCGCTACTAGAACATAAAACTGGATCTTCTATCTCACTGATCTATGTGTCTGTTTTTGTGATAGTACCATGCTGCTTTTATTACTATGGCCTTTGTAGTATATCTTGAAATCAGGCACAGTGTCTCTTGCAGTATTCCTTCTGCTGAGGATACTTTTAGCTGTTAGAGATCTTTTGTTCTTATATATGAATTTTAGATTATTTTTTCTATTTCTGTGAAGAATGGTACTGGAATTTTGATTGACATTGAGTTGAATCTGTGTATTGCATTTGGAAGATGGCCATTTTCATGATATTAATTCTTCAAATCCATTAGCATGGAAGAACTTTCCATCTTCTAGTGTCTTCTTCAGTTTTTTTTTTTTTTTTTCAGTGTTTCACTGCTTTCATTTTACAGATTTTTAAATTTCTTGGTTAGGGAAATTTCAAGGTGCTTAAATTTTTGTAGTAAGTGGGACTGTTTCCCTGATTTCTTTCTCAGTATGTTTATCATTGTTATACATGAAGGCTACTGATTTTTGTATGCTAATTTTATATCCTACCACTTTTCTGAATGTATTCATCAGTTCTAGTCACTTTTGGATTTTAGTGTCTCTTAAACACAGAATCATATCTGCAAATAAGGTTGATTTGACTTTTTCCTTTCCAATTTCTATACCTCTTTTTTCTTGTCTTATCATGTTACCTATGATTTCAATTACTGTGTTATCAAGAATGAGGGAGTAGTCTCCCCTGTCTTATTCAAGAACTTAGTAGGAATACCTCAAGTTTTTTACACTTTAGTATGATATTAGCTTTAGGTGCATTGCATATAGGTTTATTATGTTGATATATGATCACTCTATCCATAGTCTTTGCAGTACTTTCAACATGAAAGGACTGTCATATTTTGTCAAAGTTGTTTTTTTTTTTCTTTCTGAATGTAATGAAATGATCATTTGATTTCTGTTCTTTATATATGTGATATATTATGTTTATCAGTTTCCATATGTTGAATTTTTCCCTGAATTCCTGGGATGAAACCCTCTTGATTGAGGAGGATGATTTTCTTCATGTGGTTTTGGATTCAATTTTCCAGAATTTTACTAAAACTTTTGCATCTAAGTTCATCAGTTATATTTGTCTATAATCTCATTTTCTTGTGCCTCTGTCTGGTTTTTGTATTAATGTAATGCTGACTTCATAGAAAGAGTCAGTGGATATTCTCTCCTTTGTCAGTTTCATGAAATAACTTGAGAAGTAGTGGTTCCACTTTTTTCTATAAAGATTTGGAATCATTCAACAGTGAATACATCTGTGCCTGGATTTATTCTGTTGAGTGATTTTTAATTACTGTTCCAATCTCATTAGATGTTATAGCTTTGTTTAGATTATTTATCTCTTCTAGGTTTTATGTTGGTAGATCACATGTGTGATATTTAAACTTTTTCTTGCAGCTGCTCTTCCTTACATTTTACATACATAATGCATATTTTTACTATTTTTTTTTGTTTTCTTCTACTCTAGCAAAACTTAGTGTAGATATACTCTAAGCAAAACTTAGTATGGATATATCATGTGTTGATGCCATCATTTCCATTCTCCCTGCCACACTCCACTGAGGGCCTTCCTTAGAGGGATTACTGGTATTCACCATGGAGTTGTGGGTTATATGTTATGAGAGCATCAGTCAATCATTATGGGGGATAAATGCCTCTGGATATTCCCTCACACCCTGTGGCTCTTAAAATTTTTGTGCCCCCTCTTCCACAAAATTCCCTGATTCTTGGTGGTGTGTTTTACATCTACTTTAGTGTTGAGCTCTCAGCAGCTGCTGGATTTCCACTTTGGTGTATTTGGGGTGTCTTTGGTGTCTTGTCTCCATTCCCCTGACCTAGGTTGTTAGGCTCACCATGGAAGCAGAATTCATGCTCATCTCTCCAATTTCTCTGTGGTTTCACCTAGGCCCTAGCTGATGTACAAGGGTTGTTTCATCTCTTGCCAGGGAGTTAGATATCTATTCTTGTCTTATTGGTATATTTTAGCTACCCTCAGTTCACACTGCTTTCTGAAAAAGAAAAACAGATTCTCCAATGGAGAATGATAGGTTAAAAGGTATAGGCATTGTTAATTTAGAGAATTTTGATTAAGTGTAGCCTCACTTTTGGTCAAAGACTAGTGGGAGCTTCTCATTGGGCTCCAAAATCTTGGACTCCAAAGGATTCTGACTTGGTTCCAAGTTCCAGCTATGGATTCCATTGCATTGAGTGGATCTCTTATCCAATCAGAAAGCCATGCTTACCCACCTAGTCTGTGTGCCACAGGTTTACTCATCTTGTCAGGATGGTTGCTTTCATATAGCAGGGTCCCTTGCTTGCTCACAACATAACCCTTTTCAGCACTATATAGGCTAACCATCTGGGTGCTGGCTTCCTTCCAGATTCAGCTGGATCTATTGATGTTTTGCTTCAGCAGCATGTGGTGTTTTCAGCAATATGGTCTTACCTTTCTTCTCAAATAGGTAATCAAGTGCTTTGAAAGAATCCTGTTTTGTTTTGGGAACCTTGCAGGTCTTCAACATAGATTATAACTAATTTCTGGTACTGAGAGTTATAAGCCAGGGCCAAATATGTTAGGATTAGGCTTCATCCTACCCTCACCAGGGCCCTTATTTTTCAATTTTGTTTTTTATTAGTTATGTACACAGTGTGTATACAGTCATGTTGGTAACATCATTAGTCTCCTCCTTGTCCTCCCTGCTCCGTAGGGACCCTCCTCATTGGGTAATATGGGTCATGCATTGTGGGGTTAGCCATAAATTACAGGTAAGAGGCAATGTCTCTGTGAATAATGACCCAACATGTGGCTCTAACAATCTTTCCACCCCCTCTTCCTCAAGTTTCCCTGAGCCATGTTGGGTTCATTTTAGTTCTATTTCAGTAATGAGGTCTTGGTAGCCTCTGTTTCTCTGGACATCTGGCTTGATAAAAGTTGAGTGTTTCTGTGTCTATCTCCTTCACTCTTGTGCTGGTACCAGGTTCTCCAAGAAAGCAGGACTCTTGCTCATTTCCCCAATTACTCTTGGTTTCAGCTGGGTCCCTGTTGAGGTATGATTGGCTGATTATCTCCTCAGAATTTGTGTCCATCTGAAAAAGAGAAGCAAATTTTCCAATGAAGAATGAAGTCAGCACCAGATAAATGGAATAACCATTGCTATTTTAGAGAGAATTTAATAGGTGTAGGCCCTCTTGTAGCTCACGATTGGTGGGAGCTTCATAATGGAATGTGGGCTCATTTTTAGATATTTCTGACTTGTTTCCCAGTTCCAGCTATGGGTTCCATTCCACTGAGAAGATAAGTTAGCCAAATCAAGAGTAGTTGGTTATCCAGCATGGCTGTGTGCCACTACTGTACTTGTGTGAACCTCATGTCAAGTTGTTTGCTCCTGAGTAGCTTAGACCACAAGTTACTTGAACAAATACTTGTCATTTTCCCCCAGTTGCTCATGTAGCACTTTCTGGCATTAGACAAGCTGTCTGAGGACTGACTCTCTTCCAGATTCCCACCAGGTCACTTCATGTTCCATACCAACAGCAATATGGTGTCTTCAGCAGTAGAGTCTTACAATTAATTTTTGGGATCATCAAGTACTATGACAGAAGTATGTCTTATTTTGGGAAACCTTGTAGGTCTCTCTGATCAACAGCTCACTGTGGATGTTAGTCACATGATGGTACTGGGAATTACAGGTCAGTGCCAAGGCAAAGAAGGAAGAAAAAGATAGGTAATATGAAAGAAATAGGGAGAAGAGAGAGAGAGAGACAGGAGAAGATTAAGGCTAGTCTTCATTCTACCCTCTCCAGTGCCCTGTGGCACAGGTGTTCCCTTTGAGGACCTGAAGAAGGTTCAACCATTTAGTCTGTCTTTTAGGATGCAGAATTTTATGGTACCGTTGCCATCTGGGTCCAGTTTTGTGTCCCTCACTCCACCCTTACCCTCCCCTCCTGCCCCACCTTCCCTAATGTTTGGTCCTGGAGTCCAGGACTCTTCTTTCCAGATAATCCGTTCATGCTCCTAATGAAGGTTATATCTTTTAATCTGGTATCAAGGAGGAAGGCTTATATGGTACCAATTCATTTTGGACTTAGTATTGTGTATATCTCCCCCTGCTCTTCAGTTCCCCATTCCCCCAAACCCCTCCATTTCTTGACAGGTATCAATATGTATATGTATCAATATGACAGGGCTAAAGGATTCCTGGGTAGATGATAAAATATTATATTTGTATGTGTCTATGAAAGTGTTTCCAGAAGAGACTGACATTAGGTGACTAAGTGTCAGAGAGCATCCCAACAACTGTGAGAAATAAAACTCTATGCTTTTCAACTCATCCACTCTGACATATGTTGTTCTAGCAGCCCAAATTGACTAAGGTATACAAATTTTAAAGCACTTCTCTACTAGGCATAGGCAGGGAATCTCGGAGCTTATGTGAAAATGTCAGTATCAGTGTTGGATCCAACCTCAATGCTTCTGTTTAACACCATCATACATTGGCTTGCCTTGAGGACTTAAAGAAAGGGTCCTACTGATAAAACAACCTTGAATGTCATTTGAATAATATATTTTTTCAGCAAGAAAGGTTGAAAATGAAAAGAGTCCTTCAGCAGGAAGGGTAGAAAATAATGATTTTTGATAAACTTTAATTTAAAATAAAATAAGTCATTCATAGTCCCAAATAGTCTGGCTAATTAGCCTATGTTGTGTCTGTAAGGTTCAGGAGTGACCAAGGTGACAGAAACCACTATGAGGCAAAGATGGAAGCATCTATTTAGGAAAAGCATAGCTGCCAGGACTGACTCTCAAGAACAGACCACAGCCAACCAGAGATTCCATATAGTGGGCTTTATAGGACTCTTCAGTTGTGGAAAAGTTGAATAAAAAAAGTTTCTTTAGGGAGGATCTAAAATAGCCAGAGTGTGACAACAGAACAATGACCAGACGTCTTATAAGATAAGGTGGCAGGAAATCATGATGTGAGGGTCATTGATAGACAAGGAAGGGATAATGGCTGGATAGTTTCTTGAAGAATGTGGATGACCCCCTTCCTTATGTCTGTCACTGTCCCACTGTCTTTGGTGACTCCATTTTAGGAACCCTGTCCCAACCTAACAGTATCATCTTAGTATAACACTAAAAAAAATTCACTGATTTCACAATCAAGAGCATATGAATCTGTACAACTTTTTTTTTACCTCCTCCAAAACCAAGTGATAGATGTTGAAATTTGCAAATTAATCACTTGAGAATATTGCTAAGCTAGAAAGTAATTCTATGATCCTTAAAGTTCCCAGAATCTCCTCCTCGGATCATGAGTTACTGGGTGAAGGGCATACTATTTGAGTATTCTAACTTAAGGCTAAATTAGAGGCTTTGAGAAGAGGCTGCTACATAGACTGCATTTTTGTGGTTTCATTTATGTGACAAACAGAATGTCACTGAGGAACATTAGCTCCATCTGGATTTTGGATTGTGGGGGTCTGGTGTGTGCATCCAAGATGGCCACCCCCTGGTGAACTGAAGGGCCTATGGGGTCTCATAAAAAGTTACTCTTCCCAGTTACAATTATTTCTCATTGGGGATTCAAGGATTCTTGTTCTGGAAGCCTTTTGAGAAGAACAAAGTGAAACCTGAAACATTTGCAGTCTGTGTCTGTCCCAAAGGGGAAGGAGGAGAAATGGCTTAAAATAGTGAATTCAAGTTAGAGAATTGAGGAGGTGGAAAGTTTCTAAGCCAAATCTAGTTT
This sequence comes from Jaculus jaculus, assembly GCF_020740685.1. Taxonomy (NCBI): domain Eukaryota; kingdom Metazoa; phylum Chordata; class Mammalia; order Rodentia; family Dipodidae; genus Jaculus; species Jaculus jaculus. The sequence continues at coordinate 14,106,011 of NC_059125.1, read as the reverse complement.
CAAAATGTTGTCAAGGCTGAATCCTACAAAAGTAACTGTGTGTGTGTGTGTGTGTGTGTGTGTGTATGTGTGTGTGTGTGTGTGTGTTTGAAGTTAGAGAGGACGTTAATTTTCTTCCATGTTTTTCACTTTCTCCCAGGAGGAAAGTCTCAAGTTTCCAGGACTCTCCAGTGTTAGGTACCATCCTGCCTCTGGGATAAAACATCTGACCACAAGCAGCTGGTGTGAGGAAAGGGATTATTTTGGTTTATAGTCTTGAGGGAAAGCTTAGTTACTTCATTCAAAGGTTGGTAGAACCCTGGGCTGGACATCTCTTCTTGCCACAGTAGCTAGAAGAAAGCAACAAGAGACTGAGCTTACCTCCATAAGGGGGAAGCTGGGCTGTAACACTCCGAAGCCTGCCTCTAGTAACACACCTGTAGCAAGACTCCACCTCCCAAATTGCCACCAGCTGGGAACCAAACATTCAGAGTGCATGTATTTATGAGGGAACACCTGATTAAAACATCCTCACTGAGTGCTGCTATTTGTTAGATGATTTCTTGGGATCAAGCAAAAATCAGTGAGAGCAGGGATTAGCCAAGGCCATAACTTGCACAACAATCTTTTAATGGGCTGTACAGGCTGAAGAGGGCTGGACAGCGCACACTGGGTTCTGATGGGCTTAAAAGGGGTCTGCAAATTTGGGAAGTGTGTTTTCGTGTGTGAGTGTGGCACATGTGTTCTATGGTGCACATGGTGGAGGATGACTTTTGGTTTGATCTTAACTTTCTACCATGTTTGAGGCAGCATCTCTCTTTGTTCACTGCTTCCTTGCAAACCTCTGGGATTTTCCTGTGTCTGCCTCCCTTCTTGGTGTAGATCTTGGGTTACAGAAGCCTGCCACAGCTTCTGGATTTTTAAACATGGGGCCTGGGGATCTGAACTTAGGCATTCATAGTTGTGTGGCAAATGCTTTATCCACTAAGCCATCATTCCAGCCCTAAAGGGGTCTTTGGAACAAGCTCTCCCTTCCATGCAAGAAGAAAGCAGTGACCATTTTCTCATTTCTATATATTATCCAAGTCTTTTCAGTGACAATTATCAATATTGTTTTTTTTTTTTTTTTGACAGGGTCTGATGCAATGCAGGGTGGTCTCAAACTCACTATGTAGCCAAGGAAGACCTTGAACTTTTGATCCTCCTATCTCTGTAATGAAAAGCAATGAGTTTCCATCTTGGTGAGTGCAAAGTCAAAATATGCACTGCCAAGACATAAAAGTGTGGAGAAAGGCTTATTATTTATAGAGGCAAGGAGCATTCATAGTTAAGTTATAATTTAAAAAGAAAAGATATGAGGCTAGAGTGATAGCTTAGCAGTTAAAGATGCTTGATTGTAAAGCTTGGTACACAGAGTGGCACATTTATCTGGAGTTTGTGGTGTCAAAGGTCCCTGGTATACCCATTGTGCCCCTCTCCCTCTCTCTATCTCTCTTGTAAATAAATAGATAAAAATAATTGAAAATAAAATAAAATTCTGAGGGAAATTTTAAAAAGATTACAAAGAAAATAAAAAGAAAAGATGGTAGATAATTTTTGAGTATGTCTATATCAAAGACTCAGAGCACATATGTAACAGATTCAAGTAACAGACAGAAATACCTCCTGGGGTTTTCAGCTTGACCCATAGAATTTAGCTGAAATAAAGGAAAATATTAGTGGGTGGGGGATGGGCACTAAAGAAGGTCATAGGCAATGAATATGGTCGAATTACATTGCCTAGTGATTAACACCTCCAAATTCCACGTGTTGCAATTGCAGACATGTGCCACCACACCCGGTTGATATGGTGCTGGGGTCATACTCAGGGCTTTGTGCATGCAAGGCAAGCACTGTCTCAATTGACCTATATCCCATCTCAGTATTTCCATTTAAAAATATTTATTTATTTGCATGTAGAGAGATACAGATAGGCAGACAGAGAGTATGGGCACACCAGGGCCTCTAGTCACTGCAAACAAACTCCAGATGCATGCGCCACTTTGTGCATCTGGCACATGTGGGTGTTGGAGAATCAAACCCTGGTTGTTAGGCTTTTCAGGAAAGTGCCTTAACCTCCACCCCAATATGTCCATTTTTTATTGAGAACTTAAAATAAAGACATATGGAAGATTGGTCATATTCTCATCAGGTTATACTCTTGGGTCTCCTCTCCTCCACCTCCATTCCTTTGAGAGTCCTTCTCAGTGGGGTTATCGGTAGTTAATGTGGTGTCATTTTCCAGTTTTATTTGTATGTGTGTGTGTGTGTCTGCATGTGCATGTTCACATATGTGTCAGTGGTGAAGTGTGTATGTGGAGTTTAGAGACAACCTGTGCATTGGTCTTCACCTTTCCACTCCCTTTGAGGCAGGGTTTCCATCTCTGGATTTCACTCTGCTGCTGTGCTTTGAAACACTCTCTGTGAGCTTCCAGGAAAGTCCCTAGTCACCAGCTTGCTGGGATTACATAAGCCCACCATGGCATGTGATTTAATAAAACTTAATCATCTTGCTTATTTGTGTGTGTGCTCACCAGTTTCTCTTGTCACTGCAAATTAATGCAAGACCCTTGCACCATTTTTTTGTGTCTGGTTCTATGTGGCTGGAAACTTGAACCTGGGCTGGTAGGCTTTGCAAACAAGCACCCTTAGCTACTGAGCCATCTCCTCAGCCCCAGTTTCTGGCTCTTTATGATTTTTGATCTAAGTATCAAACTCAGGTAGCCATGCTTGTGCAATTGGTACTTTATCCACTCTGTCATTTCTCCAGCCTCTAACATTGTTACTTTCAGAGTTGCAAAAACAGATCTTGACTCTAAATGAAAAAGACAAAGAAACCTGCATTTACGCCTACAATGCTAGAGGTCAAGTCACAAGATGCTGTTATTATATAAACCATGGTAAAAACATTTATATGCATAGAACCCAGACAAAAATATTTCCCTGCTGAGAGATATTGATTATTATGTACATGTACATAATAATGTATTGTAATGTATTATGTACATGTACATTGCCTGATGGTACCAGAATGCTGAATCCTCCAAATGAAGGTCTATTACAAATTGGACTGTAGTTTCATGGTGAACGGATTTGAGTGCACTTTGTTGGGTTATTGGCACTAAGTGAATTTTGTTCACTCTCCCACTTTAGGATTAATGGGTAAGGAAAGTGGCACTCAGTAGAGAAAGGACATGAGGTAGCCTTTAAGACACAGGTATTGTTCCCAGGAGGGCTCTTTCCAAATGCCTAGAAAGTATTGCTTAAAGGGCCATCAGGTTAATTTAAGTATCTACTCAAGTGGATGGAGAGGCTGTGGGTTAGCACATTCTGGAGATTTTCTACTGAGCCTGTGAGTTAGTTGTCTGTTGCCTGATGGCCAAGACAATGACATACTTGATCTTTAAACACCCAGAAGGTACACACTTTTTTTGGGCGGGGGGTTGAAGTACAGTTTCACTCTAGCTCAGACTGACCTGGAATTTTCTATGTTGTCTCAGGGTGGCCTCGAACTCATGGTGATCCTCCTACCTCTGCCTCTCGAGTGCTGGGATTAAAGGCATGCACCACAACACCTCTCTATACTTACTTTTTAAGTTATAGAAATATTTAAAATTTGTTTTTGTACATGTGTACATGTTTTGTGTATGCATGTTCATGTGTATAGGCATGTGTGTGCAGAATTGCATGCCAAGCGAGAGGTAGATATTGCATGGCTTCTTCAATCTTTCACCACCTTATTTTTGAAACGATGTCTGGAACTCACTCTGCAGGTCACGGATTTGGCTAAACCAGCTAGCCAGCAAGCCCTAGGAATCCACCTGTCTTCACCTTCCCAGTGCTGGGATTATAGGTACTCTCCCATGCCTGACTTTAAAACATTTTATTTTTATTTTATGTAAATTATAAAACAGGTTACCCTGGAGGCCCTTCTCAGTGAGGCCGTGGTATTCAGTGTGGGGCCATGAAGGTATCAGTCAATCCTGGTATGGTATGGGGAGACTGTGTCTTAGTATATTCCTACACATTTTGCATGCCTAGCTTTTACAAGGGTGTTGAGGATCTGAACTCAGGTCCTGATATTTGTGTGGCAAGCACTTTAGCCACTGAGCCATCTACCCACCTTATGTCTTAAATTTTAATCTTTTAAACAGAAAATTTGTGTGTTTTAATGTATAAACCATGGCACCTTAATATACATAGTGAAATCATTACTATATTCAAGCAAATAATCATACATTACCTCATTTACATACTGTATTGCATTGTATTGTATTATGTTGTATGGTATTTTATTACGTGACAGATTCTGAAACACAGTCTTAGCAAATTCCCAGTATACAACATAGTATTAACTATAGTTGTGCTGTACTTTGCATCCACTGATCAACATGTCCTTGTTTGTCTATTAAGACTTTTTTTTTTTTAAGAAAACAGAGATAATGCTGAATATAGTGGCACACACTTATGATCCTAGCTTATGTACAGCAGGAGGCCCCTGGCTCCAAAACCAAAAATAAAACAAAACAAAAATTCTGAGTTATAATTCACAAAGCCTAAATTTCACCCACTTAAATAACTTTCCAATTAATTAGTGTTTAGTGTGGAAGTCACAATGTTGATTCCCCAGCAAAGACTGGAACTTTTATTCTGGAGGCTGCAAAATCAAGACAGTCAAATCACTGTATGTTGTACAAGGAAATGCACATTTATCAGGGTCACCTCTACCTTAAGTTTATCTCTGATTCTGTACTTTGTATCCCAAGGGAGCAAAACCAATTTTACCTTCCCCAGAGACCAATTGCAATCCTCGAATGACAGTGGGACCTGGCACCTGCCATCTGGTGCCTCCTATCTCTTCCTGTCTCAACAAATAGATGATTGAGATGAGAAGCAGTTAACTCCAGTTTGTACCCTCTTGCCCTCTTTTTATTTTTTTTTTCTTCTGTCTTAGAGACAGTAGGAGGGAAACCAGCAACCTGGAGATATATTTGCAGTCATCATTCACCCTCATCCTATTTGTCTCTCCACTATCCCTCCATAGGGCATTGGCTGCTCTGGCCAGATATGGCTGGATGATGAATAAGCCAGTGTCTCTACCAGTGGGGATCAGGAACAACAGGGAAGTTCTCATGAAGAGTGTTTGAAATGCAACAAAATCAGGAGGGCTGAGGGGTTGACAAATCCTCCAGGAGATTCTGTTGTGATTATTGTCAACAGGTTAGGGTTCATCTTAGAAGACTGAGACCATAGTTTTTTCTTGGAAAATGGGGAGTTTATTTGTGGCTCAGAGCAGGAGTTTTAACTGGGGAGAGACAAAGGCAGGGAAGACAGTAGATGGAATCTGTGGTCTCCAAGACTCATATCATTCAGAGCCTGGTGGCTCAGGAGGGAAAAGGGTAATGAACAAGGAGACTCACTGATGGGTTAAGGCACTGCCATTCCAGAAGCAACAGCATGCAAACATACCTAGGTTCATTAGTGTGAGGGGGTAGCTGTATGTAAGCCCAGAAGTGAGGAAAGAGAGAGGGAGGAAAGAAGAGAGGGAGGGAGATGCATGTATAGGGTGAGGCAGAGACTCAGAGAGAGAGAGAGAGAGAGAGAGAGAGAGAGAGAGAGAGAGAGAGAGAGAGAGAGAGAGAGAGAGAGGGGGGGCAGTACAGTAAGAAATGGGGAAACACACATTACTTCAAGAAAAAGGGCCAAAAAGAGAGAATGAGGGAATAGCATCTGGGCTTTTATACCCATGTCTTTGGCAGGATGGTGGTGATAACTTGCCCAGTGGAAACAGGAGCCTTGTGGAAGTATGGGCTGGTATTAAGGGAAGTTGCCAAACAGGATAGATCTCCTGTTGAGTTTTGGCTGGGTCATAAGAGTGTGGAGCTCTGAGACTCATAATAGTTACAATTTGCTGTGTACAAGTGACCATTGATCAGGTGGGACATATAGTATTAAACTGTTGTAGAGTGTGGTCCTCTAATCATAAGAGCCATTGCCATCTTCATTAGAAGTAGCTGTGACTATTAGCAAATGACACTGAAGTTTGAGCCTATTGATGTTTCCTCATAGAGTGAGGAGTGAGGAGGATCATTAGACCCTCAGTAGGTTCTGTGCCACTCCCATCTGTACCTCCCAGCCTGCTGAATGTGATTCTACATGCTGCATGGGGTTTCATAATTTTGGGACGTGCTAGAGTATATAGAGTGTGCAAGGATAACTGAAGGGGGGCTCCATGTGGCTAGCTATGGGAAGGTCATTATCCATGCTTGAGTGGGATGGAACTTTCTAGTGATGTGGCTGCTTTGGGGTACCCCATGCTCCTATAAATTATCCCTGGCCCATGTTCTGTAAGTAAGCTCATTAAACTCATTGGTTCACCAAGTTAGACTTTGGCTTAGTCATACTTTTAGTCTGTTGTGAGTGTCCTATCTGGGGTTGGGAGTGCATATATCTCCCCAGGAAAAAAGTTTCTCACAATATCAGCATAATCGTTATTGGACTTGGTAGGTCAAAGACTGGACACTGGCAGCCCCAAGCTCAGTCAATTAAAGGGACAAGTTAATAGTGAGATGCAGAGAAAGGAGGTTTATTCAATGTAGTCACATCGAGAAGAGAAACAAATGAAGAGATCCAGTGACTCCCCAAATCCATCTTCAGGATCCTGACATGATGCTTAGATTTAAATAGAGGGCAAGAGGTGTGCACAACTAAGCAGTCTGTGGTGGTTTGGAACAGATGTGCTCCATAAACTCATGTGTTCTAAATGCTTACTCCCCACCTGGTGGCAATTTTGGAGGTGGAGCGTTGTTGGAGAAGGTGTGTTGCTGGGGATAGAACTTGAGGTATATTACCCTTAGCTTGCCAGTATTACTTGGCTTGCTCCTTGGCTACGATGTTCTACCTGCTGTGGCAGAGGTTATGTCCAGCCTTTGCTCATGGAATGCCTTTCCCTGTCATCATGGAGCTTCCTTTCAATACTATAAACCAAAATAAATGCCTTTCATCAGCTGCTTCTGGTAGGGTGTTTTGACCTCACTACAAGAAGATAATTACAACACAATCCTGGTCAAAATATGGTTAAGCTCATCATCAATCCGTCACTGGACCATGCTCTGAAAGGAATCCCCACCCAAAGGTTGAGGTAGGAGTATTCTTGACACAGTACATCAAAGTGGCTGCTTTGGGGTCCAGTTTCCTATAAATAACCCCGTTCCATAACTCATTGGTTTACTGAACTGGTGTGGGTGCAGTTGTACTTTGGTCTTCCATCTGAGCCCTAGTTGGGGTGAAGATGTATGTTATTGTCTTTCCAGGGGAAATGACACATGGGTATTGGGAACTGAAGCTGGGACATCAGATTTTGCACATGAGCTCCTTTAACCACTGAGCAATCTCCCAAGCCCCAGGGGACAGATATTCTAACAATAGGGCAGAGAAGTTAAGGTTCTTAACTCACATTTATTTTCAAGCTATGAAATAAAAAGGAAATTCAGGTGGAGGTAAGGAATCATTTCTTCAAATACATAGTGTGGTAAGGGGGACAGGGTTGCTGCAGTAGGGGAGATTTGCAAGCATCTTAGATGTCAGGAAGATGGAAGTTTTGTTTTATAAGGAGAGGGAAATAAAGATAGAAGAGAACAAGATATGAGTAAGAGAGAAAAGTAGGAATTAGTTTTGCTTGGAGCCAGCCAGTTCTCATGATGGGCCATATAAGGGGCTGTTTGCTGTGTTGGACATTCAGTGGTATGAATGGGCACTTGTTTTGATTGGTCAGTGGTTAAAAACATTTAAGCCAAGCATTTAGGATCATGAATCGAAATTTGAAGAGTCTATGTCTGGCCTTGTCCTAGGAGTCTAAGATTGTTGTTCGCAAGTCTTCATGAATTCCTATGGTTCAAAAGGGTAGCTCTTTGTAGAAAATTCTTTCTTGGAACCTAAAAGGATCAAGAATTTTTCTAACTTTTGCTATTTTGCAGTCAGTATATTGTAATCATGCCAAAGCAAAACATAGCTCTCACAACAAAGAGGATAAGAATTTGTTCTGAGACATAGATGCTCAAATCTATTCTATAAAATGATATAGCATTGGTATATAACCTTTGCACACCCTCCTATATGCTTCACTCAATCTCTAGATGACTTATAATACATCATGTAATGTAAATGTGCCCACTAAACACAGATCTCACTGCAAAAGAGATAAGAGATATCTTATTTTGAGCCAAATGTGGATGTTCATGGCCTGGGAACCCATATTCAGATTGCCCTGAAAGATATTCTCCATTTGGGGAAATACTTACATGTAGGTTTTTTTTTTTTTTTATCATTACGGAACCAAAAAAAGTCATAAATTAAGGCACTTATCAAATTCATTGGTGTGAATTCGAGGTAAGTAGGTGTCATAGTCAACTTTAATGTTGCTGTGATAAACTTCCAGACCAGACACAGTTTATTGGAGGATGGGATTTATTGAACCTTACAGATGGAAGAGAAGTTCCACAATGGAAGAAGAAGCTGGCCCACTTTCAAAGGTCCTTGCGGAGAGAAATACCACCACTAGCGTCACAAGCAAATGCACTCTAGGAACCCCCGGCAGAGCTCAAGTATTCTGAATATCTTTACTCTGGAAATAGATACTCCCCCAAACACATCTTGGGGCTGGATCCTACAAGCTTGACTAATACTCCTGTATCTATTAGAGGACATCTATTCAAACTATCACAGTGGGTAACAACTAAGTGAGGAAATCTCTGCTATGGGTCTGAGCTATGTGATGACTTTCTTATCTTTGGTGCAGATGAAAGCTAGTAGCCTGCTAAGTTAATATATTCAAACAGTTTTACCTAATAGTTGAAAACATATTTACTCAGTCAGATGTAGAGGTAGGCAATAAATGTCTATTAAAAGAACTACAGATAACCTGAGATGTGGCTCTCAATATGAAGCATTCTAACACTCCACAATCACAGATATTTTAATCATGTAAGTCTTTAATATAGGTATGGCATTTTAGAGAAATTCTGTTCACAGACAATACATGCCATTGGAACCTGTAAAATTCCACACACATACCTATTAGTGTTTATCTAATAAAGCTATCCTCTCTAATTACAAAACACTTTTATTGACTTTCATTTGGCTAACCTATCTGTTTTTTAATTAAAGAGAATTTGCTTCATTAGGTAATCACTAAACTCTTTAAGGAAAGAAAATCATGACCAAACAGAAAATAACATAATTCTTTTTTTTTTTTCACTTTTAAAGATGTGTGCATGTGGGGCGGGGGGAAGGAGAGAGAGAGAGAACAAGCACATGCATGCCAACATGTGCATGTAGATGTCAGAGGGAGCTCTGAGTTTGGCCCTTGGCCCTCACATTCCATGTTGTTTGAGGGAAGTCTCTTTGTTGTCTATCCTTGTGCTCCTAGTTTAGCTGTGCTGATTCCCACAGAGCTTGTTTCTCCAACTCCTATCTTGCTTTACACATACTAAAATTACAGACATATCCCATGGTGTCCAGCCTCTGTATGGATGCTGGAGATCCAAGCTCTGCTCCTCATGTTGCATAGCAAGGGTTTTATCCACTGAGCCATCTCCCCAACTTTAGTTGTCTTTTTTCAAAGCACTTTGAGGATAGAATTGGGTGAATTATTTAAAGGTGTGTGCAGGAGTCTCAACTGAAAATAATACTATATATTTCTTCCTATGGCAGTAAATCTTGAATGCATAACATGTCAAACTGGTAACCAGAATGTGTTAGAGACTCATGAATTATATACAGTATTGGGATAACAGTGTGGCTCAGAGGGTGTCACATGTTTCCACATTAGCACCTCCTAAAAATAATCACCATGCCTAAAATGCCTTTTTCTTGATGTGGTAAGGGGGACAGGGTTGCTGCAGTAGGGGAGATTAATTAAAATAAATTAATTAAAATAAAGCAACTGGAAGTGGGGAAAACTTTAGGTAGAAGTTAGTGAAAAATGTTGAATTTATTATGCTAAAATTCCTTTCTAATATCCTTCTGGGCTCTTGTCACTGTGTTTGACCATTTTACACTTATTCTCTATCATTGGATCCTCACTGGGGATGTGTTTCTCACTTTGTTGATGTCTGAGGAAAGCAGACCAGGAGAGTGGTTTTAGTTTGTTTGATTTTTTTGAGGCAAGATCTCACTCTATCCGGGGATGACCTGGAACTCACTTTGTAGCCCAGACTGGCCCTGAATTCATGGTGATACTTGTATCATAGCCACCTGATTGCTAGGATTATAGGCATGAGCCAACACACAGGGCTAGAACAGCAAAGTCTTCTCACAAGGAATGAATTTAAAACTCTTCCCTACCTCTCAAAGTTCAAGATGCTATAATAAAATTAACCATAAATAAGCAGCTTAGCAACAATAGGAATTTAATACTCCAAGTCTTGGAGGTGGGAAGTCCAAGATCAAGGCACAGCTTACTCAGTGTCAGGTAGGAGATGCTTCCTGTTTCATGGATGGCACCTCCTCTCTGCATCCTCACATGGTGAAAGGGTCAGAAAAGCTCCCTTGGGCCTGTTTTATAAGAGTCCAGTCACAAGGGCTACCTACTCGCATTCCTGAGGCTTGAACCTCCTGGTCTAATTACGGCCAAAAGGGACTACCTCATACCTCATCTTGGGGCTCCAGATTTTAACGTAAAATTTTGGAAGGAAAGAAATATTTTAGCCCATAAGGTAGGAGAACATTGCAGTTACCTTCTCATTGTTGGGACAAAACACTGAGTCAGAAGCAGCTTACAGGAGGACAAGATTTATTTCAGGCTTACAGTTTCAAGGATGGGAGAAGTTTCATCATGGGGAGGAAATTGATCACTTGATCATAGACTGTATCAGAGAAAGAGCAAAAAGACACAGAGCTCAAGGTAGCTCTCAACACACAGCAGGCTGGAATCCTCAACCCCAGCGTCCACCCCCAGTGATACACCTCCTCCAGCAGGGCTACACTTGTTGGGGCCTAGTAGGAAGCTTAATCAAAAATACCTGATGGGGTGATTTACATTCAAACCTTCACAGAGCCTATTAAGAATGATGGAGGGGGGGAGGTGGAAAGATGGCTTAGTGTTTAAGCACTTGCCTGTGAAGCCTAAGGACCCTGGTTTGAGGCTCGATTCCCCAGGACCCATGTAAGCCAGATGCAGAAGGTAGTCTATGCATCTAGAGTTCGTTTTCAGTGGCTGGAGGCCTTGATGTGCCCATTCTCTCTCTGTCTCTCTCTTTCTTGCTCGCTCTCACTCTCGGTCTCTCTCTCACTCTTGCTCTCTGTTTCTCTCTTCCTCTTTCTCTCTCTGTCTGTCTGTTGCTCTCAAATAAATAAATTAAAAATTAAAAAAAGAATGATCTAGGAAATATCTGAGCATTTTAAAAACTTTTTTGTTTATTTTTTATTTATATGAAAGTGACAGAGAGAGAAAAAGGCAGAGGGGGGATGGGCATGCCAGGGCCTCCAGCCACTGAAAACAAACTCTAGAAGTGTGCGCCCCCTTGTGCTTCTGGCTAATGTGGGTCCTGGGAAATCAAGCCTCAAACTGGGGTTCTTAGGTTTCACAGGCAAGCACTTAACCACTAAGCCATCTTTCCAGCCCTAACTTAGCATTTTATGAATTTATTTTGTTTAAGGTTACAGTCTATCAGTACTCTACAGGAAATATCTAAAGGGGGAAGTAGGCAAAGGAGTCCCTTTTTGCACCCATATTTCTGATTCCACTTATTCTGTTACTGATGTAGGCAAGAAGGCAGGTGGAATATTCCCTAGGAGACAGAATTTGCACTGCCTCCCCTTTGCTTGATCTCTAGTGAGGCCATAAACTCAGATATGTCCCTAAAACCCAGTTATCTACATGACTAAGACTAGGTGCTCCCTTCTGCTAAGCCTCCTTAGTAGCACTACATTTTCCCCTCTGTGCCTTACCATGATTGTCTTACTATATATCTTGCTTTCTAAAAGGCCAACTATGATAAACTCAGTGTGTGTTATGCTTGGTGAGATGACTTCTTTAGAGCACATTAGTCACTCAGCTATAATTGAACTCCAGATCTAGAAAACACTGACTACAATAATGAAAAGGCTCATTTCAGCATCCATATACAGTTAGGTCACCCCTTAGTGGGATCCAGGGTGCTATGATCCTATCATAAATGCATGCACTTTTAAAATTTGCATCTAAGTTTACTTGGTAGATTAGTTACCTAGCATGTATGAAGCCCTGGGTTTGATCCCAGCACTGCATACATTAGGTATGGTAGGATACACCTATAATCTCAGCACTTGGAAGGTGGAAGCATGAGGAGCAGGAGTTCAAGGTCAACCTGGTCTACAAGAGACCTCTTAACAAAAGAAAAGTAGCAGTTGGGGAGATGACTCAGTTAGTACTTTCTTCACAAGCATAGGGGCCTAAAAGGGCCCTCAGTTTGATTTCATGGCACCCACATACACAGCTGAGCATGGACAAACATACCTGTAATCCCAGTTCTATAGGGAGCGAAGACCAGAGAATGGCTGGCACTTGCTGGTAACCGGTCTGGATGAAAACAGCAGATTCAGCTTCAGTGCGACTCCTTATCAAGGAAACTGGTGAATGACTGATAGAGGAGGACCCCTGATATTCTCTTTTGGCCTATGCAAGTGCAGTCCTGGAGCACACACATCTACAAACACACACACACACACACATACACACACACACACACAGATCGAGAGAGAGAGAGAAGTAAATACCACACACATCACATATATTATATGCACACAAACCCTCAAACCAACAGACAAGTAAATGAATATATAACCCACCAGCACCACATAATACTTTATTGTTTTTAGGTAATTCTCTTATTATCTGCTTTCTTGGCATAGAAAGCTTTCGGAAACATTCTTTCATACTAGTTTAAAAGAGCATCTTTATTTTCTTTCCTTTTCATCCTTGACCTTGTACAAAATAAACTTGGATTATTTTAAGAAAATTAGAAATTTTTTTTCCATATTAAAGTTAGCACTGAGGTAGACTTTCATACAAGGAAGCAGGCTGGCTACTAGCACATATTCCAGGATGTCATCCACAGGCTGGTAGTGTCAGAAACTCTCCGTGTGTGATGCTCCCAGTCAATCAGCTTTAAGCATGCTTTGCCTGACTTTATTTCCAAGAGTCTGGTTTTGAATCATAGCAGCAATTTATTTGCTTACACTGACAAATTTGACTTTCAAGAAGATGAAGATACTTATTTTAGCCTTGCTGTGCATTTTTCTACAAAAGCTGCAAGTTTTGGTGAGCGATGGGAAATAAGAGAGGAAAAAGATAATCTCCCAGGTTGCTGGCACCCCCTTCCATGACCATGGATCCCTTGAATATTCACAAGATGGAGTAGAGTGCCTGAAAATGATAACTTTTAACAAAGGGTCAAATCCTGCTTTGCGTAGAAATATAAAATGAGACCATAAAATAGTTAATGGAACTCATTAATCAAAGGAGGGACCCAGAAAGATGTGACAGCATGTTCAAATCGTATTCATGAACCACTGACCTGGCTAAACTGCCCCCCCCCCGGAGGGGTATGATTGAAAGAGTCAAATGTACTGCCACCAGACAAATTTTGAAGAGAGAGTTTTAGGCTAAATGCTCTGGCTCCAGCAGCCCCAACAATGCTCAATATGCCATGCACCTCAATATGCCAATTAAAATTATGAGTAATGGTGAAAAGCAGAAAGAAGAAGTTTAATCCATGTGGCTACATTACGAATAATGAATAAAAAGGGTCAGTAACCCCAAGTCTCTCTTCAGGGTAGTGACATCAGCTTTAGGTTTGAGTAGAAGAATTGGGGCAAAGAGCAAGAGTTCTGCATAATTAAGCAGCCCTGAATATGGTGTGGTCTGGTTGATCCTTGTCTCAGTTCTGATTCTTCAAAATGGTCTGAAGAAGGCCTTACTGCTGTCATCACTTGAAAGATCAATCTGGCTCCTACAAAATGATCATTCCTGCTCCAGGGTTTAGCCTCAACATCATAGATAATTACCGGTTTCTCTCCTGTCAGGCTTTTGCTATTCCTGAAATCCAAGGAGACTTCAAGTTTAGTACAATGACTTATCTTCTTTATGCCTTCAGCCTTGAAGGAGTTGAGATAGGTCAAGTAGACACTCATTTCTTGATGGATTCATCTTCTTGTGCACAGTCGAGCAGAAGTCTGAGCCACAGTTAAAGAGACAGTCACAAAATGAAGGTAGAGGCCAACCTTCCATCCTACTTTTGTCATCTTCTGGACCGGTAATCGTTTCTGAATATTCCAGGTTTTCATGTAACCTTTTAAAAATATTTAATTTAATTAATTTATTTATTTGAGAGAGTCAGACAGAGGCAGAGAGAAGGAGAGAGAGAGAGAGAGAAAGAAAGAAAGAAAAAGAGAGAGAATGGACATGTCAGGGCATGCAGCCACTGAAAACAAACTCCAGATGCATGTATCATCTTGTGCATCTGGCTTATGTGCATCCTGGAGAATCAAGCCTAGGTCCTTTGGCTTTGCAGCCAAGTGCCTTAAGCACTAAGCCATCTCTCCCACCCTCATGTAACCTTTTTTTTTTCTTAAACTTTTTCTCTCTTGTTGCTAATGCTTTTATTGGGCATATACAATATACTAGACTCTGGGTGGGACTCATACAATGATTTTATATATAATTTTTATTGAGAACTTAATATATGAGCATGCTGCAAATATGTCATATACCCATCAGATTATCCTCTTTTATCCCCTCTCCCTCATCTGTATTCTACTGAGGACCCTCCTCAATATTGGTATCAGTAAGCACTGTGGGGTGAGGAGCACACTAGCAGGCTCCTATGGAGAGGATAATGCCTCACAGTGTACCTTCTCACCCTGTGGCTCTTACATTCTTTCTGCCCCAACTTCTACAATGTTTTCTGATCCGTGAAGAGAGTGTTCAGTCGGCTCTAATGTTGATCTCACAGTAGCCTATGTTTTTTCTGCTTTGATGAGTTTTGAGTCTTTTTAGTTTCTACTGCCATCTCCATGGAGAAGGGTTTTAGGCTAGCAGTGAGAGCAGCACTCATATTTAGTCCACAACTTCCTCTGAAATGTTTCTTCTACCTTGGAAGATGTGGTAGGGATGACTTTCCCCTTGCTAGACAGTAGGCTTTCTTTTCTTGTCATAATGATGGGTCTTGAGTCTCCCCAGTATTCTCTACCATTTGTACAAAGAAGCTTCTGTAACCAACAGTGAGACCAGCATTGAACAAAAGGGGATAAATAGGGCCAGAGAGATGGCTTAGCAGCTAATGTGTTTGCCTGCAAAGCCAAAGGATCCAGGTTCAATTCCCCCGTACTCATGTAAAAGCTAGATGCACAAGGTGACACATACATCTGGGGTTCATTTGCAATGGCTAGAGACTCTAGAATGCCCATTCTCTCTGTATTTCTGTCCCTTTCTCTCTCGTTCTGAAATAAATAAGTAAAATAATTTTTAAAAGGGGGACAAACATACTCATTTAGAAGGCTTTTGGATGGGTGTAACCTCTCCATTTAGCCAAAGAATAGTCAAAGATTTCCTCCAGGTTCTATCACCTTCCAAGCCATAAGCTTCTGACTTGCTCTTAGTACTAGGTATGAATTCCCTCCTACTGAGCAATCATCATATCCAATCAGAGTGCGGTTAATTACTCCAAGTTGCCTGGATGCTTGTTTTGTGGCTTGTAGGATCTACTGCTTATTCGTACTGTTAGTTACTTTCCCCCAGCAGTTTGCATAGCACTTTTCAGCAACAGGATAGCTAGCTGATAGGGAGCTGGTTTCTATATTAGTTCCACCTTGATTTCTCAAGGTCCTACAACTGTAGCTTGTGATGACTTCAGCTAAAGGGTCTTACCATCTAGTTCTGGTGGTTAACCAAGTGTTCAGCTCACTCTCATGAGTGGGGGGTGACCCAATTCTGATACTGAGAATTTACCAGCAACAGTCTATGGTTTTAGGGTAATGTTTTCTCTTGTCAGCAGGATACTCCCACCTAAACTATCCCTTTCTCAATTTCTTTTCTTTCTTTTTCTTTTTCAGAAGCTAATGAGTTAAATGGGTTTTTATACTACTAATTCATGCCATCTTCCTTTCCCTGTCATCTCTAGATATTTCCACCCTCTGTACTCTCCCTCTTATTGTCTTTCTACTGTTCCCTCCTCTATTTCCTTCCCCATTTGTCCTCCCTCAAAGACTTATTCTAGCATTCAGACCAGTACTATTGATGCTTTTTACAACTTATTAAAAAAAAAAAAAACTATTACATTTTAGGATCTGCATATGATGGAGAACATGTACCACTTATATTACAGACTTTAAAATAACATTACCAGAAATTACAATGCATACAAAAGAAAGTATAAGGGTTTAAAATAGGGGAAAAGTGCAGGGCTAGGATATAGCTTAGTGATAGAACACTTTGCTAGCATGGATAAAGCTCTGTGTTTCATCTTTAGCACTGTAAATCAATGTAAAAGGAGGGAAGGAAGGATAGAGAGAGAGAGAGAGGGGAGGGGAAGGCAGGTATAAAAGTGGCACAATAACAGCAAATTTGAACAGGATATACTAGACATTGAAGGAACCTACAATCATATTAGTTGGAAATAAACATGCATTCCCACTATTCCCCCTTGTATGTAAAAGTTATATTGAATATCACTTAACTGACAGTCATTTTCTTGGAAGTCATTTGTAGAACTTATTTATCTTCCTTCATTCTTTTTAATGAGAGAGAGATTGAGAACTGGCACACCAGGGCCTCTAGCCACTGCAGTCGAATTTCAGATGGGTGTACCACTTTGTGTGCATCCATGACTTTGTGTGCATAGGTCACTTTGTGCATCTTGCTTACATGGGCTATGGGGAATCAAGCCTGGGTTTTCAGGCTTTGCAGGCAAACACCTTAACTGCTAAGCCATCTCTCTAGCCCTATTTTTTCATTTTTTTTTTCTGTGTAGTAGTTGTGATGTGGTGGTGGTGGTGTCATGTATGTGTGTGGTATATAAGAGATTCAGTCACAGGCATACAGAGGCCAGAGGAAAAGGTTAGATACCCTTCCTGTATTGCTCATCTGCTTATTTCTTTGAGATAGACTGACTTCCAAATAAAAAAGCTGGAAGCTATAATGGATTTTTGTAATCTCAGCCATCCTACAGTGATGTGAGAAGCAGAAAGAAGAATTTCTTGGATGCTCTCAGACTAGCTAGCCTCGTAAATAAAGGGGTGAATGAGAGGCCTTGCCTCAATATAAAGTGGAAGTCAAGGACTGACAACCGAAAGTTACCCATGACCTCCACACATGTGCCATTGCACGTGTGTGTCTACACTAACGCACAAACACACACATCACAATGCATTTTGTGCTTTAAATAGAAATGTGAAATGCTTAAGCTATGCATTACTGCAGGTTGTATTTCTTAAGCCTGTTTTATATGTGAAGCCAACACACCTTGTTCTCAACACTACTTTCTGTAAAGGATATAAAAGCCCCATAATTGATATATGCTTTCTGAGAGGAGAAAAAAAAAATCAGAGCAGCAAACAGTAATCAATGATGTCAAAGACAGCTCTCTGTTGGAGGCTCAAGTGTCTCAAATGATGGGGCATTACAAGAGGAATTCAAGATCTGCTCATCCATCAGGGCTGCGAAAGAACAGCATGCACAGCTAACAGCAGGTGTGGTAGCCTTTCTAGCAGCTGGGGTGTACAACCCAGGATAGGCACAGCATATTGCCGCGCTCATTCTTACAATGTTGGGCACGCCTATGTCAGTACTCTCCTCTGTCATATACCACACACAGGATTTGCTAGATCTCCCTTGCTTACTATCCTCCACCCCCACCCTCCACCCCAGTACCTATGTGTAGTACCAGGGCCATTCAGCTTTTTAAAGGTGAAAAAATAGGTCAAGTTCTCCTTCACCCAGGGCTTGATCAATTTCCAGCTGCTTCCTTCTTCTGGGTCTCCTCCCAGTCTCCCTGTCATTCGGAAGGTCAGTCATTGCTGCCAGAGATGACCCAAGAGGCAGCCTGAAGCTCAGAATCACTGGACTCATACAGGGGGCCAATAAGCTAAAGCAGTTGTCAGTTGTCTCCTTTCCTGGAACAACTTCAAAGAGATTCTTTTGACCCTAAATATGGTTAAGAAGTTTGAGTTCCACAAAGATATCTAAAGATGTAAAGCACCTCTAATACAAGGACAGATGTGCCATCTCTCATGAATTTTTATATGGGCTGTTACTGGAAAGGTTCTATTATGCATTTTGTTCGATTTGCTTAGCTATGTATATCTTTTTTGAGATAGAGCCTCACTTAGTCCAGGCTGACCTCAAAGTTGCTATATAGTCTAAGATGGCCTCAAGCTTCTGATTCTCCTCTCTCCACCTCCCTTGTGCAGGAATTACAAGGTTGTGGCACCACTCGAGCCCAGGGCTTCATGTATGCTAGGAAGATACTCTACCAACTGAACTTATCCCCAGCCTATTTTATTCTTTGTAAAATGTTGCCTAGTGCATATAATCCATTCAGCACTCACTTCTCGATCATAGCATCAGCCACAGTGTGTTGACCTCAGGTGTGTGTTTATTACGTCCTTGGACACTACTTCATTGTCCCCATGTTGGTATTTTCACTTCCTCACACAATCTTTGATACATATTTTCCTTAGATTGAATTTATTCCCTGACTCTGAAAGGGATAAACCCAGACTCTTCAGCTCAGACATTAAAGCCTTGTTTATCTTCTCACCTTTCTTACCTTTGATTACCTCCTTATAGCCAGTATATGGAACCAAAAAGACTTGGGGGAATGGGATCATAAAGCAGTTTTACTTTTGTATCCCTTATCCTTTTAAACTTTTCTACAGCTATTATTTTTTCTTGTGCTTGGAGTTTTCTAGCTGCACTTTGAAGACACAAACATCTATAGCCGCCTTAGGTAGTTCTGTTACAGTCTTAGTTCAGTAATTAAAATGTTTGGTGCCACATTATGAAACACTGACCTGCAGGTGAGATGTCTTCAGCCACAGGAAGGTTTGTGAGCATTTTTTTTTCTTCTTGTTCTTCTGCAGTTTCTCTCTGTGTATATTAGTTACTTTTCTCATTGCTGTGACAGAAAAAAAAAAAAAAAAAACTTAACAAGGAGCACCAGAAGGAAGAGAGGAAGAGAGCCAGGAAGGAAGATATGGAGGAAATAGTTCCATGACATACAGTCTGTGGAGGGGGAGATATGGTGGCAGGCAGCTCCAAGGAACTCTTCACTTCCTCCTATCTTGGAGGAACAGGAAGCATAGAGCAGACAGGAAGTGGGCCCAGAGTATAAAACCTGTATACTTTGGCCCACTTTTTCCACTGAGGCTGCATCTCCTAATATTTCTACAACCTTCCAAAACAGCATCACCTGAACAAGTGTTCAAATATATGAGCCTGTGGGGACATTTCACATTCAAAGCCACCTCCTCCCTTCCTTTTCTGCTTCTGGAGCTTTCCCTCCCTCTCAGATTGCACAGCATGTTTGCTTATTCCTCCAGAGTGGAAAGAGTACTGTTAAAGTGGGCTAGCTTTGGAGTCCTTACTTGGCAGAGATATAAAATTGATCCTCTAGATCATAGGCATTTCCAATTATTTGTTCTGGCCATTTAGTCCTTTATCATCCCCAAGGAATGTAGTTTTCCAGTTTCTTTCTGATGACATATATCCCCTTTTACTGGTTCTTTTAATGCATGTCTGTCATCTGGATGTAGAATTGAGATTCAGTATTTTTAAGATGCTTTCTTGACGATCAAGTTTGGACCAGGAATCAAGCAAGAATAATGCTTCTTGAGTGGAACTGTGAGGACATTTACAGAAAGTATTACTTGGGAAGGCAGAGATCCTCTCCCAGAGTGGAAAGTCCTGCTAGTATCAGCCCAATATATAAAGAAGTCCCAGGAAAAAGTACTGTTTTTCCTGTTCATCTTTCCCCATTACTAGTGAGTATATTATCCACTTAGTTGAGGCCATCCTTTGTTGATATCAGAACCTGGTTTCTTCAGCTTTCCAATGAAGACTGAAGAGCACTGTCTCTTCTGGAACTCCTCAAAGCCTTCAGTGGCAGATGGAACTTCTGAGGCATCCTATTTCATGGACTGAGCAGCTGCTGGGTTCTTTAGACTCTCCAGCCTTCAGATAGCCATTGTTGGCCTGCCTAACCTGTATCCTGTAAGGCAATCCACTAAGTCCCCTTTATAATATATATTCATTCTCTTGATTCTGTTCCTCTAGTGAGCCCTGACTAATACAGACTCCAGAAATGTTCTGATAATCATTGTGGCTTTATATCCTTACCTATATTATACAAATACTATAGGGCTTCCCACACTGTCCTGAGAATTGCATCACCCATTCTGTAAGTCCCAGAAACTTAAGGAGCATGAGGTACTCCCTAAGTGCTGGTGGCCTGTGAAATGTATGGTCTGTCCCCCTTGGCTCCAGATAGTTACTACTCTAAGGATTCATGAATCTAAATATGGTCATGTCTTGTGGTTCTTTTCTATTGATTCTATAGACAACCACCATGAGCTTAGTGGTTAAAGCCATACAAATCCGCCATGTTACAGTTCTGCAAATGAGAAGTCTGCACTGCCTCTCTGATTAAACTCAAGATATTGGCAGCCTTCATTATTTTCTGCAGGCTCTACAGATGTCCCTTTCTCTGAACTTTCCTGCATCTCATGGGCAGCCCACATTCTTCAGCTTGGGCTCCCTTCTTCTGTCTTCAAGCCAGCAGTGGCAGGTGCTGACCCCCCCCACTTCCACTTTATATTTTTTTTTCCATTTTACAACTTTGATACATTTACACAGTATGTTTTGATATCATTTCAGTCTAATTGACCTCTCTTATGCCCCCTCCCACTAATACTCTTTCCAATTAATTTCCATCTTACTTTCATGCCTTCTATTTTTAACTCATTGAATTAAATTATAATTGCTTACATGATCATGGATGGAAGGTAATTTAACATAGAATGGGTAACTTACCAATGGCGACACCACTGATGAACTTGATTCCCCTGTCCCAGCAACCATTATCTGCCTTTAGCTACTCTGGTACATATGTGGTGTCATGAACTTTTAAGGACTAGTATAATCATATTAGACTCACTTGGGTAACTGAAATGAATATCCCTATTGTAAGATCAGTTGATTAGAAAGTTTAAGCCAAATGAAACTGCAGAAGTGGCTGAGTTTGGAGAGTACCAGTTGCCCACTGATATTTCCAGGTTCTTGTATTTAAGGACAAGGAATTATTTAACAGATACATAGTAACATAACATGAAAAGAGATAATTTATAAAGGAGAAAGGCACTCCTGAGAATGGGAGTGGGCTAGTGAGCTGGAAAAGATATACACCTAAAAACCCTGGGCCTCAAGCCACATGGTCCTTTATATATAACATCTACCTCTCTCAAATTTGGGTATTGCAGTTTTTTTTTTTCTGTGTTTTGTTAAATTGTTATGTGTAGCCAGCATTAGAAAACTTTGTAATCTTACAGTTTCCATCACCTCCTTATATATGTTGATCTTGATGCCACATTCTCTAAGTTCCTATTTTCCTAACACACCATCTACAACCTTAATTCTCTTTTGCCTTTGCAATGAAGCAGTTTCACAGATTTGTGGAATTAGAATGTGAGTATCATTTGGGAGTAAGACATCATCTGCTTACTCCATGACCTGTCTTCCAAATTAGATTTTCAAGAGGACAGAACAACCTGCTGTTTTTTTTTTTTTTTCTAGATGGATGTTTTGCCAGAGCAATCATTTGATAATTAATTGTTGAATAATTTGGTGAATTTGAGCTAAATGCTGAAGAAAAGGGCCTTCATTTCTTAGTTTTATAAAAAAAGATTCCTTCATGTTACTTGTTTTATACTATCTAATAATTTTATTATGAAGGTTTTAATTAGAAATATGGCACATGGATTTATCTTGACTCATCTTAGTGCCCAAAAGGATACTATTTCTGCTTATTTAGATCAATATGTATGCTATTTCATTCCTTTTGAATTTATGTTTTTTTAAAAGCCTTTGTATATCACGTATATATTGCATGCTGCGCATTTCCCCTGCATATGCCCTCTTTTCTTGCCCCCCTCCTCCCCCATACAGATTTACTTCTACTTTCTCTTGCCATTTCTTTGGGACCACACTCTTCACATTGTTTTCTTTTGTAAATGAATCACTACTTCCACAGCCCATGCAATTTCTGGCAGAATAAGAAACTAGGAGAATCATCTTCCTGTTTCATCATTGTTACTCGGAATGGAAATCAGCATTCTTTTGTCAGTAGGATGTGGTTCCTGTCTGTCGCTTTCTATTCTCTCAGAATCTTATTTTTTAAAGAAAACAAAATATGAATGCACAAGAAAATGGTATTAGCCATTATACCAAAGATGGAATTTGAATAATACCTTGGTTTGATTGTGACCAAGACTACATTCCAGTCTTGTGAGGCAAGAATGTCTTTCCCCTTTAACAAGGGGGAAATAATGGTTTTCTTGTATTTCAAAAATACTTCCCAAATTCAATGCGTCATTGTTGAATGATTCAGTGAAAGGGTATTTATTAAGCACTATGCTTGGTAGAAAAATAAAATCTAAAAAATAGACCTCGCTTGAAAGAGGCTTAAAGTCTGTCTGATGGAAATAAATCATCCAAAGGTGGAAGGGAAGAACATGTTTACAAAGAGTTGAGTGGATTGAACATTTTCTATGTCATAAACATACATTATCAACTAATATGTTATGGTAGCAAAACTTGGTGTGCCTCACCCCATTCATATGTTAAAACTCACTTTCCATTGTGGTGATATTTAAGAAGTGGTGCCTTGGAGCCAGGATTAAGTATCAGGTTCTGAGGGCTCTGCCCTCATCAAATGGATTGGTGCCCTTATAAAAGAGGCATGGAGGGAGCTTGTTTGCCCTTTCTGCCATGTGAGAACAAAACACTTTGAAGCAATGACTGAACCATCACTAGACACTGAATCTGCTTATGTCTTGATCTTGGACTTCTCAGCAGTAACAACTGTGAATTATTAATATTTATAGATTATTTGCTCTGAAGTATTCTAACAGCCCAAAAGGAATAAAGTATTCTTTAGGTCATTTTTTTTCACTGCTATAATAGAATACTTAATGCTAGGTCGTTTATAAAGTACAGTAATTTATCTCTTACAGTTATGAAGGTTGGGAAGTCTAAGGCCTGGGGGCTCACCATCCCATCGTGGAAAGCAGAAAAAAACAAACAGCAGGTATATGTGAGAGAGTAAGTCATGGAACTCATGTTTCAAGACCTTTTGCATTATAGACCTTACACCAATCATGAGTGTGGAACCATTCTGAACTAGGCTCCACCTCCCAATACTTGCACACAATAATACATTCCCAACCATATGCTTTTGGAGGGATATATTCAAAGTAGACATATAAATGCTATACTTTAGCTTTAGTATCTTCTTTTAAAAACTCTTCATTGTGTTGGGCGTGGTGGCACACGCCTTTAATCCCAGCACTTGGGAGGCAGAAGTAGGAGGATCACCATGAGTTTGAGGCCACCCTGAGATTGCATAGTGAATTCCAGGTCAGCCTGGGCGAGAGTGAGAGACCCTACCTTGAAAAACAAACAACAAAAAACCCTCTTTATTGATAATATTCATGTATGTATACAATGTATTTTGATCATAATCCCCCATTACCTTATGTTGTTACCCTCTCCTATCCCCCTTCCATAGAACTCTTTATTTCCAAATTCTCATTCTTCTATTTTTTTTTTTCTTTTAGAGGTATGGTCTTGCTCTAACCGAGGCCAACCTGGAATTCATTGTGTAATCTCAGGGTGGTCTTGAACTCATGGCGATCATGCTACCTCTGCCTCCCAAGTGCTGGGATCAAAGGCATGTGCCACCACACCCACCTCTTCTTTACTTTGATGTCTTTGTTTTGTCTTTCTCTACAACTTATGATGGAGTATTGAAGGTCACAATATTTGGCAGGTCTTGTGCAGGTAATAACAGTCTGAGGTAATGAATGCAACATTCACTTCATGTCCAGAAGACCATTTCAAAGCCTTCCTCTCCATCCTATGGCTTTATTTATTTTTTTTCCATCTGTTTGCCCTCAGTGTTCCCTGTGCTTTGGAAGGGGTGATATAGATGTTTCATTTAGTGCTAAACATTCAACAGTCAACTTATTCTTAGCACTTAGACAAGTTTAGAGTTTCCCACATAGTCACCACCAACTGCAAAAAGATGGCTTTAAATTTCAATCTGTAATGACAATGGTTAAAAAAAAAAATAGTGTGTAGCTATATGGAAGTCATAAAAGATTTCAAAATGTTGTTTTAACGAAGATTTTAAATTGTCTTCCCAATCTAATATATTTTAAAACACAATCCATAAGCAGGTCCAACTACATTGAATATCACTTCCCCTCATTTAACCTTTCTAGTAATGCCAAGAGACAATTTGTTTTGATTAACACCAGTTCTTGATTTGGTCTCAAATTCTCCTGAATGCTTCTTCTCTTAAATCTCTAATTTTGTTCATCTTTAAGATATTAGCTTGCATGAATGTAGCTGACTTTTTACATTTATTTGGATGACATTAGAGGATTATCTGCTGATATTGCAAATCTTAGCCCTTACCCTACCTTACTGTCAGCTATTAGCAAGAAAATGGTATGGGGATTAGTTCAGTTTTTCTGGATTTCTTTTGTACTTTTCATAGCAAAAATAAAAAAAAGTAAAAAATCTTACTAAGTCCCCTGAGTTTTAACTATGCAAAGGTTTAAAATGTAAATATATGTTGGGACTCATTCCATCAAACATCTCCCTCATTTGCTACTACTGAAAACAGAATATAATGAATTGTTTTGCATAGACAGTCGCATGATGTATTGGGAGACCCTGACAAATGCATCTGTTTTTTTTTTTTTTTTCTTTGTAGTTGAGCATCAGAATCCCAATTTACTGCCTCAATTAGAACTGTGCCTTCGTTGTTCCTGAATGACTTTGCACAATGCATTCAGCATATGGCAGCTTTTGTACTTGGAAATTTCTAATGCCTTGAGCTTGTATAGAAGGTCTTGGTCATTTGCATTTTTGCAATCAGTACCTGCTCTCCCAGACCTTCAGGTAGGACCAGATCAGCTGGCATACTGGGATTTATAGGAGCCTAGAAACACTGAGAAGTTCAAGTTGCCTAAGGACAAGTGATGATCATGTCAAGGAAGCTAAGCAGAGTACACTAGAGGTTTGTTCATTTCAGGTTCTACTGGCCATGACTTCTTAGTTTTCTCAGAGAATGAGAAATGGGAGGTGGGTAGGAAAATCCATTGGTGAAGAAGGGCATCATCTTGTCACTGGGCTCTTGCTCTGGATCCCTCTGGGCTAACCAGATCCTTATGCTCTCCATTGAATAAATTCAGATGAGCCATACAGAGCACAGTGAAAGAGAGAGGGATAAGCTATTACAGAGTAAAGTGGAGCACTCTCAAAGAGTTGACAATGGACAGTGGCCAGAGACACTATGGTGTGGATTGACATTTTAAGTAGTCTAGGCTGTATGCTGTTTTTAAGGTGTCTAAAGCAAATGTCTTTTTCTGAGGTGCATTTTCCTGTCCAGGTGATTAATAGGTCCATTTGTATCGACTCTTAAAGGAAAGAGCAGTGGCCTTTTCTCTTTGTCACAAAACCTCCAGCTAGTACTCATAAGGTTAAAAGAGATATCTAGGAATGACTTTCCTAAAAGTTTAAAATATCATTTATTCCTTCCAGGACCAGAGATATTCTACAGATGTCACTGTTTTGATCTGTAGTCAGAGTCTAGCAGTTTTGTTCTTAGTTTTACAAGCTATTGATGATGACGGTGGGATCCACCCTTAAAATCCTCTAAGACCATTAATATCTATCTAGCTACCTAAAATTTTGGCCATAGATGTCTGCCACTTCTTTCTAGTCTACGTCTTGGACTCTTACCTTTCCCTTCTTACAGTGGGAGAATCCTTCACCTCTAGCAGCATGAATGAATAGTATCTGTGATTTGGAGGGAGAACAAAAGCTATTTTCCCTTTGGAGCTGTAATTGTCATGGATCTAAGTTTGCAGGACATTGGCAGTAGTTTCCAGATTCTTGTGTCCCAGGACAAGGAATTGAACCAGAGACACATAGTAAGGTAATAGACCAACTGGTGGTTTGTTTAAAAATAACTGTAGGGGGATGGAGAAATGGCTTAGTGGTTAAGGTGCTTGCCTGCAAAGCCTAAGGACCAATGTTTGACTCTCCAGATCCCACATTATCCCAGTGCACAAAGGTGAGGCAAGTGCAAGGTCGCACATGCCCAATAGGTGGCACAAGCGTCTGGGGCTAGATTTCAGTGACTAAGGCCCTGACATGCCAAACTCTCTCTGTCTCTGTTTTGTGCTTTCTCTAAAATAAAAATAAATAAAGAAAGAAAGAACTGTAGGCTGGAGAGATGGTTCAGCAGTTAAGTGCATTTTCTGCAAAAGCATGAGGGCCAAGAGGCTGAGACTTCCAGCTGACAACTAGATCAGGTGGAAGAGTGATGGAGCAGGATATCTGATGCAACACTGTAGCCACCACAGGTGATCTATGTTCACCATGGGGAGAATGTATGGGGTGTCACAAAGGTGCCATATGCATACAACCCCCCCCCCCCACACACACACGCAAAGGAAGAAAAAGAAAGGTACTGAGAACAGGAGTAGGCTAATGATCTGGGAAAGACATATACTTAAAAAGCTCCTGGCCATGAGTCTCATGTCCCTTTATAAGTCATTTACATAGCACCTGCCAGTCCCACAATTATGTATTGTAAACTTTTCTTCACATGTGCTCTGTTGTTACATGGAGCCAGCATTGGGATGGTTCTCAGTCTTCAGGTTGCCATCTCTTCCTTTCACATGATCTTAATGTCACAATATTGAAGTTCCTATTTTCCTATTACAGCCCCAAAGCCTGTTTACAAAATGAAAAAGAAAATGAGGCAGAAGAGAGAAAATAGGAAAGCCAAAGAATGGAGTTCACTGGCTCATTGCCTGAGCCTTAGGTCTGGACCATGACATGGCTACAGTTTAGGTCAGGCATTGCCTTAATATTTGCAGTAGTCCATTGGGGAGGTGCTAGTATTTTCTCTTCTCCCTCATTTTTTCCAAGATAAAACACATGAGGCAATGAAAGGCTAAATATCTTGCCCAAAGTCACACATGGGTAATAGATAACAAAAAGAAGATATCAATATTGTCCATCTGCTTGAAGCACCATCACTTGTGTTCTCACCCAGTAAATTATGTGACTTCTTATATTTGCCTCATATCAACTCCAGTCCTTCCCAGTTAGGGGAGGTGATAAAGCTGTTTATTCCTCCTGCTTGCACACAGATGAATAAACCACTACCTGTCCCAGACAGGCCACCAGGGATGACCCCTGACACAGCTCCTAATCATTGTATGGAAAGCACACTATGTTGCTGAACTCCCTAGTCAGTTTTCATGAATTTCTCTGTGGAAATGCATGCCACAAGCACATTACTGATTGGGACAGGGCTGTTTGGAGTGTGAGAGACTGGGTGGCTTCTCATGGGGTTTGACCTTAGATTTGAAACTATTACATATTAGTGATGCTAACAATGGAATTAAAGAATCAAAGTTATGAAGATTTCTTTTGGCCCTAAAGCAATTGTAAGGAATTGCCCTTTAGCATGGAAACTGGGTTTAAGTCTAAAGGTGCCTTGATAAATTGCAGTAGTCACCAGGATCAGTTAGCAGCATAGGCCAGCTTGCTATAGGCGCACTGTGAATTTCAGTTTGAATGGTGTGGTCTATAAAAGACCTAGTGAGTTTGGAACTCAGTTGATACAGGAAGACTGTTGTCTCAGTGATCTTAATTTTTGCATGTGTGTGTGTGTGTGTGTGTGTGTGTGTGTGTGTGTGTGTACATGTTCATACTGTGGGAGTATGTATATGTGCATATGTACATATGTGGAGGCCAGAGGATAACCCTAGGTGTTATTCCTCAGGAATGCCATCTATATTTTTATTTTTTTATTTGTATTTATTTATTTGAGGGGGCGGAGAGAGAGATAGTCTGAGAGAATGGGTATGCCAAGGCCTCTAGCTGTTGCAAACAAACTCCGGGCACATTAGCCACTTTATGCATCTTGCTTACTTGGGTTCTGGGGAATTGAACCTGGGCCCTTTGGCTTTGCAGACAAACACCTTAACTGCTGAACCATCTCTCCAGCTCCCATCTATCCTTTTTGATACAGGGTCTCCTATTGGCCTGGAGCACACCAATAAGTCTAGACTAGTTGGCCAGTAAGTCCCAGGGGATCCTTTGTCTCTACCTCCTATTTCTGGGATTTCAGAGGCTTGCCACCACACATGAAATTTTACCATGCATACTTAGGATACAACTCAGGTTCTTCGGCTTACAAGGCAAGCATGTTATTTAGCTGATACCACACACAGCTAAGGTAGACAAATGTATTTTCAGCTAAGAATCACACAGGAGTTAAGTACCTTTTGATACAATCCAATTCCAATAAATAAATATAGGTTTGGTATGATGAGCAACCCAATGGCATTGCCAATTGCTCTTTTCTCTTCTAGAAAAGTTATGTGCTGCACATGGTGTGTAATGATTAAATTGGTCAGGAAGGTTTTTATTGAATAACCTAGGTGTCTATAGGCCATGATCAGATTTCCAGGGTTCCTTTATTTCCTGTCTTTCTGGACTTGTCCTAGTCACTGAATGTGACCTAGCTGTAGGCTGGTCTGCCAGCCTTGCTCTGAAATTGAGGTCTGAGTTGCAGTTGATGTTTGTGTGCATTGGAGTTAATATGCTTTCTTCCTCTTGCAGGAAGGCATTCTGAGTATAGGATCATCACCATAGTTATCAGTGGCTTTTCCATTTCCTATGTTTTATTATTATTTGTTTTTTTACTTGTAGAACATGACTCAAATAATAACATTATACTTTTTATTACCTATGTAGAAATCTGTTTCTAGAAATTTAACAATGTAAATAACAGTGGTATGTGAGCTATTCAATTTATGTATTTCATTAACTACTTGTGTCATAAGCACCTTGAAAAGCACCAGTTAATAAAAAAATGCTTTCATTTTAGTGAATAAATAAAACAATTAGTGTACTCTATTTGAATTCCTACATTAGTACGTGGACAGTAATATGATGAGCACTGTCTTCCTAATGTCTGCCTACCTTCCTCCATGGGAAATAACAATAAAGCACCAGGACTGGGGAAACAAGTTCAGGAGATAATTTCTGACTGGTCTAGGCCAATTGTCTTCAGCATTAGATAACAGAAAGATCATGATATCTTAGGTACCACCAATAATTAAGAAAATCCAATCTAGACATGGTACCTCATGCCTGTCATGCCAGAACTTGGGAGGCTGATAAAGGAGTTTGAGCTATCTAGTGACACATAGTAAATTCCAAGACAATCTTGGATAAAAACTTCTCAACAGAGGAAATGAAAAACTCCCTATTATAATTATACATCAGCTACACAATGCTTTTAGTTCAGAGATGTGACAATGTAAAAAAAGTATGTATCCTACTATGGATGAGAAATGGAGAATTGGTTTGATCACAGTGGAGCCCACTACTTGGTTTAGAGAGTTTGGGGAAGAGATGAATCCATTTTCAAGCAAGACTTTGGTATGTTTTTATATATTATTTTATGTAATATTATATTTTCATCAAAATCTTCAAGATTTGAGCTAGTTTAACTGTGAAAGTAGTCAATAGTTTCAGTACATTGAAGAATAGTAAAATTAAACCAGGTCCTTGATACAGTTATGGTTTCTTTTTTTTTTTTTTTTTTCGATTTTTCGATGTAGGGTCTCACTCTGGTCCAGGCTGACCTGGAATTAACTCTGTAGACTCAGGGTAGCCTTGAACTCACGGCAATCCTCCTACCTCTGCCTCCCAAGTGCTGGGATTAAAGGCGTGTGCCACCATGCCCGGCTACAGTTATGGTTTCTTTAATAATTGTTATCAGACTTTTCTTGGGGAGACATGAACAAAATGTCTATTATTGCCAGATAGGGTACTGACCACAGACCAAAGTAATAATTCTACCAATTTGGCAATACCATGTCTATCAGGATTTCTTACAGGAGTATGGGTGAGCTGTTACTTATAAGAGACTGGATAACTTCACATCACTGAAAAACTCATACATGTAAGCAGCTAGACCAGTATCTCAGACTCTTTCTGTGAATTATTGTTGCTAGTAGAACCTTAGAGTCTTGTGAATTTTGTAAGTTTCGGGAACTTCCTGAAATTTGCGAGTTATGTATTTTCTTACACTTGTAAGTTTGTTTACTTCCTAAATCTTAAGTAGCCTCCCACCAGGACCAAATGTTTCAGTTCAGGGGAAATTGATACAAAAGACCTAATTCAGAAAAGGTAGGCAGTACACTGAACAGGAGTAAGAAGTATATAGCAACTATTCAAAAATAATCCAGAATTTACTGTGAGTGAAAGTTTGATATGACAATGAACAAGCCTCTTTTACCAGCATTCTGTAGCTAGATTTCAAGTGAATAGCTAATATCTGTTCTTGAGTCCACTTGGGCTTTGCAATTTAATATTGCAATTATATAGAGAATCCAAGAAAAAGCTTACACTGTGATGAATTCAAATTATTCAATTTAAAAGAACATCAAAAATGGAGAGTCAGGACAGTGGAATTGTCAAAACCTCAGGGGCTAAAGTCATATGTTTGAGTTCCTGTGTGCTGTTGCACAACAAGCGACCTCAAGCATACCCCCCACACACAAACTTTGTACATCTTCTTTCTTCTTCTATCAAGTCTCACAGAGTACCTACCCTCTGCTATTAGGAAAATTAAATGAGCTTTATTTATGCAAAGCATACAATAAATGCTTTACAAATGTGAAGTGATAATATTGTAAGAATTTTATGTTATATGCCCCACCAGAAGAATAGTCAATAGATGAATTTAGTCTTGTCACTGTATAAGAAAACTGTAGCCTTTACCTTCTCAATGCTGGGGCAAAGCACCTGACCACAAATAGCTGATAGGAAGATTTATCTCTCAGCTTACAGTTTTGAAGGGAAGTTCTATCATGGTAGAGAAAGTGCAAAAGAAAGAAGCTGGCCCACACATCTTTGTTGAAGTAGTTTAACTACTATTGAGACTAGGCTTGCATCTTGATCTTGGGCTTGGAGATGGACTAGTAAGCCTCAAGATCAGCTCCACAACAATACATCCCCTCCAGCAAGGCTCTATGCCCCAAGTTACTACCAGCTAAAGACAAAATATTCAAAGGAAATGAGCCTATGTGGGACCCCTCATTCCCTGGATGACATGAATAAAGACCATCTCATGATGAAAATTGTATTCAGTATAACTTTAAAAGTCCCATAGTCTTTAATAATAACAATACTTCTCAAAAGTCCAAAATTCAAATTATAATCTGTGGCTTAAGACAGTCTCCTAAATGTGAGCCATGTAAAATAAAAATGCCAGTTAAATACTTCCAATATATAACAGCAAAAAGCAAGCATTCCTACTGAAAAGAGAAGGTATTACAAGGAAAGACTTAATCAATGCAAGATAGAAAACAACTAGGGCAAACATCATATCCTGTAGCTCCATGTCTGGCATTTGGGGGTCATGACAAAATGCTCCACAAGGCTTCAGATTCTGTTTCATAAGCCTTCCTCTTGATTTCTGTACAGATCTACTTGGGCCAGAACAAGCAGCTTTCCTTGATGGTTGTGCCCTATTAGTGGCATCTCCAAAATCCTGGGGTCTCCACTGCAACCCATAGTTCGTCCTCATGGCCTCCAGGCATTGACTATGTCCCTGCTTCAATTTTATAGTGGTCATCTCTAAAAATCTATGTTGCAAATCCATTGATCCTCTCTTTCCTGCATTTGTCATGCTCATAAAATCAATACCAGGTAGGATACCAAATTTGTTAATCCATAAAATAATAAAGGCAAATTTGAGAAACAGGTAACTCTTTTATTTTTCTTCCTTTAGGTACCTTCCATTCAAAAGAATCAGCATTATTCCCATTATCCCACTGCAGAACTGCTGGCCATATCTCAGTGGTGGTAATATCTCAAAAAATTGCAACTGACCCAGTTTGCTCTCTTCAGCCCAAACTTTCATTTCTTTCTGTATCAAATTTTGTAACTTTCACATCTCCCTACTGCTTTCTGTGCCAAACACACAAGTCTATTACTTCAAATTGTAACTTTGCTCCAGTTCTCAGGACATGGGCAGAACACAGCCAGCCTCTTAAACAAATTGCTTCTAATGCAGTCCCAACAAAGTTCTTTTTCCGCTCTCCATCCTCTTAAGCCATGTATGGTGGGTTAAATAAAAATACCCTCTTAGATTAAGTGTTTGTATGTAAGTTTCCTACTTATTTACCAGTAGGTGGAGCCCTGCTGAAGGAGGTGTGTCACTGGAGAAAGACCTTGAGTCTAGCAGTAGTGGATGTTCATAGTGGATGTAGTGGATGTTCTCACTTTCTGCTCTCTCTCTGCTTCCCCTTGATACTATAAGGCTTAAATAAACCCTTTCCTACCAAAAGCTGCTTCTAATCAGTTGTTTTATTTGCCAGTGTGAAGGTAATTACAACAAAAAAATTGGTACCAACACATGGGCTTACCACTACAATGAATCTGACCATGTGGCTTTTAGTCTTTTGGAGCTGGTGTGAAGGAGGATTATGGAAGGATTTGGTACTTTGGACTGGAAAAGCCTTGCTGCGCTAAGGCTGGCTCTGGGCTTATAAACCTGAAGGTCTTGCCCTAGTGACAAATACTCTCCATGAAGGCTCAATCTCCCAAATTGCTACCAGCTGAGGACCAAGTATTCAAAATGCATAAGCCTATCAGGGGGGACACATTAAAGCCACCACAAAAGCTAAGATGTAGATTGGTAAAAGCAAAGACTCTTCTGTCAGTTAAACTGTGTGTAGTCCATAAATAACAGACGTATAACTAGCCCCGTGTGTAGATGACATCAAGTTCACTGTAGATTTTGTCCATGGTGGTACTCTGAAATGTAAACTTTGACTTTTCCTCCTTCCCTCCCCAGGGGCTCTTCTATCATTCAGCAGCAGAAATCTGTAACTTCCTTTTTTCTGCTTGCCTAGAATCTGCTTTCAACAGGTATTTTGAGTAGTTGTGCAAATTTGAGAGGGATGTCTCTAGGGAGTTTATCTGGACAATTTGACTGTAAAGCTCATCTTTTGATTGAAAGAAGGCCTTTGAATTTATGCTGATAAGTGTTAGTTCATTGTTTTTCTGTCTTTTGTAGTCTTTTCCTTTGTCACCAAGAGAGAAAACTACCATTTATTAAGAGAGAAAGAAGAAGGATAGGGGCCCACTGGTGATAATGGATGCTTGTAGCTTTAGGAACAGGCAGGCAAAGGAGTTTTCTGCCATAGAAGCTCAAAAGCTGTAAAGATAGCAGCTAATTAATTCTCCTCAAGTCTTAAGGAGAACTAGGATTAGATTCAGCAGTTATTGCCAGTTTAGATTCAGCAGTTATTGCCAGTGATTGAAGATTCTCTTGGGCCCTTTGAAGTAAGAAAGCCAGGAATGACAGATGCAGGGCATAGCTCTGAGGGGTTGGAAGAGAATCAGCTCCCAGGAAGAGTTAAACCTGAGAGTCAAATTTGAACTACAAGAGCTGGTACCCACAGCTTAGAATGGAACTCTGCTTAGGACAGGGTTGAGGAATTTGCAGAGAAAAGGTCAGAGTCAAAGACAGAGGAAGAAACTAAGAGAAAAGTTGGTTTTGCATTTTGAAATTCTAAAGCAATAATCAGAATCAAGAATGTCTCTGGGAGTTTAAAAGATAATACATATGTAAAGGGGGAGATAAGCGGTTTCAGACCTAGAACAACCCTTGTAGTAAGACTTGTTATTTTCTCATTTGGTGACTTGTTTTTGGTGGGTGCCTTTCAGGTAATTTGTAGGCAATCTACCATGTTTATGAAATGGGACTTCTTGACTAAAGTAGGTAGGGAGAGAGGGTCATCAAGAGATGCAGATAGGGGGCTGGAGAGATGGCTTAGTGGTTAAGCGCTTGCCTGTGAAGCCTAAGGACCCCGGTTCGAGGCTCGGTTCCCCAGGTCCCACGTTAGCCAGATGCACAAGGGGGCGTACGTGTCTGGAGTTCGTTTGCAGAGGCTGGAAGCCCTGGCGCGCCCATTCTCTCTCTCTCCCTCTATCTGTCTTTCTCTCTGTGTCTGTCGCTCTCAAATAAATTAAAAAAAAAAAGAGATTCAGATAGGAACTGCTGAACCAGACATCAGTGAAAAGAAGCTAGATCACCCAGGTTTAGTGGAAGATCCCTTGTTCCTTGCTGTCCTAGGCCTGGAAAGCAGAGGTCCTGAAACATTATTGCGTGTGGTAAAGCAACAAGCAAGTCATCCTGAGATCCACAGGATGAACATGAGGCAGGCAAATAAGGCTGTTGGCTTGTAATAGAGGAGTTTTATCTTTTATTCTCTGCCATAGAGTCTCATTGACATGAGTAACCCTTAGCATAAATCATGTCACAATGGAGGGCAAATGCTCAGAGAACAAGAGACTGATTGCACGTCAGTGAGATACGGGCCTCAGCTGTGTATTTTCAGTTGTTGTTGAACTCTTCATCCACAGAGAATGATAGCACTTTGAATATAGGACAATGTTCACCATAAGGGAAAGTTACACCCATAGCAATCAGACACACTAGGCTTTGGGAAACTAATAATTGAGCTTTAGTTGTTCAATTTCCATACTGCTGAGAAGTTATAACTTCTCCCCACGATTCTTGGCAAAGGTCAAAGAATGTACAAGTTTTAGTATAATAACTCTAAACACATAACAGGAGCTTGATAAGACACAACTAAATAAGTATGGGGTGAACAAGTCATTCTCATTGCCTGAACCCTTTCTCTCCCTACTATTGCTTCTTTGTGGAACTCACATTATTTGCTTTGCATTTGGCTCTATTACTATTATTATTATTATTATTATTTGCATTGACTCTATGAAGTTGGGAGCTCTCTGTTTCTAGTGGGTAATGAAGGTGGACAGTTGCTATTCCTGGTTAGACACTTTTGTTGTTGTTGTTGTTTGTTTTTCAAGGTAGGGTCTCACTCTGGCTCAGGCTGACCTGTAATTCACTATGTAGTCTCAGGGTGGCCTCGAACTCACGGCGATCCTCCTACCTCTGCCTCCCGAGTGCTGGGAATAAAGGCGTGCACCACCACGCCCGGCTTAGACACATAATTTTTAAAAATAATTTTATTTAGTAATTTGCATGTGTGTATGTTCATGTCAGGGCCTCTTGACATTGCAAGTAAATGAACTCCAGACATATGTACCACTTTTACATCTGGTTTTATGTGGATTCTGGGGAATTGAATACAGGCCAATATGCTTTGCAATTAAGTGCCTTTAACTGCTGACATATACAACCCTAGACATACTTTCCAAAATACATTTATTTATTTATTTACGTGTGTGTGTGTGTGTGTGTGTGTGTGTGTGTGTGTGTGTAAGTACATGCGAGTACTAGGGTCTCTTGCTACTACAATAAAATGCCTGATATATGCACTACTTTTGTGTCTCGCTTTATGTGAGTGTTGGGGAATCACACCCAGGCCAGCAGGCTTTGCAACTGAGTGCCTTTAATTACTGAGCCATCTCCCTAACCCTGGTTAGACATAGTTTTGAAGGAGGGCACTGTACGTGAAGCTGCACATCACAGAAGCCTAGGAACAGCTCTTCTTTCTTGTCCACTTCTGTGTTGGAAGCCAGACAGACTCAAGAAAATGAAAAGCTCCTTTCATCCTGGCCATGAAAATCCATGTCTGTAATATGAGGGCAAACATCTTAGCTAAAATCAAAGAGCTGCTGTTTATTTGGTGAAGAATATGAAAGGCCAGCTGCTATTAAAGTTAATGGGTGGGAACAGGTGAATATCATAACCCATTGCAAATAAGATATTTGCATTTTAACAGGGTCCTTCTGAGAAAAAGGCCATTGTTCCAAGCTGTGACTCTCTTAGAGTGGGATAGGTCTATGCTATGAAATACCCATATGAGAGCAATTTGGGGATAAGGAGGCTTTGTGACATCCCTATGCTTGGTGTACTTGGGTAGCTTGTTTCTGGGCCTGCCTCTTCCCAGTTATTCCTGCCCTTTCTCAATGTGGATTCTGCTCAAAACTATTGGCCTGAGATTTGAAGTACTTCAGGAGGGTCATCTGAACACTATGGCTACACACACACACACACACACATTCACACACACACACAATTAAAGACATATGTTCCATAAAAAAAGTAAGAATCTCCTGTTCTTTTGAGAGTGAATGCCACAAGAGATAAAAGTATTTCCTCTAAAAGCTTTTCCTTTTCTTAAAATAATGCAGCTTTGATGTTCTAGTGTTATCTTCTTTTTTCAAAAAAAAAAAAAAAACTTTAAAATACAGCATTCTTAGCTACACATCCATTTTCAAGTAACCTGTGTCTCTGGTCAATACATTGATTTTATTTAAATGGGAAGGAAAAACTACTTTTTCCTGCAAGGGCATCAATCTCACTGACCCTTTGAACGTGCTGATTATAACTATCAGATGAATTACAAACCATAGTTTTGGTGGTAAATCAACTGATCAGTTATACTGTTAATTCTCAATACCACATTTTCCTTTTACATCAAACCAAAACAGTGCTGTTTAGGTTGTTGCTTTACATCAGAATTAATGCCTATGGTAGTTTGAATGGATGTCCCCCATAGATACAGGAGTTTTATTCAAGCTTGTAACTTAGCTCTCCAGCTTCCTGGCTGGAGGAGGTGTCACTGTGGTTGGAACCTCGCTTCCAGCCCCAAGATGTGTCTGGGGACTGATCTGTTGCCAAAATACATGCAGTGCTGGAGTTCTGCAATTATGGGGTTCCTAAAGTGTGCTTATTTGTGTGTTGGTGACTGATTTTCTCTCAGCTTGGACCTGTGAAAGTGGACCAGCTTCTTCTGCCATTATGGAACTTCCCTTCTATCTGTAAGCTTCAATAAATCCCATCCTCCCATAAAATGTGTCTTCTTTGGAAGTTCATCACCACAACTGAAGCTGACTGACAATGCCATATAAATTCCTGATGACTAGTCTATTTAAGAGATGAACTTTGCTCAGAATGGCTATGATTCAGAGGTCTTCATTATATCCAATCCTTTCCTGTTTACTTGTCATGACTCATCAGCTTTAATGGGATCAGTTATGTGAACAATTTCACTTCTTGTCCATTGTTTAAAGAATACATCAGAAGTTTTACTTGAATTTTCTATTGTATGGGGCACTATTTATTGCAGTTGGACTTTATTCTTGTCAAAATAAAGGGGTACAAAATTGCTTCGTTTAAACACTGGAAATTGTATTGAATCTTTCTCTGCAAAATCATGGTTTTTCTCATGATCAATGAAAACATGTTAAGAAGGCATTAGATTGATTCATGTTGTTTACTGCTGCTTACTAAAAACAACTGTCAAAAACATGTTTGGAGCAAAAGGCTGTATTTGTGTCAATTTGCTTTATAGAATCATTCCAGGGTGGATATGCATCTTAGAAATGGAATGTGCCTGGCAGTGGTATCAAGGATATCCCCCAGGGCACATGTTTTCACTCTCTGTTGCTCTGATGCAAATTCAGAGCTAACTAATGTCACTGGGGGTTCACACTGGTTGTTCCTCCTGGAAAACTTCAGTGCTCTTCCCTATAGCTCTCATTGGGTCTGCTACCCTGCTTCAGAATACGTTCAATCATGTCAACTGGAGATGTGAGAAAGGAACCATAGCCAAGGATACTGCAACACATCTGCTTTGACAAGACTGAAATCTCTAGGGAATTTTGCCTGTTTGAAAAAAAAAAAAAAGTAAGCACAAACCAAATATATTTGAAATTGAAAACAAATTCAAAGAATATATGCTTCTCTTGACTTAGAGAAGAAGGAAAAGAAATCCTTCTGATAATTACTGAAGGAGAAATCTAAACTGAATCACTAAAGTAATGAAATGGTTATTATGAGCACTATAAGTCCGGGTTGCTTGGAAAATTGAATTTTAATGAGTAGAATGTTGGTAGAAAATAAATCAAGCCCCACAAACACATAATTTTATTTTGAAGCAATTAGGAAATTGGAAGACAGAAGAAAAGAACATCTTTAAGATCTTAATTCCCATTAGGGCCAGTGTTTTTTCTAATATTTCAGAACTCATTATATGTAGAACTGGAATATTCTGTCTTTATCCCTTCTCCAACCACTGTCCCCAACAGCAGTTCATCCTAGCACAAGTCCCCATTTATGTCCATATGAATGTCAAGGTCATTTTTTCTATCTATGTGAAGAATGATGCTGGAATTTTTATTGGTATTGCATTAAATCTATATATTTATTTCATTAGAATTGCCATTTTCACAATATTAGTTCTACCTATTAAGGAATATTGGAGCTGTTTCCATCTTCTTAAGTCTTCTTAATTTCTTTATTGAGTCTTTTTATGTTTTCATTATATAGGTCTTTCTCAGCCTTGGTTAGTGTTATTACAAGTTATTTAATTTTTTTGTTGCCATTGTTGAAAATGGGACAACCTTACTGATTTCTTTCACTGTATATTTGTCTTTTGCCCACAGAAAGGCTACTGAGTTCTGTGTGTTGATTTTGCATCCTGCAACTTTACTGAAGGAATTAATTAATTTTAGTAGTTTTGAGATGGAGACATTTAGATCATTTTTGTGTATGTTTATATCATCTGAAAATAGGGCTAACTGGACTTCTTCCTTTCCATTTGTATACCTTTTATCTCTTTCTCCTGTCTTATTGCTTGGGCCAGAACTTCTAGTACTATACTGAAGAGCAGTGGTGAGAGTGGTTACTCCTCTCTTGTTCCAAATCTCAGTGGAAACTCCTTGAGCCTTTCTGCATTAAGTATTATTTGGACTTTAGGTGCTTTATATATATCCCTAATTGTGTTGAGATATAAACCTCCCATGACTAGTCTCTCAAGCATTTTGGTCATGAAGTGGTGTATTTCGTCAAAGGCCTTCTCTGCATCAATTGAAGTGATCATGTGTTTAAATTTATTTATGTGGTATATTACTTTGACTGATTTCCATATGTTGAACCATACCTGCATCCCTAGCATGAAGTCCAGTGGATCAAGATGGATAATGCATTTGATGTATTGTTGAGTTCTGTTTGTGAGGATTTTGTTCAGGATCTTTGCATCTTTCATCAGGGATATAGACCTATCTTTTCTTGTTGTATCTTTGTCTTGTTTTAGTATTAGTATGATGCTGTTTCCGTGAAAATACTTGGGGATGATTCCCGACTCTCCAATTATGTGAAACAGTTTTAGAAAAGTTGATTTCAGTTCTTCAATGCAGGTTTGATAGAATTCGGCTAAGAAGCCATCTGGTCCTGAACTTTTCTTTTTGGGAAATTTTTTTATTATTATTATCTTTTCAATTTCAATAGATGTGATAGGTTTGTTTAGGATATGAATATGCTTTGAGTTCATTTGTGGTAGATGGTATGTGGCTGGGAAGTCATCTATTTCTTCCAGATTATCCAATTTTGTGGAGTAGAGATTTTGGAAGTATGTCCTGATGATTAGTCCAATTTGACCGATTTCTTTTGTGATCTTTCCTTTTTCATTACTGATTTTCAAAATCTGAGATGTCTCTTTTTATGCTTTATCAAATTTTCTAGGGGTTTATCAATGTTGTTTATTTTTCTAGCTCTTCATTTCATTGATTTTTAAAAAATTGTTTCCAAGTTATTAACTTCTGCTCTGATCTTGATTATTTCTTTCTGTATGGAGCTCTTAGGTTAGCCTCTTCTTGTTTTTAGAATGCCTTTAAGTGTACAGTTAGGCTATTAATTTGAGATTACTCTCTCTTTGTTATGAAGGCATTTAGCACTATGAATTTTCCCCTTAAGACTGCCTTCATTGTGTCCCATAAGTTTTGGCAATTTTGTTTGCAATATCATTCAATTCTAGGAATTTTATAATTTCATTTTTAATTTTTTACACAACCCATTCATTGTTTCAAAGTGTGTTGTTCAGTCTCCAAAAGCTGGTGGAGTACCTGATGTGTCTCTTCTTGCCAATTTTTAGCTTTAAAGCATTGTGATCAGATATGATGCAGGACATTATGCCAATTTTCCTGAATTTATGGAGGCATGCTTAATGGCCTAACACATGGCCTATTTTGGAGAAGGTTTTGTAGGCTGCTGAGAAGAATGTGTATTCAGTAGAATTGGGGTGGAATGTTCTGTAGATATTTATTAGGTCTAGTTGATTGATGGTGTTGTTGAGCTCTATTATTTCACTGTTGATTTTTTGCTTGGATCATCTATGTACTGATGGTAGGAGAGTATTGAAGTCACCAGCTATGATGGTTTTGGTGTTTATTTCTGTTTTGTTGTCAAGTAGGATTTGTTTTTTAAACTGTGGTGCATCTGTGTTTGGCACATAGAGATTTATGATTGTGATGAGCACATGTTGGATCATTCCCTTGATGAGTAAGAAGTGGTCTTCTTTTTCCTTTTTTATGACTTTTGTTTTGAAGTCTATTTTATCAGATATTAATATAACAGCCCCTGCTTGTTTCTAATGTCCAATTGCTTAAAATTTCATTTTCCATCCTTTCATCCTAAGGCAGTGTCATTCTTTAGTGGTGAGATGGATTTCTTGACGACATCAGATAGAAGAATTCATTTTTTTCAGGTGTACCATGTTAACTTGTATCTTTTGATGGGTGAGTTATATTATTAATGTTTAAGATATAGCTGTGAAATTCAATTTAATCCCTGTCATTTTGGGGTGCTTGATGGGCTTTGGTGCTTTCTTGAGTTTTGTAATTTTTTTTTTAAATTTTTATTTATTTATTTATTTGAGAGCGACAGACACAGAGAGAAAGACAGATAGAGGGAGAGAGAGAGAATGGGCGCGCCAGGGCTTCCAGCCTCTGCAAACGAACTCCAGATGCGTGCGCCCCCTTGTGCATCTGGCTAACGTGGGATCTGGGGAACCGAGCCTCGAACCGGGGTCCTTAGGCTTCACAGGCAAGCGCTTAACCACTAAGCCATCTCTCCAGCCCTTGAGTTTTGTAATTTTTGTAGCCTGTTCTACTTATGGTTATTGTGATCTTGTAGGCTCTTGAGATTGGTTGACTCTTCTGTGTGGAGAATTCCCTCAAGTATTCTCTGTAGGTTTGGCTTTGTGTTCATATAATCATAGTGCTGACTTTTTTCATGGAGAGTTTTCCTTTTACCGTCTCTTCTGAAGGATAGTTTTACTGGGTAAAGTATCATGGGTTGGAAGCCATAGTTTTTCAGACTTTGAAGTGTTCCATTCCAGACTCTTCTGGCTTTCAGGATTTTCATTGAGTAATCTGACACAATTCTGATGGGATTGCCTTTGTATGTAGTGAGTTGTTTCTCTGTTGCTGCTTTTAGCACTCTCTCTTTGTTTTCTTTCTTTTTTAATTTTTTTTTATTATTTTTATTTATTTATTTGAGAGCAACAGACAGAGAGAAAGAGGGAGGGGGGGAGAATGGGCATGCCAGGGCCTCCAGCCACTGCAAACGAACTCCAGATGCTTGTGTCCCTTGTGCATCTGGCTAACGTGAGTCCTTGAGAATTGAGCCTTGAGCTGAGGTCCTTAGGCTTCACAGGCAAGTGCTTAACAGCTAAGCCATGTCTTCAGCCCTCTCTTTGTTTTCATTGTTGAGTTTTAACTATGATGTGCCTTGCAGAGATTCTTCTTTGGTCCTCTCTATTTGGTGTTCTGTGAGATTCCTCCATCCGGATGGCCCTCTTTCATGAGAGATAAGGAAAATTTTCTTCAATAATTTTGTTGAATATGTTCTATATGCCTCTCACTGTAATTTCTCTCCTTCTGGTATACCCATGATCTGTATGTTTGGTCATTTTAGGGTATCACACAATTCCCTCATATTCTGTTCACATGATTTTTTGAACTTAGCAGTTTTTAGACTCCCAATAAAATTATTATTTCTTGTCTTCTAGCTCAGATGTTCTGTCTTTTGTATGAGTAACTCTGTTAGTGAGGGGTTCTAGAGAGGATTCTAAAAGCTCTATTTGATTTTTGTTATCTGTTGTGTTATTGTGCATCATGTCCATTTGATTTTTTGAGGTACAATTTCAGTTAGAGTTCTGATTTTCTTGATGCTTCTTGGAATCCTTTCTTGCATTTGATCAAGTCTTCATTAAGCTTAATCAATGAGTTATTGAGATCTTCTATTCAGTTCATTTATATCTCTTTTAAAGCTTCTATCACTATCTTCAATGAAGTTAAGCCTTGTGTCAAAAGCTGAGTACTCTAAGAGATGATACTGCTCAATTTCACTTATGCTGTTTGTTTTGATGGCTTATTTCCAGTTCAGCAATTCTTTTGATCAGGATCACATTGGTTGTTGTGTTTTCATTTTGGCATTCAATTTCTTTTGATTTCTTTGGAGGCTTCCATTGTGGGACTAGGCATCCTTTGTGAAGATCTCTCAGTTTTCTGATTTTCTTTGTTTTATTTTTTCACATTATGGTCTACACATCTCAGGGAAATGTCTTATTCTATTGAGGTGGAAGCAAGTATTTGTCCATGTAGGATATTCAGTGAGTGTTCTGTTTGAAATGTCAACTGAATTGGTGTATAATGGGATTATAACTGTGGATGTACAGATTGTGGAGATTACAAGTACATCAAATGTGAGGTAGGGAGCTGGGAGCTCTTGCCTAATCACTCCACTTGCTCATGATCTTCAGCACATAGGGATCAGGGGTTGGGGAACCAGGACCTAGGAAGCTGGAGAGCCAGGGACAACAGGCTACAGTGGCCTGTGTACCCTTTGGCTCAGGGGAATAGGAATTTGGGTGCCCAGGGGCCAGTCAACCAGGAAAGCAGAGCAAAAGGCCTACTTCTATAGCCCACATATAGGGACCAGGCTACTCCTAGGCAGCAGCAGAGGTACCTAGACCAGGGAGCTGGGGGTGGGGAAGGAGCCAGGAGCTCTAGCCAACTCACTCTGCACATACACCTTCCAAAACAGGGGATTTGGGATTTGGGGGCTAGGGGACATTCAACCAGGAAGGCAGAACAAGTGGCCTGAGTCCACAGCAAGCTCACAGGGACCAGGCAGCCCCAAGCCAGCAGCTGGGCAACCAGGACCAGGGAACTGGGAGGTGAGGAGCAACAGACAGCATGAGTCATGTCACTCTGCATGCGCAAGCTCCACACATGCATCCTATAAGTGCACCCTCTGGAGCAGGGCATCCAGGAATTGGAAATCTAGGGAACATTCAATCAGGAAGGTGGAAAAAGGAGCCTGTTTCCTCAGCAAGCTTTCAGGGCCCAGGCAGCCCCAATCCAGCAACAAGGAACTAGGAGGTGGTAGGGAACAGGGAAATCTGGCCTACTCACTCCATGTGTACACACTCTGGAGCATGGGATCTGGGGTTGCAAATTTTTGTTGAGAATTTTTGCATCTAATTTTATCAGGAGCATTGTTTTATTTTTTATTGTTGTGTATCTGGTTTTGGTATTAGTATAAACCTGACATCATAAAGCCAGTTTATGAAACAACTTGAGTGTCAGTGGGTTTCTGATCTTCTATAATAGTCTGACATAATTCTGCAGCAAACCCATCTTGGTCTGAATAATTTTTTAGTTGGGAGATTTTTAATTTATGCTTCAATCTTGTTACTTGTTATAGCTCTATTTAAACTTTCTGAGGCTGGAAAGCTGGCTCAATGATTAAAGATACTTGCTTGCAAAAAGTGCAAGCCTGGGTTCAATTTCCCATCACCAATGCAAAGCTAGACACAAAGTGACTCTAAAATCCATCATTTATTTGCAGCACTAAACCCTGAGGTACACACACACACACAATAAGCATGTAAATAAGTAAGTATAATTTGTTAAAAATAAATAATGTATATCTTATCAGTTTGACATTGGTAGATTATGTGTGTCAATAAATTCATCCATTTCTTCCAAATATTCATCTTTTTTGAGATATGTGTGTTCATGTATGTGTGTGCATTTGTGTGTGTGTGTTTGTGTGTGTGTGTGTGTGTGTGTGTGTGTGTGTATGTGTGTGTGTATGTAGATGCAGATGCAATTATCAGATATCTGTTCCACACATGACTGGAATCACAGATGTATGTGGCCATGCCCAGCTGTTTATGTGGGTCCTGGGTATCAAACTTGAGCAGTCTGTCAGGCCTTCGTGCTTGCACAGGAAATGCTCTTAACCAATGAGCCATCTTGCAAGTCTTACATTTAATACATACATATATATATATATATATATATATATATATATACATATATATATGATTTTATATATATCATATATATTACTTATATTATTTTATATTTTATTTATTTATTTATTTATTTATTTGAGAAAGATAGAGAGAAAGAGGCAAATAAAGAGAAAAAGAGAGTGGGTGCACCAGTGTCTCTAGCCACTGCAAACAAACTCCAGACA
Organism: Jaculus jaculus; assembly: GCF_020740685.1. Taxonomy (NCBI): domain Eukaryota; kingdom Metazoa; phylum Chordata; class Mammalia; order Rodentia; family Dipodidae; genus Jaculus; species Jaculus jaculus. The sequence continues at coordinate 14,061,303 of NC_059125.1, read as the reverse complement.
CATGTGGCACCTTGTGCATCTGGCTTACATGGGCACTGGAGAATTGGACCTAGGCCCTTAGGCCTCAAAGGCAAGTGCCTTAACTGCTAAGCCATCACTCCAGCCACAACTCAAATATTTTTAATTAGGGTATTATCTCTCTCTTTTGGTTAATTTGGCTTAGGGTTTGTTAATCCTGCTTATCATTTTGAAGGACCATCTCTTTGTTTCATCATTTTAAAAATTGCTTTAATTTCTATGTCATTTATTTCTGCCCTGGTCTTCATTATATCTTCTTATCTGTCATTTTTGGGTTTGGTTTGTTCTCATTTTTTTAAAGCCTTCAGAAGGATCATTAAGTTATATACTCGAGTTCTATATACTTCTTTTGTAATGTACACATTTAGGGCTATAAACATCCCTCTTTGGACTAACTTCATTGTGCCCAATAGGCCTTGGTGTGTTGTGTTTTCATTTTCATTCATTTCTAGTAATTTTTGACTTCCTCAATGACCCATTTGTTTGTTCAACAGTCTCTTGTTCAATCTCTAGGAGTTTGTGTATTTCTGGTTGTTTATTTTGTTTTTAATTTCTAAATTTATTATATGGTGATTAGATATAATACAAGGGGTTAGTTCTGTTTTTCTGAATTTGTTGAGACTTGCTTAGTGTCACAACATGTGACTGATTTTAGAGAAACAGGTTCCATGATCAGTGAAAGGAATATATATATAGCCTGCAGAATTTGGATGGAATGTTCTACAGATGCCTGTTAGGTCCATTTGATCATTTCATTCCATTGCTTCTCTTGAGATGACCTACTTAAATGGTCTTTTGGTAATCATGGGGTATTAAGTCACTTGCTATTAATGTGATGGGATTAATATCTAGTAGAACTTTTATTTATAAAATTCAGTGCACCCGTGGCTGGAGAGATGGCTCAGCAGTTAAGGTGTTTGCCTGCAAATCCTAATGACCTGGGTTCAGTTTTCCAGTATCTATTTAAAGCCAGATGCTCAAGGTGGTGCATGCATCTTGAGTTCATTTGCAGCAGGTGCAGGCCTTGATATACCCATTCTTTCTGCCAGTCTCTCTTCTCTCTCTCTTTTCTGCTTGCAAATAAATAAATAAATATATAAGAATATTTTTTAAAAATCAGTGCAACTATGTTGTGTATTTGTCTATGATTGTAATAATTTCTTGTTGAATTGATACCTTGATAAAGTTGCATTCTTTACCTCTTATGATTAATTTTGCTTTGAAGTCTATTTTGTCCAATGTAGTATAACCACACCTGCTTATTTCTTATTTCTGTTTGCTTGGAATATGTTTTCCACCCTTTTACTCTAAGGTGTGTCTGTGTTTCACAATGAAGTCAGTTTCCTCAAAAGAGCAAAAAGGTGGATCTTATTTACTGATTCAGCCTGTCAATCTGTGTCATTTTAATTGGGGGCTTGAGTCCATTGATATTCAGAATTATTATTGGAAGGTATGAGTTAATTCATGTCCTATCGATAATTTTGTAGAGTTTGGTGTTTTCTTGATTTTCATTTACTGTAACAATTCTTTTAGCTCTGGTTACTGTTTCCTTTCTCACCTGTTGCCTCTTGAATATGCTTATTCTTTTTTAATTTTAATTAGTAATGGACATACTTAGTATGTAAACAGAATATGTTGGTACCAGCCTTACCCTCATCCCTGTCCCCCCTTTAAAGGGACCCTCCTTGTTGGGGATGCCAGCTATTGCCATGGGGATTGTAGGTCATGCATTGTGGAGTGAATAGGCTTATTCTTCTCTTCAGTGCACAGTATTCTATCCAGTATTTTTTTCAGGGCTGTCTTAATGCCTGTATATTCATTCAGCCAGAATTTTATGGGAAGTTTTTCTTTCTACTATTATGGGGGATCATTTTGATGGATATAGTAATATGGGTCGAAAGACCATGGTCTTTCAATACTTGAAATACTGTATTCCAAGTCCTTCTAGTTTTTAGAGTTTCCACTGAAAAAAATGGCTTGAATGACAAGTTGTTTTTTTTCCTTTTACAGCTTTCTCTGTTTTATGTGCTTTGTATTGGAAGTATAATGGAATGTCAGAAATTCCCTTTCTGGTCCTATCCACTTGGTGTACCTAGATGAGTCTCTCTTACACAAGATTTGGAAATACTTCTATGATATTTTGAAAGTATTTTAATGCCATTAATATGATGTCCTTCCCTTTCTTATATTGCCATGATTTGGACAATTGGTCTTTTTAAGGTTTCTCACATTCTCTCATGTTCTACATACACTTTTTTTTTTGAACTTGTCATTTATTTTAGCATTGTAATTTAGTTCTCCTACCTTGTCCTCAAGTCCTGATATATTATCTTCCATCACTATTCTATACTTATGGCTTTCCTAGAAACTTTATATTTGAGTTATTGGACTTTTCCTTCCATTTGGTTTCTCTTTAGCATCTCTATCTCTTTAATGAGGTCCATTTTCCTTTCTTGGTTTGATTTTCTCATTTCATTTAGTTGTTTGTGTTCTCTTGAATTTCATCCAGGCATTTGTGTTTGTCCTCTTTGTATTCATTAAATGTGTCTACTAAGTTCTTTCAGAATATTGTTTGACCTGTCTTTGATTTCATTTGGGTGTTTCTTCATGTCCTCTTTAAATTTATTGTATATATTTATTATAATCATGTTTTGTCTTCTTTGCCTGGAATTTTCTTTTAGTAGTTCTCATTAGAGTCTTCTAATATGGGGCTAGGCATTCTTGGTGGGACTATGTTGCCTTGATTTCTTGTGTTATTTGTTTTATACTGGCATTTGCCCATCTAGTGATAATTTCTTTGTCTTACTTAGAATGTTGCCACAATCACTGCACTGGGGACAGAAGATGGGCTGTGGCTAAGGCTGCTCAGAGCCTGGACAAGGAATACCCTGGGTGACTTATACAAGTCTCAGTTCAGTGGTAGGAATGGGGCCCTAGGTTGGAAAGGGCTGGTTCTATCCTGGGTGGCCTATATGCTATCAGCAAGAAAGTGAGAAACCAACCAAAAGTTTTCCAGATCATGGTCTGGGAGGGACTGGCTTTTTTATTTTTAACATAACATTTCTTTGAACATTCCTGTTCATTTTCATGGTTATATACCTGATTGGACTTGCTTCACCATAGAGTTGTCACGTATATAACTTTACTTACTAATGCTAAGCTGTCACAATGTATCTGGGCCCATTTGCAATCACATGTTGTGTAAAGCCTCATCCTACAGATCACTGATACTTGATATCATCCATATTTTTCACTTTTTCCAATCTGGGAACATAAAGTGATAGTTCACTGTGTTTTTCTCAGGTTTCCTTTGATTGATATTAGAGATGACCATCTTTACATACATCAATTATTTTAGGTCATCAGTAGGATTTTCCCTCTCTGAAATTCTTGCTTATAACTTTTATGTTTTGTTCTATTTAGTTCTAATTTTTGTCATTGAGTTAGAGGAATTCATTTCAGAAATTTTTATTAGCATATATTAGTTATGTGTAATCATGAGTTTCATTATGACATTTTTATACATATATATAATGTATTTTGTCATATTCACCCCTCATTGCCCTCTCTTGTTTACCTTCCTTTTCTACTCTTCCCCATGTTTTTTCCCAACCAGTCCTCCTTTTTGTCTTTTCCTTCCTTATTTCTTTCCTTGCTTCCTTCCCTATTCTTTATGAATCAATGAGTTTCATTTGGGTTGTTTACATAATCATGGGTAAGGATCTATTCACTGAAGAAAATCTCTCTTCCTTCCCTGGTGACCATTAGCTAACTGTCTATAGCTATTTAGGGAGAAGTAGAGACTGCCAAATCCCTCCATTAAATCTACAGTTATCTGCGCATAAGACCTCAGGGAGGAGGGAGGGCTCCTGAGCCTTCCCTGAAAACAGAATGATTTATAGAATTTCTTTATGTACTCCACATAATAAGTCCCTGTCTCATTATGTTGCACATGTCCATTTCTGATTGGCAGTATTTACTTTTAGTTTCCTTTTGGTGACTTGTGACAAATTAAAATCCTTAATTTTAATATAAGTGAATGCATACAAATATACATTTGTAGTTTTATATCTTGTCTCAGAAATCATACTGAGAATGGTGGCATATGCCTAGCACTCTGGATGCTGAAGCAAGCCAACTTTGAGATCAACCTGGGCTATATTTTGTTAAATCTCCTATCTGCCAAAGATAGTTTATTCTTCTTTTTTAGATGTTTGTCTATTTAATAATCTCCCTAAAGAACCAACTTAATGTTTTATTGATCCTATTTTTGCTTTTTCATTTTATTGAGTTCTTTATTTCTTCCTAATTTTGAGATGTGGATTTCTGCTTTTTCCTCTTTCTGAACTTCTCGGTTGTTAATTAGGTAAATATAGTTTCATCCTTTTTAATGAAAGATGCATTATTTCACAACTGAACATACAGACTTAACTATCAATATATACTACACATCTGTATCCTACACATTCTGCTATATTATGTTTTAATTTTCTTTCAGTTCTTTGAATTTTATGATTTAATGATTACTCATTCCATTGCTTAATGGTGTGTTGTTCAGTTTTTTGAGTTAAGAAATATTCTGTACATTGTCTTTCTATTGATTTCTGGTTTTATTTCATTGAGACCAGATATAATATAAGAAAGTAAATAAATTTTCTGAATTTGTTAAGACTTTCTTTTTGTCCTAAAATATATTCTTAGGTATGTTCCTTAGGTTACTTATAAGACTATATAATCTGTAGTGTTTGGGTAGAATATTTTACAGATGACTATTAATTTACTTTGATGTTTGCTGTCATTTAACTCTAAGTTTTCTTTATTGTTTTTGTTTGAATAACCTGCATGTTGGTGAAAGTGGAGTATTTAAGTCACCCACTATTAGTTAGTTAGTGCCTTTATATTCAATAGTGTTTATTTTAAGGAAACTGGGTACACCAATTTGTGGTGCATATGTTTAGAAATGTAATATCCTGTTGGTGGATTGTTTTCATAACAAATATGAAGTAACTTCTTTTTTAGAAGCTTTCTGTTTAATGTTATACATTCCAAATATAGTGTACAAAGTAATGTATTTTTTCTTCTGCTTGGAATTCATTAAAAATCCTGCCTTCTAAGGTTGAGATCTATTTCAACAACTATGAGACTCCCAGCCATTTAGTTTTCACATTTTACTTCCACCTGTTTCTTCTAGTTTCTCCTCATTAAATGTGATTACGTGAGTGAAAGTATCTTGTGCTATCTGCCTGCCATACCTCTTGGCACTTACTCATTTTCAACTCTTTGTTTTCTATTTTCTACTCTGTATTTGGAATAACACTATTTAATATCTTTCAGTGTAAAAGTAATTGAGTGATGTCAGATTTTATGTTTAATTTATTAGACATTTTAAAAATCTATTAAATTTTAAATTTAATTAGCTTTCATTTTAGTATTTTTTTCATTGTCTTCAAATCTGCAAGGGGATTTTCTTACCTTTTCCAATTCATTTTTCCATGCTTCCCTTTAATGCTTTTAAAAATGAGTTGTTTTAAATTGGGAGTCTGCTAATTATAATATCTGAAGTACTTGTGGGTCAAATTCTACTGTTTCCTTCTGCTGACTCTCACTCATGTTTTGTCTATTTTGTTACTTTTCAGTAGATTGCATATGCCTTGGAAGTTATTCTTTGAAGTCTAGGTTGAGATTGAATTCCTGCAGAAAATATTGGTGTTTGTTCCCATCTGTCTCCTAGGAATACTACAACCCAGGGTCCTTCTTAATTTAGTTTCCTGCTTAAAGATTTTCATTTAACACAGGTAACCTGAAGTGAGAAAGCAAACTCATGTGTGAGCTAGCTGTAGCAACATATTTAAAGAAATTGCTATTTTTTTATGGTAACACCAAAATTTATTTGCTGATTTCTTCATAGTGGGATTTCTATTCTTTATTCATATTTATCCTAAGGGGTATAGCCTCCTAATGAAAGAATGGCATAGTGTATTCTGTTATGTTGTCTGTTTTGTCTTTCTTCTTTTCTCTGTACCTTCATATAATTTCAAAATCTTTTGTTTTCAGCAGACCCTCCAGCCCCCACCCCGCCAAACAAAATTTAGCACTTTTATTTCTTCCTTTCCTACTTTGTATTGTAATTTACGTGTTGATTGTGGAGCTTATTCAGCTGTTGAAGGTACTTGCTTGCAGAGAATCCCACTCTGGGGTTGAATTCCATAGTATACATGTAAATCTAGATGCACAAAAAGCACATCCATCCCGAGGTTTTTTTTTTTTTAATGTAATTTATTTATTTGAGAGGAACAGACAGACAGAGAAATAAAGAGGGAGAGAGAGAGAGTATGGGTGCATCAGGGCCTCCAACAACTGCAAACGAAATCCAGATGCATGTACCACCTTGCACACTGACTTACATGGATGCTAGAGAATCGAGCCTTGAACCGGGGTCCTTAGCCTTCACAAGCAAGTGCTTACCTGCTAAGCCATCTCTCCAGCCCCAACATCTGGAGTTTTTATTACAATGGCAAAGGCCCTGTGGCACCCACTTTCTCTCTCTCTCTCTCCTCTGTCACTCTTTCTTTGTCCTTGCAAATATATACATAAAGAAGTAATTGGGAACTGGGGAAATGGCTTAGTGGTTACAGCATTGGCCTGTGAAGCCTAAGGACACTGGGTCGATTCCCCAGGACCCATGTAAGCCAGATGCACAAGGGGGCACATGTGTCTAGAGTTTGGATGTAGTGGCTAGAGGCCCTGGTGTGCCCATCTTCTCTTTCTCTCTATCTGTCTCTTTCTCTCTCATAAATAAAATGTTTTTTTTTTAAAGAAGTAATTGTATTAAAAGAAATACAAAAAATAAACTAGGCAAGAACAGCACTACATTTAAACTAAAAAATATATATATTCTTAGGCTGAGGATATAGCTCAGTGTTTTAAAAGTACCTGCTGCACAAGCCTGACAACTAGGGTTTAGATCCCCAGAACCCACATAAAGCTCATAATACCAACCCAGCTACAGCAATGGAGGCAGGGTCAGGAGAATCCTGAAGCTTGAAGGCCTGCTAGTTTGGAATTCACAATGACGAACAACAAAAGGATGTCTCAATCCTTTTTCAAACGAGGTAAAAGGTGAAGACAGATAACCCAAGGTTGTGCTTTAACCACCATATGCACAATTCATGTCATGGCAAGCACACGCGCATGTACACACACACACACACACACACATACACACACACACACACACACACCCCAAAAAAGAGTTAACTCAAATTTCTAGGTATATGTGGAATTGAAAGCTATTGCTATTTCTTTTTAAAGCACCTAACCAATTATTGCCATGTTTATTGAAAAACAGCTTTGTAGAAGTATCATGGGCAACAAATTTAAGAAGACCTGTCTTCCGGATATGTACTCCTGGAATCCCATAGCCATATATATGCATCCTTTACTTCCTGGACCTGCAATAAGACCAGTCTGGCTGGGTCACTCCTTTGACTTTTCCTTTGATTGAAATGTTCAAGGGGAAGTTTATAAAGAACATCCAAAAGTAGAAGCAAAATTAGATGTCAATATTGAAATTGTGTAATTTGAATGGTGAGACAGGAAGCCAGATCACAGTGAAATACAATTTTATGGAAAGAAATCCCAAAGAATTAAGTTTGCATGCAAGCTGTGATTTGCTTCACATCTGTTTGTTTCCCTGATTCTCTATGAAGATGATCAACGAAGTAGAAATTTAGTGATAACTAACTTTAAAATAAGCAGGTAATATTTTGGTTACCATTACAAGTTTCTTAAAAATTTACTAGAAATGTAATTGACAAAAGTAACATAAAACGGATTGTCAATTTATATATAATAACTTAAACAACAAAGGAACTAAAATCATGTAGGATTAATCCACATGACCTTCCATTTGCCAATGGAGTCTAAGATATGAGATTAAAATTACACATAGAGAACATAATAGGTAAATTAGACTTCATAAAGATTAAAATATTTTGTGAATCACAGGAGGCTATTACAAAAGTCACACAGACAATCTTTTGTAATAGAAAAAAAATATTTGTTAGTAATATATATGACAAAGGTTTAGAGCCCTTTTAATACAAAAATGTAATATAAAACTATCCCTTACCATTCAATAAGAGATAGCCTGTTTTAAAAATAGGTAAAATCATTTCATAGGTTCCCCAAAAAAGATGTAAAATGCCATACATGCACATAAAATCTAAATAAAATGTGGAACCCTGCAAACTGCGTAACAAATTACCATACACTTAGTAGCATAAAGCAATATATATTTATTATTTCAGTTTCTATGTTTTGGTAGTCTAGGAATGAAGGAGTTATTTCTTCTACACACATTTAAAAGGTGCAGGGAAGGTTTTTGTTGGGCATATTTTCATATGGAGGTTTGAATGGTGATGAATCAGCTTCTTAGCTTCCTCTATCCATTGCCTGAATTTATTTCCCTGAGACTACAGGTCTGTGGGCCCCAATTTTTTGTTTTGGCTGGGTATTGGATGGAAGCCATTCTCAATAGCTATATGCTGTCTCCATGTCCTAGAGCTGTCTACAGTTCCTTGCTTTGGGACCTTCTTTGTAATGGTCATTTACCAAGTTAACCACTTGAGAAGAGACTCACTCCACTCACCATATTTCCATATTAGAGTCTTATATAAAGGGCCATAATCTTGGAAGTGGCATCCCATGACCTCTACCATGTTTGGGTGGCAACATACACATTCTGTGAATAGGGTAGTTTGAATAGGTAGCCCCTGATATATTCAGTGTTTTATTATAGTTTGTAATTTAGATCTGCAGCAAATTGGCTGGAGAAGGTAGATCTTAGGGTTGAGCCCTAAGGTATGGTAATGGATTTGAGATTCCAGTCTAAAAATTTGCAAAGTGCATAGTTCTGTCTGACATTCCTGATGTGCACTGTATTGTATGGCTTTGGTCTTGTGGTTTTTCTTTCTCTGCTTGTATCTGTGAAAGAAGGACCAGCTTCTTTTGCCATTATGGAACTTCTCCTGGATCTGTAGGCTTCAATAAGTATCCCTTCCTCCATAACTGTGCTTGGTCTGGAAGTTCATCTCAGCGTATCTGAAGTTGACTGCTCCAAGGAGAGACTCATTCCATCCACCGTATTTCCATAGGAGAGTCTTATATACAGGGGCATAATCTTGGAAGTGACATCCCATGACTACTACTATGTTTGGGTGGCAAGATGCACATTCTTCCACATTCCAGGAAGGAATAACACACTTGTGTGAGCACCAGAGGGTAGGGATTACCTTAGATATATTTGCTACAAGGTCGAATCCTTCACACCATTATAAGGTCCAATATTTCAGACAAAATACTTCCAAGTTATGCTTACATAAACTAATTATGTAAGCCAAAGAGCCCACCACTTATTGTAGCCTATAGAGATTAGATTTCCTGCAAACATAGAAATGAGAGGATGCTTCAGTGAAAAGACAGGATCGGTACCTCAGTTCCAACTACAGATAGGGATTTAAGATTGTGAATAGACTTTTAAAGTCAAGTTTAAGTACAGTGATTTCTTCTAAGAACCCCACTCTTCTCCCATCCAAGTGAACCTGAACTTTTTCTTACATTCATTGAGCAATAAAGAAAAATGATTTCCTTTAAATTTTAGTCATTTTTCTTATAGTCACCTAAAAATATTTTTAAAAATTACTCTCTCAAACAGAGGAAGAGCTAACAATACTTATGAACTTGATAAGACATGTATTTTAGTTGAGAAGCATTATAAGGACTCAGAAGGTTTGAGCTGATTTTTGGTTTGTTGGCTCTAATTGCAAAGAGTGGCAATTGAAATGGAACTGAAATTTTATTGCAAGCTCACTCATATCCAGATCACAGGGAACCATTGTATTTTTATATTGAGACTACTATCTGATGATTTAGAAGATAGTTCTGCTCTAATTTTATTCAGTGTGTTCTTTCCGAATGCTATAATAGGCTTTTGTTTGCATGCAGGCACCTAATTAAGAGAGAAAAAAAATCCCCTGTTAAAATCAGCTGGGAATAATCAAGGAGATCATTCCAAAGCTCATAAATATTACATGAGCAATATGGGAGCATCAGTAATATTTAACTGTTTTCCAGTTGCACTTAAAGTTTTTGTTCTCAGTCTTCAAGCCCAGCAGAAGATTGCTTCAAATTCTTAATCACAAGAATAGCTCATAGGATTTCTATTAACAGCGACTTGGCTTATCTATACATGCTCATGGATTATTACAGAAACCAACATGTCATTACTTTGACAACTGTTTTAGTAACACAAGAAAGGAATCTGGTGTCGCTTCTCCACATCTCAAGAATGAGATGTGTGCATTCCCTGGGCGCTCACCATTACCATGCAGTGAGCTTTTAAATATTATGTCTGCCTCCCCACTTTTATTTTTTACTTTTTGTGTTTTTTTAAATTTATTTATTTATTTATTTGAGAGCGACAGACACAGAGAGAAAGGCAGATAGAGGGAGAGAGAGAATGGGCACGCCAGGGCTTCCAGCCTCTGCAAACGAACTCCAGACGCGTGCGCCCCCTTGTGCATCTGGCTAACGTGGGACCTGGGGAACCGAGCCTCGAACCGGGGTCCTTAGGCTTCACAGGCAAGCGCTTAACTGCTAAGCCATCTCTCCAGCCCACTTTTTGTGTTTTTTAATGAGAGAGAGAGGGAGAGATAATTGGGGCATGAGGTCTGCCAACCACTACCATCGAACTGCAGGCGTGTGCCCCCTTTTGCGCATGTGCAACCATGCATGCTTGTGTCACCTTGCACATCTGGCTTATGTAGGTTCTGGGGAGTCAAACCTGGGTCTTTAGGCTTTACAGACAAGAACCTTAACCGCTAAGCCATCTCTCCAGACCCTTCTTTACTTTTTTGAGACAGGGTGTCACTCCAGCTCAAGCTGACTTGGAATTTACTGAATAACCCAGAGTTTCCTCAAACTCACAGTGATCTGACATCCTACCTCAGCATCTTGAATGCTGGGATTATAGGCATGAGCTACCCTCATCATGTCTGACTTCTCCACTTGTTTTGGTGGTGGTTAAAACCCACTACCTTTAGAGAGCTTGAAGCAAACACATCTTTTAAAAACAGAAGTTAACTGTAGCACTTAGGAGTCAGAGGTAGGAGGACCGCCACGAGTTCGAGGCCAGCCTGAGATGACATGGTGAATTCCAGGTCAGCCTGGGCTAGAGCAAGACCCTATCTTGAAAAACCAAAAACAAACAAACAAACAAACAAACAAACACCCCAGAAATTGTCTGAGCATGGCTCTTATAATTTTGTTGTTATTCCATAAAAAGAAATTCAATAAAATTTATTTAAAGGAGGAGTTTCAAAGTTTTATTTATTGCCCCCTATTTTCCCTAACAGTTAGCGTGATGATCTCCTTGGGGCCTCCTCAGACACTGGGGTGACATTCCTCCTCAGTTTGCTGCCTCCTCTTGGTAGACAGTGAAGAGAGTAGAGGGGAAGTTCGATGAGGAAAAGAGCCTTGGGCGCCCCCTTGAGGCTCAAATGCACAACCAGCAAATAACTGTGTACCAGCATAATCAATGATGTCTGGCTTTCCTAATCATTTTATTGTATTTTGTTTTTCAAATGATACAATTCATCTATTTAAAAATAGGCTGAGAAGATGGTTAGTCAGTAAAGGGCTTGCTGCTCAAGAATAAAGACTTGAGTTCAGATCTCAGAACCCATGTAAATTCTGGGCATGGTAGCATGGGCATATTATTTCAGCATTGGGGAAGCAGAGATGAGAGGATTCCCTGGAACTTCCTGTCTAGCTAATCTAGCTGAATCTAGGTATAGTGAGAGACCCTGTCTCTAGAAATAAGGTTGAGAGCTGAGATGGCTTAGCAGCTCAGTTGCTTATCTGTGAAGCTTAATGACTCAGGTTCAATTTCCCCGGACCCACGTAAGCCAGATGCACCAGGTGGCACATGTATCTGGAGTTCATTTGCAATACCTGGAGGCACTGGTGCACCCATTCTCTATCTACCTCTCTCTTGCTCTTAAATAAATAAATATTTGTTTTAAAGTGATGTGAAGACTGATTGAGGTAGACACCTGAGGTAGTCCTCTGACCTCCACATGCACATGCATGTACACACACACACACACACACACAGAGAGAGAGAGAGAGAGAGAGAGAGAGAGAGAGAGAGAGAGAGAGAGAGAGAGAGATTCTCACACAGAGAGGAATCCCAAAAGCATTAGCCAAAGAGAATGTGGTCATTTTTGACCTTTTTCTTTCCTTCTATAAAACTGGACTTTTAAGATGGTGTGTATGGGCTGGAGAGATGGCTTAGCGGCTAAGCACTTGCCTGTGAAGCCTAAGGACCCTAGTTCAAGGCTCAATTCCCCAGGACCCACGTTAGCCAGATGCACAAGGGGGCACACGCATCTGGAGTTCGTTTGCAGTGGCTAGAAGCCCTGGCGTACCCACTGTCTTCTCTCTCTCTCTCTCTTTCTCTCTCTCTCTCCCTCTTTCTCTCTCTGTCGCTCTCAAATAAATAAATAAAAATAAACAATAACAAAAAAGATAGTGTGTATGGAGTGCCTACAATAGACATCACTCTGGAATAAATAAACATCATGGGGCATAAAACATGGGGAAATTTGGGGTATCATTCTATCTTCATTGGTTGTATCAGGGTCTGTGTGCAGACTCAGGTGTCTCTTTCTCAATGTTAGCATTGTGCATATTCTCTGTAGTGAAGTATCCTACACCTTAAGGGGTGCTTAGCGACAATCAGGGCCTCTATCCACTAGAAGTCATTTATGCACACACACACACACACACACACACACACACACTAGTGTGGAAACCAAAGTGGTCTATACATTGGCAATTTTTCTCTGCTGGGTAACAAATAACCCCAACTGAGAACCACTGGTGAATACAAAGAAATGAGAGAGAGAGAGAGTGAGAGAGATCAATGTGTTCCATAGATCCCTATCCCTATCTTGAGCTTGAGCCAGGTATGTCCAGTACAAATCAGGAGTCTAATATTAGGATCTTTGAAAACAAATCTCTGTCTCTTATACACTTTTTTAACAGTTTTGTGATGCACTAATTTCAAGGCCTAGAGTGAGTTTGAAAGAATGGAGTCCATTGTTTCTTTAATACATTTTCAAGTATTTGTAAATAAAGTCATGGACAAAGAATACAAGGGTGTTTTTTGTCTTTCCTTGAAGATATGATTCATGTGTCAGTTTTTCTTCAGTGAAGCCAGAACAAAAGCTCTTGACTAGAGTCCAATTCTAGTAATTATTTTGTGATGAACAGGTTTCCTGGTTTGCTTTTTTCCCCAGATAGAGATTTATGTATGAATAACAACTGCCAAAGAGTAAAAACAAAATCATAGTCAATGAATTTAAGATTTGCTGGTGTTTGCAAGCCCCGTCTTCCCATAGACCTGTTCTTCCCAGTGGTGTAATTTTACCTTCCAGGAGACATTTGGTAATGTCTGTAAGTTTTTGTTCTTCAAAATTGTGTGAAAAGCACCTATTTACACCTGAGGAATAATGGGCACGGATGCTACCAATAATCCCATAGTGCATAGGACAAGTCCCAGTGGAAAAGGGTTTTCTTGCAATAGCTGTCATTAGGGCCAAATCTGAGAAACTCTGGCAGATATATTACAAAAGAGGACTTCTTCACATAATGGGACTTGAGGGCCAGAGAAATTATTCTCCCTCCCCCCACCACCACAAATTACTTCTCTACTGGCTTATGGAAGTGCCTTTGTGTCTAGCTGAGATCATTTTGTTTGTTTGTTTGCTTGCTTGCTTGCTTGCTTATTGTGTGTGTATGCATGTACACATGTGTGCATGTGCAGACCAGAGTTTGACATCTGGTGTCTTCCTCAGTGGCTCCATTTTTGAAAATATTATTTATTTACTTATGAGAAAGAAAGAGAAACTGAATATGTCAGGGCCTCTTGCCACTGCAAACGAACACCAGATGCTTGTGCCACTTTGTGCATGAGGCTTTATGCAGTAACTAGGGAATCAGACCTGCAGGTTTTGCAAGCTATTACCTTTAACCACTGAGCAAACTCTTCAGCCCAGTGCCTCCATTTTTTTTTCATGCAGGGCCTCTTACTGAACCTAAAGCTTACTTATTGATTCATCTATACTAGCTAGCCAACAAGCCCCAGGGATCCTCTGTCTCTACTGCCCTAGTACTGGGATTACAAATGCATAGAACTACACTTACTTAGCTTTTATATGGGTTCTGAAGATAGAAAATCAGGTCTTTGTACTTTTGTGGCAGTTTTACCTGCTGAACCATCTCTCTGTTCCTCATTCTCTTCTTTTAAAACAGAGAGACAGAGGTAAGATAGGGAATTATAATATACAGTGTGGACCTCCCAAAGGCTTGGCTTATATAATAAGATTGTAAAACAGTGTACCTTTATTTGGGGAGTATGTATTGCTGAGTGGGAGAAGATGTTTTGAAATGAGGTAGAAGTTGCAAAAAGGGGCAATGGAACCTGTTAAGGGTAAACTCTACTGATTGCACCCTTCCCCATGATTTGTTGTTTTCAATAGATTTTTTTAGGTTCACATACAATGCTGAGTGTGTGTGTGCGTGTCTGTGTCTGTGTGTGTCCGTGTGTTTGTGTTAGAGAGAGAGGAGAGGGAGTCAGAGAAAGAGAGAGGGAGAGAGAGAATTATTTAATTTTAATTTTATATATTTGAGACAGAGAGAGAGATAGAGAGAGAGAAAGCATGCCAGGGCCTTAAGCCACTGTAAACAAACTCCAGACCTATGAGCCATCTTGTGCCTCTGGCTTATGTGCGTCCTGGAGAATCAAACCTGGGTCATTTGGCTTTGCAGGCAAGCAACTTAACTTTTTTTTAAAATTTATTTATTTATTTATTTGAGAGCGACAGACACAGAGAGAAAGACAGATAGAGGGAGAGAGAGAGAATGGGCGCACCAGGGCTTCCAGCCTCTGCAAACGAACTCCAGACGCATGCGCCCCCTTGTGCATCTGGCTAACATGGGACCTGGGGAACCGAGCCTCGAACCGGGGTCCTTAGGCTTCACAGGCAAGTGCTTAGCCACTAAGCCATCTCTCCAGCCCAAGCAACTTAACTTTTAAGCCATCAACTTAGCCCCAAGAACTATTGTAGATTAAAATTTTTGATTAAATCCAGAAGGTGATTTCTATAATAGGGATCTTCCATGCTTTCTAGTTCGTCAAATGAGGTCTGTTCCTCCTAGTCACTTAAACAGCCCATGGTTTGCATTCAGCCTATAGACTTCAGTTTTGTAGGAAGCTCTATGTTCATCCCTTCATTCCAGTTCTACTTCTTCATTTTCCGTTTTAATTTTTTCTTATTTAATGTCATATCTGTGCTGATATAGGTCCAGTACCATTTGAAATCCTGGTATCACTTAAAATAATCCTCTTTTGGAGGGTGTGGTATAAGTCTCCTTTAGTGTTGAGCTTTTGGCAACCTCTAACTTATGGCTTTGATGAGTTTTGTGTCTTCTTAGAGTCTACTGTCATTTTCCCCAGGCTCAGGGAATATTGCGGAAGAAGGGGCAGAATGTAAGAACCACTGGGTGGGAAGCTATACTCCGAGAAATTGCACCCCTAACAGAGACTGATTAGTACATTCATAACCCCCAAATGAACACTGATAACCTCACTGAGGATGATCCTAAGTGGAATGGGAGAAGATGAAAAGGGACACAAGAAGGTCACCTGATGGGAATGTGACCAAATTACAATATACTGAAGTTCCCAGTAAAAATTACATTTTACAAAAGGAATTCTTTTTTTTCCCCCAGGCACTTTTCCATGTAAGACCCTAAAGCAGTTACAGTATCATTTGCCTTTTCCACTCAGTACAGCTTGAATATGTGGATTTTGAATCTTTGTTTTTATAGAATACATATTTATCTATGTACATAGGTATTTCTCAATGCTAAATTATAAGTTTTAACTTCTTATTGAGTGCTTCCATATTTATAGACAATAAGCCATGATAATTTCCTCTCTACTCTCACTGTCCCCCTCACAAATCCACCCTCCATCATATCCCCTCCACTTCTTAATTAGTCTCTTTTGCTTTGATGTCATCAGCTTTTTCTCCTATTATGAAGGTTCTGTGCACGTATGACCAGGCACTGCAAGGTAATGGGTATCCAGGCCATTTTAGGTAATTTTTTTTTTAATCAGTCTCTCTCTCTTTCTCTCTCGCCTATGCTAACCTGGAATTCACTATGTAGTTTCAGGCTAGCCTTGAACTCACAGCAATCCTCCTACTGTGGCCTCCTGAGTGCTGGGATTAATGGTGTTTGCTACCATGCCCAGTTTAAGTTCAATATTTTTATAATTTCATTTCTATTTATTTGGCTTGTGTAAGTGTGTATATGTGTGTGCCTGTTTGCATGCAGGAGTGTGAGTGCACAAGTACCACAGCAGAGGACACCTTTTGAGTAGGTTCTTACCTTCCATCTTGTTTAGATTGAGGTGAGGTTTTTCAATGATCACTGCTCTGTTCCATTCCTGAGCTTCTGGAAAATTCTCCCATCTTTGCAGCCTTTCTTGCCATAAACAGACTAGGATTGCAACAGCTTCTTGTTTGTTTGTTTGAGAGAGAGCAAGACATACACACACACACACACACACACACACACACACACACACAGAGAGAGAGAGAGAGAGAGAGAGAGAGAGAGAGAGAGAGAGAGAATTGATGTGCAATGGAATGTCCCCCTTGTGCACATGTGTGCCCTTGTGCTTGTATCACCTTTGTGCATTTGGCTTATATGGGAACTGGAGAGAGATCAAACATGGGTCCTTAGACTTCACAGGCAAGCACCCCAACTTCTAAGCCATCTATCCAGCTTACTTCTGGGTTTTATGTGGGGTCTGGGGATCCAAACTCAGGTACTCAAAGCTGTGGCCACTTTATCCACTGAGCCATATCCCAAGCCCATAAATTGAAATTCTTTACAATGAAAGTTGTGTTTAAGAGTTCAGCAGAAAGTTTCCAAAGTGAACTGAAGAACAAAGTTGATTACATAGAATGTCACACAGAATGTTCTTCCAGGCACAGCATCGCCTAAAACTGGGGTTTCCTGACATCTGCTGCTTCACAGTGGCATACTGTAGCATCTTTTTTTCCTCCTCTAGTCACAGATCATCCTGGAAGAGGTCCCAGAGAAATTTAATTTTGTCATTCCAAGCTTTCCCACCTCTTCCTTGGACACTGCTATCTTTATTTGCTTAGCTTTCCGATTTTGGTAGCTGCTGAGCTGCTAATAGATTGAATCCTCAATATCTCAGACTTTTTTCCCTCAATAAGAGGCACAATAGAAGAATCTATTTTGGTTGAAAAATGCTACTGAAAATAGAAGATTACAAATTGAAGGTGGCAAGTATTTTGATAGACTTTCACTACTTAGAGTTATATCTTTTTGTCTCTTTATTTATTTATTTATTTTTGGTACTGGGGTTTGAACCCATGGTCTTGATTATGCCAGCCCAGCACTCTACCTGCTGAACTATACCTCCCGTTTACTCTAGTTAGATTTTTAAATGTGTGATTAATGCGTTAACAAAAAATTTACATTCTCAAAATGTCACTATGCCCATAAACATAATTATTAATATAACCCATCTTGGTCATTGAAAGGCTTTCACCCAATGAAGATAAGAAAATTCTGGCTTCTCTTATTCTTTTTTACCATTCTGTTTTTGGATTTAACAGTGTTGGTGACATTATTTACTTGTATGGATGAATGTCTATTCCCATAATTCATACAGAGTTCCATTTGAAATACCCAACACTCGACCCTCGTGTGCTTTAAGATATGGTTGAAATCTTGAAGTAAAATTTACTTGTCAGGCACATTTCACATTTTTGTAATGTACTGAGGCTGTATTTTCACATTCTTGGCAATGCTATTATAAAATTCTCTGAGTGAGGCCTGTTTCATAATTAGGAATAAAATTTTAAGGCAGAAGAGTTGGCTTATTGGATAAAGCACTGGCTGTGTATATCAGTTACTTTCTCATTGCTAAGACAAAATACCTGACCAGAAGCAACATGTGGAGGGAAAAGGGTTTAATTTTGTTTGTAGTTCCAGAATGTAGTATCAATCATGTGGGGGCCAATCATGGCAGGAGCAGGAAAGTGGCTCATTGTCATCAGATCTGCAGGAAGTAAAGAGAGAGCAAACAACAAAGGGAGCTTGACTATAAAACTCCAAGGCCTGCTGCCAGTTACACACTTCCTCTAGCAAGGCTCTACCTTCTAAAGATTGAACAACCTTCCCAAATAGTGCCACTTTGCTTGGGACCAAGTGTTCAAACACCTATGTCTATGGGGGCATTTCATTCAAACCACCACATCCTGTAAGCATGATGATCAGAATTTAGTTCCACAGTACACACATAAATTCTGAGTGTGTGTTGTGATACATTGGTAATCTCAACACTTGGAGGTGGAGAAAGGGTACCTCTGGGTCAAGCTGGCTTAGTAGACTAGCCCCATCAGTGAACTGTGGGTTTAATGAGAGACTCTGCCTTGGTAAATAATTAAAGAGCAATTGAGGAAAAAACCTAACATCAACCTCTGGCCTCCAGACAGATGTGCCTACAAATGCATGCATACTTGCACACATGTGAATATCTATACATACATGTATATAAATTACACACTTATACATGGCCAAAAATTAAATAAAAATAAAATTTTAAAAAATAGGACTTTAAATTTACCCCCAAAATGTACCTGGGATAAAGACTTGGTTATCTAGATAGGAGCTTTATGTATAAAAGGAGGGGGGAACCCAGTCACTAGATCTAAGAAAAAAAAATTCCTTTAATTAGTACATTGATTTTCATATCATTCTATGCTGCCTTTGATAAATGATGAAAGTTGTACATTTCCATCTGGTGTCAAGGGAGAATTTAAAACACATTTAAATATTTGTTTCTAGTAAATTGGAGAAAGCTGAAATGATGTGCTTTAGCAGAACATGTCCACTCCCCAGAAGCTCTTTTGGCCCTTCTTCATTGTCTTTGCAAAGAAAAGAAATGAGAAATGGCAATCATGTTCCTGGAGTGGTAGCAATTAAAGTTAATAAAATCCTCTAAGACATGATTGTGATTTTAGAAAATGCTTCTCTCATGCTCATGCTTTAAGTCTGGAAGTAGCTGTTAACATTTATAATTCCATCTGTGGAAAGCAGTAATGCTTCCTTTTGTATATTTATTTGTTTTTACTCTTAATTGTAAATACTTTGAGGACACAGGCCACAGTTCAGTTCTTCCTTTTTTGTCAGTGCATACTACAAGATGTAATAAAACGGAACTCACTAACAGATTTTTACAGTAGTATTTCCAAAAGAGTCTGAACAACTTCAAAAATGTGAAATGAGCTAGAAAACTACTTCCTCCTTCTTAGAGTTCCACCACATCTTAACACAGATTTGGGACACAAGAGAAGTTTCATGCACATGTAATGAACAGAGGAAAGACTATTTTAGGATGTGAAGCAAATATACATTATTTATTACCAACAACTGTTCTGTTCAGGACTGTGGGGAGGGACAAGAGAATATAATGAAATTTGTTGTAGTCTGTTTTTGAAGAAAATAATAAAGTACTTGGAAAGATAAGATAAGCATAGATGTATACATGAGATCTTAGTGCTTAGTCACATGTTCTTAGTATATAGTCTCAAAATGTATTAGGAATGTGTAGGCCTTGCAGCTCTAAGGAGTCTAGGAAGAGTGATTGCTACATGAAAGACAGTTTACTATGAAGCTTGTAGAAGGGGTATATTCATTACATTTCTCAGTGCTATAACCAAATACCTGACAAAAATAACCCAAGAAAGAAAGGTGTATTTTGGCTCGTAGTTCATGGCTACAGCCCATAGTATTAACGAAAGCATTTCAGCAGTAGTATGTTGTACCTGCAGTCAGGAAGCAGGGTAATGAATGCTTCTGTTCAGCTTACTTTCTCCTTTTTCTATAGCTCAGAACCCCAGTCTATGGAATGGTACTGCCTAGTCAGGGTAGGTCCTCCTCAATTAACCTAATCTTTAAACTCCCTCACAAGCCCAGAGGTTTGTTTCCATTATGATTCTAAATTTTATCAGTCGACAAGATTAATCATCACAACTTTTCATTCAACCCACCTACCATGTTGTGAAATGAAGGGCATATTGTCACTGAGGCTTGTTGGCTGAGGTTGTTCTGCCTGAACAAAGTGCATGATAATAGGAATTAAGGCTACAACTAAAGGGATGAAACTAGTTTCTGGTTTGTAAACATGGTGAAATTTAAATTGTAAATGTCATGGCATGTAACAGGTAGCCCTGAATTTGAGATGAAATATGACATGAAGTTAGTGTTTCAGAGGTAGAACCCACACATAGGTTTCTGGATGGCTAGGAACTGGATAGAAACAGACTTGGGGATATTGGTTAGAAACTGTTCCAGTAATCCAATTCTAATGGAAGTGGATAAATGATAGATAGATAGATAGATAGATAGATAGATAGATAGATAGATAGATAGATGATAGATAGATAGATGATAGATGATATAGATATAGATAGATATATAGATATGGTTCAGTGAGCTTGTAAGCATGAAGATAGGAGTTTGATTATTAGTACTTACATAAAAATGTCAAGCATGTACCTGTAATCCCAGCTTTGAGGAGGTGAAAACAGGAAGACCCCTGGAGGTTACTTTCAAGTTAGTCTAGCCTATGACAATGAGAGTACCTGTATCAAAAGAGGTGCACATCATACCTGAGGATAACTCCCAGGGTTGTCCTCTAGCCTTCACATACTCATACACATGTGCATGAATAACGCTCACACAGGTACACACACACACACACACACACACACACACACACACACACACACACACAGATAAAATATCCCCTGGATGGTTTGAGTTTGGAAAGAAACAGAAGCAAGCCATCATGTTTCTTAAAATACACTCCCAAGCTTAGTAGTTTACAACAATGAGCATTTACTATTCTTGCTTATAAGAATTTGAGTTGGCTAAAGTAGCTCTAATTCTGTCTGTAAGACAGTGAGGATTTGCTTTAGGTTTGGGATCTATGTATCATGCTTTGAGCTTCAGGCTTCACTTCTACAACCTCATGAGTCACTATGGGCCCTAGGCTGAAGTGACAGGAGTTATAAAGGATTATTGCTCACATTGTCATTATAGGAGGGCACATGATCAAGACAACTTCTACAAGCAAGCCTAAAGCTTCTAAGTGAGGTCTGTTCCTCTGGTGAGAGTAATTCATACAACAAAGCCCAAGTTAATTGAGCAGGGAAGTATTTAATACATTTACTCCAAGAGTCAAGAACTCACAACTGATAGGCTATTCTGAGGTGAATCTACAGAGTTCATTCACCTTGAAACTTGTAGGTGGTTCCTGTTTAGATAAAGGTCAAACTGACAAGTAAGTAGGGAACTTCATGGTCTTTCCATACTTCTATCTTTTTTTTTCTTTTTTGTTTGTTTGTTGATTTATTTGAGAGTGACAGACACAGAGAGAAAGACAGATAGAGGGAGAGAGAGAGAATGGGCGCGCCAGGGCTTCCAGCCTCTGCAAATGAACTCCAGACACGTGTGCCCCCTTGTGTATCTGGCTAACATGGGACCTGGGGAACCGAGCCTCGAACCGGGGTCCTTAGGCTTCACAGGCAAGCGCTTAACCGCTAAGCCATCTCTCCAGCCCCATACTTCTATCTTTATGTTCTATGCACTTAACCTGCCTTTCTGGTCTCATTGACCTGCTTATAATTAATTTTGAAGTTTAATTCCTTCTTTTTATACATTGCTCCTTGTGTCTAGCATGTTCCTTCTCTCCTTTTTGTCCTTCAAGTTACAACCCAAGTGTTCAAGGATGATCTGAACCCTACAAAGTTGCAATAGAAGTCACTTATGTTTATGCATAACTCTGTCACAACACCTAGCACAATTTAGTGCAGTGTCCTGGAGTTGGACATGTGGCTTGTTCTACTATATAAGCCTTGAGAGTATTCACTGAAAGGGACTAACTAGTAAATAGTAGTACCTTGGAGAAAGTGGTGACTTGGGGAGCAGAACTGTTGGTTTTCTTTGCTTTGTGTTTGTGGTTGTCATGGGGGAGGGGATGGAAAAAGTGAGACATCTGGGATGGAAAATCCAACTTGGCAATCATCTGCATTAAATCCATTTGAAATCCTGCCCATGACTATACAGTATTTTCTGTCTCATTAGTGTCTGAAATCTTGCTTTGGCGGCTGACGTGATAGCTCACTCAGTGAAGGAGCTGGGTTCAATCACCAGTATCCATGTAAGAATGCCAGGTTAGGTTGTGAGTACTTGTAATCCAAGCCCTGGGGAAGCAGAGACAGTAGGATCCCTGGAGCTTGCTGGCCAGCCAGTTGATCTTACTTGATGGGAGACTCTGATGGTTTATATCGATTGCCAATTTAACAACAGTTAGAAACACCTTGGAGGGATTACATAGATTAAGTTAGTCCCTGGGCATGCCTATGAGGGATTATCTTGATTTGGTTAATTGATGGGAAGACCCACTTTAACTGTGGGCAGGCCTATTCCATGGGCCTGGGTCCTGGACTCTATAAGATAGAGCTGGCTGAGTGTTTAGCATTCAGTACTCTCTGTTTCCTCACTATAGACTGAATGAGCAGCTGT
The DNA here is from genome assembly GCF_020740685.1 of Jaculus jaculus. Taxonomy (NCBI): domain Eukaryota; kingdom Metazoa; phylum Chordata; class Mammalia; order Rodentia; family Dipodidae; genus Jaculus; species Jaculus jaculus. The sequence continues at coordinate 14,038,524 of NC_059125.1, read as the reverse complement.
TTCAAGTTCTTGTCACCATGCTTTCCTCACCATAATGAACTGTACCCCTGGAACTGTAAACCAAAATAAACTTTTCCTTCCTTATGATGCTTTGATCAAGTATTTTGTCTAGCAATGAGAAAGCAACTAGTACAGACTTTGTCTCATAAAAAAGAGACCCTGAAACACCTTAGATTTCCTCTGGTTCCTATAAAAAGGCACACACAATCATGCATGTGAACCTGTGTACACATGAACATACATGTAATAAATAAAATGAAATCCTGCTTTTGAAAGTTTTGTTATAAAATGGGATATGTTCAATGCCCGTTTGCATTCAAATCACATCCACAGTGTAGGAAACGTGATTGTTCATACTCAGAAGAGAAATTATTATCAGCTTTACATAATTCAGTACCAAAACTCTTTTTTTATAATGTCAGTAAAAAGTTATGAAAACTTTGAATGCTTCCTTTGAAAACAACTTGTCTTCCCAAATAGCTTACATCAGGAACAGCTGCACAGTCACTTAAACAAGTTGACTAAGTGCTTTTTAGCTTGTATGGCACGATGTTTTTCCCATTGCTTAAAAAAAAAAGAAATCTGCATTGGATTCATAAAGCAGGGATAGTGCAGGATCCCTATCTGAATGGCCTATTCAGTCTTTGGATACTTTCATGTAAGATACATGCTAAATAATAGTTGCTTATCTGACTGTTGGTATATACTGATCTTAATAAAAGCCCTTCATCATCACTATATCCTGGGAGCCACTCTCCTGCTTCTACTTATATCTATTATATTTATTGATAACTGCCATGTTTGTATATGTATCAGTCAGGGTTCTTTAGAGGAACAGAACCAATAGAATGAATACGTATCATAAAAGGAATTTATTACATTAGTTGTCAGGATACAGGTGGGATAGTTCAATAATAGTTGTTTGCAAGCTGGAGAGTTAGACAATATGCTAGTGAGTCAGTTCATGAGGCTGGATGCTTTAGCAGTCTCAATCTGACACTGGAGGCTTGGAGGAGTCTTGGAAAGTTGACAGTCTTCAATCCATGTGGGAACTGATGTATCTAGGTTCCAGTGTCCATAAAAGCTAGCAAAAACAGGGTAGATGCACACACAAAGCCGCCAAGCAAAAGGCCCTGTGTTCTCTTGGAGCTTCCACCACTGCAAGGGCTGCCCCAACTAGGAGTAAGGTCTTTATCTCTCCATCTATCCTTGTGGAAATGCCCTCACTGACCTACCTATGAGGCCCATCTCTCGCTTGATTCCTAATCTGATCAAGGTGACAATAGAATGTAACTGTCACAGTACATGATATGCCACTCCATCCAAAAGTATTGAAGACACTGAAAGCTATACTCCACCCAGGCAGAATAGTTCAGTGCATGACTTGTCTATAACTATTTTAAAGAAACCAAAGGAAAGAGATCCAGAATGAGTTCATTTCTCTCAATTGACATAGGTTTAATAATGAAATGAGAATATTAACCATTTCAACAGAAACCTTGCAAATTCAATGAATAGTTTTAAGCAACGCTGACAAAAGTACATCCATTAGGGTGAGTAACACTGGGCATATTCCCTGATAATGCTATTAAAGCCCACTTGTAACTTGACGGGGAAGGTTCCAGCAGTCCCTGACAATTGCACGAGGGCAAGATAAGTTAGCACAGGAAAGCAGTATGTGCACCTGTAAGGATCACACAGGGATTTGCACCTCCTGCGGCTGAGTGTATCATAGCCTCTTGAAAGGCAGCAAAGCAAGTCTGAATGGGAGATTAGAGAGAAATGGGGAGAGGAAGCAATTTGCAAATGGAGCACACCAGCTCCCTCCAACTAAACACCTCTTCATGAAGCGATTATGAGCATCTGTGCAAGCCGTGGCTGACTGTGTCTGTCTTGGGGAGCCCATCAGTGATATCCAATGTGGCAGATGATGGACCTCTTCCCCAGTCGACACCCACACAGTGTAGAAAGATTTTGGAGGCTTTGAATTCTTTCCCACTCTGAGGAAAAGAACACAATTTCCTGACATTTCACAGGCCATGTTCCAGAAGGAAACTCACAGAGCTCAACTCTAACATGCCCTTTAGCATTCTAATTTTGTTTCATTTTAATTTTTGATGTGTTCATACCTGTATATAATGTGTTTTGATTTGATCTTCCTAATTACCCTCTCTTATCCTCCTCCCAGTAACGCCCTTCTTTTTTCCTTCCTATTATTCCCAACCTAATCTCATGCCTTTTTTTTTTTTTTTTTTGTAACCACTGAGTTAAATTAGGGTTGACTAATCAGGGGTGGAAGGTTATTTACGGAAGTACGAGCAACTTACTAGTGGCAATACCACTGAAGAATAGCATGTCCCTTCTTCTAGCAAATATTAGCTGTTATTAGCTCCTGTAGGATCTTAGGATTCCTTATTCTTTCAGAGAAACTCAGGTGTTGGAATGATAACTTAAGCAAGTTATCTTATTGCATTTTCCCTGCTGGAGCTCTTTCACCATCTCTGTTCTGCCTCCTCTCTGCTCCTACAATGAAGTTTTTCTCTGTATGTTTTGGTTTAAGTTTGGTGACTCTCGCCTGACTAGTATTGGCATAGGGTTGATTATTACAAAAGAGATGGTAAAAATGGCAAAGAGTCATACCTGGATTTTGATTATTACTTTAAAAGACCCCTGGAATTATGCAAGAGAAACAAAGATAATGTCCTTTAAGGGTCTAATAAAAGGCAACTTCAATATACAGGTGCAGCAATCAAAGGTTTATATAGAGATTATCAAATGTGAGACTGTGTTCAGCCTACTCTGAGTCATTCCTTCTGCTCACAGGAGCTGTCTTGATTATGCTCACCTTGCCCAGAAATATTTACGCCCCCCTACCTTCTCTTCTTCAGTTTTGTTAATATTTTTCAAGATGTAACTGAGGCATCACCCTTCAATGGAAGGACTTTCCAGTCCCTTCCTCTGACTGGCTATCTCCCTTATTCCACCCAATTACTATCTCTACTCATTGTGAACTCCTTCATCAAATTGGAGTTTTCCACTCCTCAAACCTCCAGTGCCATGAAGTTTCATTGAATGAAGTAGGACTTTTTAAATCAGTTTTTTTGTTTTATATATATATATATATATATATATATATATATATATATATGTTAATAAATCAATATATTTATCTATGTTTATTTATAAGTAAAGAGAGAGGTGGCAGGAGAGGGAGAGAGAATGTGGGAGCACCAAAATCTCTTGCCACTACTAATGAACTCCAGGTGCATGTACCAGTTTGTGCCTCTGGCTTTACATGGTTTCTAGAGAATTGAACCTAGCTAGTTAGCTTTATAAGCAAGGATCTTTAACTTCTAAGCCAACTCCTGAGCCCTAATTTTACTTTTATGAGACAGAGTTTCATGTATTTCAGTCTGACCTTATACTTGCTATGAATCTGAGGATGACCTTGAACTTTTGATCCTCTTTCTTTCATCTCCCAAGGGTTGGAAACACAGGCCCAAGTCACACAGCTGACAAACCTATATATCTAGATAGTTATAGCTACACTTTCTATATTTATATCGATATGGGTCTGTAGTGTAGGCTGGTCACAAACTGACAATAATAGTTCTTCATCAGTCTCCCAAGTGCTGGAATTGAAAGTGTGAACCACTGTGCCTGTTTTTTGTTTTTTTTTTTTTTTTCCTGTAACTCTTTGTACTGGATATAATGTGTAACTCATTAGGTGCATTAAAAAAGGAAGCAGATCTATTTATAGCCATTGTTTTGTCCAGTGTGTGTCTGAATATTCATGTAGTCAACTGCAAAAATAAAATCAATGTTCTTGATTATAAGGTGCTGTTTGGGTCACTGCTGATGGATTACATAATAGTGGCAAAAGCATGGCTCACCTTTCTTAAATCATAAGCAAAAGGATACATATCACCGAAAGAGGTTCAAGCAGAGGCAGGTGGCTTGATCTGTAGTGGCCCTGCTCCTGGCACTGCACTTGACACTTAAGATGTGATGGCAGCTGTAACAAAGACTGAGAGGCTCCCAGCATTCTTTTAAGGTGCACTCAGTTGGAAGTGCTGAAGTTTCAGTTGTCTTTTGTGATAATTTACCTGACAATCGCATGGAAGCTTAATTGAAAATATAGGAAGGTGATAGGTGATAGATTGTTTAAATTATGGAGGAAGTCAAGAAAAGAAAGAAGACACTATATAAATGACTCTTACTGCTTAGATGTTTTATGAGAATGGATAAATATTGATTCAGGAAAACAATGATACCCATGCCACGTCTTCCAACCCAGAGTGTCTGAAACGAAGAAGCATGCATTGTTGGGAAGAAAATCCAACACCCAAATAGTGAAGCTAATACAGAGCATGGACAAAGCCATCCCAATGTTTGCACAAGCTAGTTTTCTATTTTTAATTTTTATTTCTCACTTGAGTCTTACTAGAAGGATTTTGCCTGCAAAACTGATACATTTTTTAATCAGAATTGAATCAGACTATTGGTATTTGTCTCTGATAGAATGCAAGGAATTGTTTCAATTTTCCTGAATTTGTTAAGATTTGCTTTGTGTCCTAATATATGGTCTATTTGAGAGAATGTTCCATGTGCTGCTGAAAAGAATGTATATTCTGCAGCCTTTGGATGAAATGTCCTGTATATATCTGTTAAGTCCATTCCTTCTATGACCTAATTTAGTCCAGATGCCTCTTTGTTTATTTTTTCCCGGGATGACCTGTCAATTGATGAGAGTGGGGTGTTAAAGTCACCCACCACCACTGTGTTTGGTGTTATCTGTGACCTTAGTTCTAATAGTGTTTGTTTGACGAATTTGGGAGCCCCCATGTTAGGTGCATATATGTTTAGGATTGTAATGTCCTCCTGTTGGAGGGTATTTGTCTCTGTAAATGAATTCTTTAGAATGACCATTGAATTAATAATATCTCTAGCAACTTTTTCCTAGAGATTATTGCTTTTAAATAAAGATTTACTTACTATTATTAACAAACTGGAACCAATGCTCAGACTTTTAGGGGCATAAATGTAATGTCTGTATTATCAGAATCAAGGAAGTAAATAATAATAATTGTGGCTGTTATTTTCTCTGGGGGCCCACGAGATGTTTATTGGCACAAAAAGCTTCCTCTTAAACACAGTATTACGTGGCTCCTTGGAGGCCAATTCTCAAAATGAGGGAAAGGAAGATGCAAAATGGGACCACAGAGCTTTGGACATCCTCCTCACTGCATTTTGTGGAGCATTTATTACCCAAATTCTAGAAAATGAAAGATGAATTTTAATCAAAGTTTTGTCTATTCAGTGACTTATTGGACCCCTGTCTCTCCTTTCTGCATCTGGAATGATCTATAAGAATAACAGGCTGCCCACTTCTGCTTGGCAACTATGGGAATCTGTTATTTTCCCAGGCTCATTCAGAAGCAGGTGGTTTTGATTATGGATCAGGTCAGCAATTCCCAGAAACTTGGTAGCATCACTCCTAGAGCTGTATGTCTAACTACAGGATGATGCTGGGGACTAATTTAAAACAAGTATTTAATGAAGAAATCAAATTAAATTAAGTGATGTTACCAGTCAAAGCAGCCATAGCACATTTTGTTTTTCTCTACCTTATACCCAATATTTCAGCCATTAATCTTAAGGCCTGGGGTTGTTATATGATAGCATTTTTAAAAATATTTTTATTTATTTATTTGAGAGTGACAGAGAGAAAGAGGCACAGAGAGAGAAAGAGAGAGAGAGAGAGAGAGAGAGAGAGAGAGAATGGGCATGCCAGGGCCTTCAGCCACTGCAAACGAACTCCAGACACGTGTGCCCCCTTGTGCATCTGGCTAAAGTGGGTCCTGGAGAAATTGAGCCTTGAACCAGGGTCCTTAGGCTTCACAGGCAAGTGCTTAACCACTAAGCCATCTCTCCAGCCCATATTTCTCTAGCTCCATTTCCTACAGTGGGTACATGGAACTTATCAGGGTCTCAATATATATGGCAGGAGGTTTGAAAATCCATTAAGAAGTAGAGAAGAAGCCGGCTGTGTTGGTACACGCCTTTAATCCCAGTACTGGGAAGGCAAAGGTAGGAGGATTGCTGTAGGTTCGGGGCCACCCTGAAGAGACTCCATAGTGAATCCCAGGTCAGCCTGGACTAGAGTGAGACCCTGCCTTGAACTCCCCGCCACTTCCAAGGCAAAAAAAAAAAAAAAAAGAAGAAGTAGAGAAGAAATTATCTTCTCTGTTCATTCACTCATTAAACTATTATTAAGCAGTGAGTATGTATCTCATATTAGGCATCTAGGATACAAGGGTAGATCTTGCATTCTTGAATTTGTTGAATCTAGGGAGGGAGAATATGGCACAGGTATACCCATTGATATTTTTACTAAAGCTGCTACAGTAGACATACATTTCAGTCATGTTGGAATTTCTCCTTCAAAAAATATTGCCATTTGGGCTTCCGTAAGATCAACTGGGACTGAGTACGTCTCCACCAATTATTTTAGAAGCTGATTTAGCATTAAGCTCCCCTTAGGAAGCCTCATTCGTTACAGAAATTCAAACTCAAAGTCCAAATTGCAATGATCCAGATTGAGCAGCAGTGCTGAGCTGAGGGGAGCCCTTTCTAACCCAAGGTCATGGATGTGAGGGTGAGCTCCAAGAGGATGAATTTGGAGCACTGCCTCTGCAAATTGCTTTACCTATTTTAAGCCTTGATTTCTTTATCTGTAAAATAGGGGAAAATAGGATTAATAGGGACAGTCATACGACTAAATTGAAGTGATATATTATACTTTTCTATGCTCCTGGTAGAGAAGTGTGCTTTAATTTAATTCAACTTGGCATGTATATATTGGGGTTCTGCTAAGAATTTGTTAGTTCCCTTTCCTATTTGTCATTGGATTTCTTTCACTATCTCCTTTAATTGTCCACTTAAAAAAATCTATCCATCATTCACCCAAATGTACATCGTTAATATTATGAAATGTGCAGTTTTTTCATTACACTTTATCTCAGACTGCAGACAGCTGATTGCATGGGAGTTGTTCACCTACACAAACTTCTAATATAATTAGCTCAACAGAGCTTCCCATCATGAATCTGTCCCATCTTGCCTCTCTCTAACTCCTCAAGGGCAAACTGGGCTAGGACTGGTTTTCTTTTGCCTCTCTTCCTCTCCTCATCATTCCCAATGCAGACTACATAATAGAGTTAGTCGATAGATGCTCTGAAAATATTCCTTGATTATACCTGAAGCTATCCAACTAATCTGAGCCTGTTTCATCATGCATTTATAAGTTCTGGAGTTTGCTGGATGTGGTGGTGTGATCCCAGGATACTGATGTAGAAGGATCCTGTCTTCCAGCCAACTGAGGCTACATCTGTATAAGATGCTCCAGAGATTGAAAATAACTGTTGTAAAGCAGAGTTCCATTTATGTCTTGGTCAGAAGGGGGACTTCTGCCTCAACTCAGTGTTTACCAGTGTGTATTAAGTACTTGCTACTACTATCCTATTGCAATAGAATTCTGATTGAGCTGGTGCTTGGGGCTCATTTAGACATCATTGTGTAATATGTGAATGATGATTTCTTTGCTTTGGGCATAACAAATATGATATACACAACAATATTCAACATGACTTTTGTTGCCGCACTTAATCTTCACACAACTCACATGGAACTTGTCTTGCTATGTTTGCCTTCAGACCTGGTGTAGCTTACATGAAACTGCGAATCAACACCTAATGAAATTAAGTACCCAAATCCTGATATTGGTTTTCTGCTTGGTGTTGGACATTAAAGAATTGAAACTAATTGGAAGGGGTTAGGTATTCAACTTCTGATTTTTATAGTTCAACTTCCTGTTCATTGCACCCATTCCTTTGCATTTTAATGTGTGGAATTGTGGCCTGTGCATGCACCCTTACTTTTTCTTTTCTGTCCACACGGACATCTGGATGTGTGGCCTCTGGCTGACAGGAATAAATACTCTGCCTAGGCCAGCCCATGCAGTGAGGCTTGGTACTAAGGCCAGGCACTCCTCACCCTAAAGAACAGGAAGCACAGGCTGTTGAGCCTATTGTGTGAAATTCTCTAGGGAGATGTAAATAATCATCTATTCACCCCAGGTAGGGCACTAATGACATGCCAAAGAAACAATTTCACCTGTGTCTAGCTTAGTGTGCCAGTGAATTTATTGGGATAACGTACAGGAGTTTGGGTTCACAGGAACCTGAGTGACATCACTAAACATCCCACTTCAGTATGGGTGACAACTCAGGACAGCTGCAACCCTGGAGCTCCATGTGGCTAGCAGGTTATTCTGCTGATCTGCAGAGGTTCCACTACCCACCTTGTGTTACTGCTTGTAACACATAACCTTAGTGAGGAGCCATGGGAAATCTTGTAAGCTTCAGGAGCTTCCAAAGGTTTGGATTCATTTACTTCCTTCATCTTAACGAATCTTCCTCCTGGAGGTAATGTTTCAATTTGGAGGAAATAGCTAAATAACACTGCTTAACCTCCTCGTTGCATTATTTGGAAAAACTTGCTGACCCCATTAGCTCAGGGAATTATACAAAAACTCAACCATTGGGATCCCATGGAACTAAAATGCTATTTTATACCTAACCAAACCATCAAAAGAATCAATAGACAACCTACAAATGGGAGAAAATCTTCTCCAACTGTATATCTAACAGACTTCATATCTAGAATATACAAAGAAATTTACAAAAACTAAGCAATAAAAAAGCAAGTGACCCACTCAATAAAAATGGGGCAGGGATCTGAACAGAGAGTTATCAAAGGAAGAAATACAAATGTCCAATATACATCTAAAAAGATGTTTAACATCTTTAGCCATCAGCAAAATGCAAATTAAAACTGCTTTGAGATTCCATCTAATTCCAGTTAGAATGGCTATCATCAAAAAAACAAATGACAAATGCTGCAGAGGGTATGAAGAAAGAGGAATGCTCATCCACTGTTAGTGGGAGTGAAAACTTATATAGCCACTACGGATATATCAGTTTTGAGAGTCCTTAAAAATCTAATACTAGGTCTACCACTTGACACAGCTACACCACTCCTGAGCATTTTGCCTAAAGTCTGTACATTTTATTTGCTGCTTTAATACAATACATGCATTGCTCATAATTATTTTCTCCTTTTGTCTCTACTTTTCCTTTCTCCCTTCCTTATTTCTCTCTTTGTCTGGATGTCTTTTTATTGAGAAAGGGCCTTGCAGTCTCACTGTGTCACCGAGGCTGATCTTGACATAAATATAAATAATTCTTCTCTCTAAGAGTCTTGAATAGCTGGAAATTCAGGCATATACCACCCTACACAGCTCATCAGCATCTTCCAAAGTCTGGATAATGCTACAGAGATTTGGTGACAAACAAGTTTAGTAACTGATGTATAGACTTGCTAGCATTTGAAATTTTTTAAATACTTAAATGACATACGAAGCATGTCTTTATTTTTTATTTATTTGAGACAGGATATTATTATGTAGCCTTGGCTGGAAGTCATTATGAAGACCAGGTTAGCCTCAACCTCACAGTGAGTCTGCTGCTTTTGCTACCCAAGTGCCAGAACTCCAGACATGAGCTATCATTACCATCTCATTTTATTTTGTATTCTTTAAAGGGAAGCCCGAGTAAACAAAAATTCCTATTTTATTCATTACCTTCAATCCATTTTGAATGGAGTCTTCTTGCAATGCAGCATTTTAAGAGTAATCTGGAGAAGCAGGTAAAATATACAGCCCTGGTCCCTACCCCTGGAAATTCATCAGTTCTGGGATAGAACCCAAGAATCTGTATTCCACACATGCTATCCACTGATGCTGATGCTGCAGGTTCAGTGATACTAGCCTAAATTACAGATGTCTCATCTTGTGTTGATGCATAACTTTGAACTTCAAGTTGACCATTATTGAGAATGCCCAGCATGAAGACTCTGTGACCAAAAAAAAAAAAAAAAATCATCATTTGCTTGGTTCTCTTTGACATTTTTTTTCTTCAGTCTAGACTGAATCCATTTTATTTCTAA